>NC_142132.1:17079772-17390795 GCF_024610735.1 Ursus americanus
GAAAGACAGGCCTGGGGGAAATAAAGTCCCATGTCAGGGTAGAAAGAACCCCAGAGTGTTGCTTGAATGTGGTAAGGCCATAAACATGCAGCTAGGTGACCCATATTTTGAATTTTAAAAAGTGATCTTTGCTCAGGTTGGCTGATGACAGAGGGACCAACCCCACTTCCACCCAGCTTTTTTTTTTTTTTTTGCCTTTGTAACAAGGGCACTGAGCTACCTTCCAGCATGGCTGAAAGGATTAAGAAAGATGGACACCTTGGAAGTTCCAAGAACACAGAATTTGGAAGCACTCTGGAAAGTCGCCATTCCTTTGGTTCTCAAAATACACATATTGAGTTGGCTAACGTCACTTATTCCTTCCTTCAACAAATATGTATCAAGTACCCTCTATGTGCCAGGCACTGAACCAGGACCTTAGTAGAGAGCAAGGAACATAAAATCCACAGTTCTGATCTCTTGGAGGGTTCTCTAGAGCAGTGGTTCTCAACCGGGCATGATTTCACACACACACACACACACACACACACACACACACACACACACACACACCCCGGGGGATATTTGGCAATATCTGAAGACATTTCTGGATGTCATACAGTGCTGGGAGTGCCACTAGCATCTAGTGGGAGGAGACCAGAGATGCGAACATCTGACAATGTGTAGGACAGCCCCCCCACAACAAAAGATGTCAATGGTGCCAAGTGGCACTCTTAGTGGCCTAACTAGGCCACATCCACTGACACGACGGTGGGTGAGGGAATCCGGGGGCGGGGGCAGGAAGCTGGAAGAGCGCCATAGGAGGGAGACATTACCCACTATTGTCTACAGTGATGTCCATGCTCAGACCTGAAAGATGAGGGGGAGTTATCCAGGCAGGAAGTGGGGCTGCAGGAGCAGAGCAGAACCTTCCAGGAGAGGGGAAAGTGTGTGGGTGAGTGTGCGGGGCGGAGAAGGTGGGGCAAAGAAGGACACCCTTCAAAAGGACTGTCCCCTCGCTCTGGGAGAAGGACCATCTTAATGAGACAAGGAGGCATAACTCAGTGCTAAGAGCACGAGTTTGGGGTCAGATCTGAATTTAAATCCCACCCTACTAGCTGTGTAGCCTTAGACAAGACACAGACGCAGAGTTTCTAAACCCAGTTTTAGAAAATAAAGCGGGGTGGGGGAAATAATATCGACCTCAGGTGCGACTGTTAGCATTAAAGGAGAAAAGGCACGTAAATGGCTTGGCGCATCGCCCCCAAGAACACACACTATTCTGATTTGTGTTTTCAAAGGTCACTCTGGGCCCAGTGTGCAAAATAAGATGGGGAAGGACAACCAGAATCACTCCTCTCTGGGAATACAAAAGCAAACAAAACAAAATACTGAGATTTTACAGAACAAAAACTAGCTTGAGCAAAACACAGCTTCCAAGGAGCTTTAAAGTCCTTGCTGACAACCCTGTGTAGCTTTAAGGAACAACACCACGAACGGCTTCCAGGCCCTTCGAAATCGTGTCTTTTGAAGGTACAGTTGTCCTAGAAAAGTGGAACATACACAGGTTTGCCCCGCTATCCGAATGTAGAGTGTTCTTAGGGAACCTTTTGTAAGCAGAAATCCAGGCGTAAGGTGAAGAAGCAACTGCCACGAATTTATATGGACAATTTTTGAGCACTCCCAGACCCCAAAATGACCTCCCTTGGCCTTGTCTGATACCTCAGGACACGTCTTGCTTACGGAGGCACAGAATAAATCGAGATAAGCACGGATGCACAGGGACACGGTTCAGAGCTCGGGCAGCTGGATGCCGAGATGCTTAGTGAGGCTCTCGGGGCCACCGCCGCCTCTGTACCCGCCCGCGGCAAGACACACGCTCAACGCTATTCCCACTGTCCACCTTTTTCTGGTAAAAGTGAAAATCCTCTTCTGATTTCTTTCAGTTAGGGAAAACAGAGGCTAACATAGATCTTTCATCAAAGCAAAGGGACATAACGCGAACTCTCGAATAGCGGGGGCGTTCCCGTGCACCCACCCATCCTAACCAGCCTGAGAAATGATCGCAGTGGAAACCTCGGGAAGATCTTTACTGTGGCCCCTGATCGGTGATGATGATGAACGCGCACCCTTGCCAGGGTACGGCCAGAACTTGAGTCCCACACACAGCAAGATTCCTCCCTACAAGCCGCTAAGTGATTCGCCTTGATCCGATTTTCTACGAACCTTCTACTCAACATCTGCTGTGTCAGAGAAGGGTTTTCAGCTCGACACCCTGGCACCTCTCCCTGCGTGCGCCTCTTAGAAAGAATTTGGAATCTTTCCACATCAGTGGTCCTTCAGTGGGAACAATGTAGTGTCTTAAATCCATTCCTGGCGAATTAAGTGTCATTAACCAGAATTCAATCCTTTCTAAAGCTGGATACTGTGAGGACGACAACTGAGGTCTACCAGATGACTGTTTTAGAGCCCGAAGCAGGACACGGACCCTGTCAACTGTGCTCTGCTTTCAGAAATGAACGAAGTCGGTACACAGGTAGGCCAAATAGGCATCAAGAATGAGAGAAAGAAAAAACATACCGACCCATCAGAAGAGTGCAAGACCACTTTTTGATATCCAAGTCCCAACCCACCACCCATCCCAACCACGTAGTCTGGTCTCAAGTTCCAGCTCAGGAAGACGGTCCTCTGGCGGGAAGGCGGGTGCAGCGTGCCCACAGGTAAAGTCCGAATCACAGAAACAGGTGAGCAGCCTTGATCGCACACACTAAGTTGCTTTTATTAATCCAGAACGGCATGCTACAGATACTGTACAGCATGAACATTTATTCATTACAAAATGGCTTCCAAACCATTAAAAATGAAACTGGAATAAGAGCATAAAACGGAACAGTAACATCACAACTGTTAGGAAACATTCAAAGTATTCACAAAAAATGTTATAGTTAGCATTTTAATAAACCAGAGAAAAATCGGAGACAGTTTTACAATCGCTTCATGTCAACTACAATGGCACTGAATGAACAGGTTTTAGCTTTATACAGCATTTTGCAACATCAACATGCCTAGGTTTTTTTTTATTTGTAAAGTTTGCCACCCACTCGTCTGTCATACGTGTACATAAGAGCGGCAGCTGGTTTTTCCTTTAAGAGTAATCTAATATACAGAATTTTTGGCCCCTAAGGGTTTATACCTCTTCATTTAAAATGCTTTCTGGACAATCTGCTACCAAACACGTCTTGTTATAGGTGACATTGAAACTACATACAAACCTACCTATGTAACATCACAGCAAAACAGATGAACAAAAATTACAGCATCAAAAAGAGGGAGAAAGCTAAAGTCACTGAGAATTTTGGCACATAAAGTTTTGCACACAGTCAGGCCGTGTCCTAAGGGTACAGAGCTGCCGACTATGAGTTCAAAGGAGAAACAGGGTGGTTCCCGCTGCTGCTCACACAGCGTTGCTAAAATTCCCTCGCTAATTTTCAAGTCTTGTTTTACATAATGGCTTTTAAAGCAACTTTTGTTAATGCTACCGATCCTTTAATGCAACTAGTAATGTCCATTTGGCGGCATCTGGGTTTCATACAGCCAAAAAAAAAAAAAAAAAAAAAAAGTCAAAAAGAGAAACAAAAAAAATATATACACATTTTATATATAAACTTAAAAACCTTGTACAAATGAGTTGTTATATATAAGATACTTATGCTAAGGGAAAAAAACTTTATACAGTTTCAAGAAAAAGGAAAACATATCTTAAAAGGGACAACGTACAGGTTCGACGAGCAATCTCTAAAGCAATAAATACTACTGGTCCAACAGCGTTGGGATTCCATTAACTGTTGAGTAGCGTTCCCCTCCCCCCAAAAGAACAACACCATGGAACAAGGTATATTAACACATTTAACCCTTTGTTTCTGTACATTTAAACAATAACAAGTAACATCACAATTAAAGTTGTTTCACACAGAGAAAAAAAAAAGGAATATGGCACTGCATTCGTCGTGCCCTTATGGTTTAAAAACCAGATGTAAAATGATTGGTTCGCAAGCTCGTATTTAATACAAATAATACAGAACCAACTCCTTCTGGAGGGCTGCTTCAAAATTGCTTCTTTTTTTTTCCTTTTTGTTTTTTAATCAGTCTTTTAAAACTAAGCTATCCGAACTACATAACAGTTATGTATATATATATATATTTTAAACGCTACAAAGACTTTAAACAGCTGTTGATAAAAATTTTGGTAGAATCATGAGGTTCTTCTCTCATCTACATATTTAAAAGGAGAAATTGAAATAAGAATGGGTCAAATATTGACCAATGAACTCCATAAACATCAACTAATGTAGCCACGCGGCACAAAATTAAGAGTACAAAACAAAACCTTTCCAAGGGGGTGGGGGGTGGGGGGGGACAAAGAAGCGAAAATGCAACACTATGCAAACCAACCGGGGCGGCTAACGAAGCTAAAGCTATTCTAAAGACTTGGTCACGAGGGACAGCGGCTGGGGCTGCGTCCCGGCCAGAGCGCTGTGGGAATGTAAGGAAGATGTTGACGGCTGTGCAAGAGAGGAGGAGGACATGATGGGCGGCTGCAAAGCGGCGGGAGGCAGGTCCAGGGCCCCGTTGGGACAGAGGGCGGGGGCCTTGCCGTGGGCGGCCTCGGCAAGCAGGAGGGCGGGCGGCGGAGGCATCATGGACAGGTGGGCCAGGGGGTCGGGCTTCAGGGACAGCGAGAGAGGCTGGGTCTGCTCAGTCTGTGACTTGGCGTCTTGGGGAGGGGAGCCTAGCAGGTTGGGGGAGGGAGGAGGCGAGTCTAGTAAGCTTCCATCTGAAGAGGGTGGACTGAGGCAGCTGCCTTCACCTTGTATGTAGCGAACGCACTTTTTTTTTCTCCTAGAAACAGGGGGAGAGAGTTATCTGTGAATAAAGGGCAAAGATGCCAAGGGAGAGAGTTATCTAATGCTCTGAGCCACGTTGAAGTCGCGTCTGCCCCCAGAGCCGGCATGCCCCGTGGCCAGGGTGCCGCGCTCCCTGGCCTGTCGCCCGCGTCTAAGCCTGCTCTGCGAGCGACATCGTAGGAGGAGAGGCCCAGCCGCCTACCTACCTGCTCCCCCTGCCCCCGCGACACGCCCGCGACCCCACCCCGGCCAGATACCAGGCAGCGGACTGGAGGCGGCCGCACCCGTTTGCCAGAAAGTGGCTGCGTCCACGCTGAGAGCAACTGACGAGTGTGTTAATTCTCTTTCGGCTTAGACACCCCCTGGCTTGCCCATCCCATCGCCCCTCCACTCCCGCCGCCACCACCCGACTCCCAGTGGCGTCTCTGTGTGTGTGTGTGTGTGTGTGAAAGAGAAAGAGAGCTCCTTCCCCAGGCGCCTCCTACCCATATGAAACTCTCAAAATGCTGACTGTTGAGCCCACCCACAGAGCTGAAGGCAGTGCTAGCAAGAGGCTTAGAGGTCTTCACACCACTGCCACCACCACCACCACCACCAACGCCACCACCACCACCACCAACGCCACCGCCAGGCTGCCGCGCCCAGAGAGCTTTCGGGCTTGTCTGTTAAGAACCACACCAAATCAAGAGAGGTCAGAATCAGGTGAGAGGAGGGGAGAAGGGGGGAACAAAAATAAAACGAAAGAAATTAAAAAACAAAACAAAAACAAAAAAATAAAACGAAAACCAAAATGGAAAAAAAAAAAAAACCACCAAAAACAGGTAGAAGAGGATAAACAAAGGTAGGGGAGGGGGAAGAATAAGAAAAACAGAAAATGATCCAAAGGAACAAGAATAACTGGTTGTATGGCCTGCAGGTTGTGGATTAAATTAGGATTCAAACTTGATTTTTGTTTTTTTAAAGATTTGGGGTCTTCCCCTCCCCCACCCCAGAGTGAGAAGGCTGGAAGGAGAGACAGTGAGGATGGGATGGAGGGGCGTCCTGTCCTGGTCACTATGCCGAGGCCGGTGAATGGAGGGCGCAGCGTGTCACAAGGAAGTGACGACAAAGAAGAAGTGCGGGGGGACCACAGCATGGAACTGGTGGGCCTGGGTTATCGTGATTAGTGTTTAAGCCGGAAAGACTAATTTTGCCCTGCACCAAAACCAGAATCTCCCCTCTACATTTCCCGTTTACATAAGAAATAGGAATGAGAATTTCAGAGACTCTCTTGTTTATCATCAAAGGTTGGGGAAATCGATTCAAGAAATTGAGCATGTGACCTCAAAGCTTCTCTTACTATTAATCCCAGTCCGATGGGGATGATATTTGGTAGGAAAGGTGATCCTGGGAATCAACCCCACTCATGCAGTAAAAATAATGCAGATACAGGGAATGTGCTGACCTCAGGAGCCCTTGAATACAGTTAAAACCATGGCTGATAGCACCCTGTCCAAAAACAAGTGTGTAAGCGCCGGCCGGCTTCCCATCCCTGGAAAGCAGTAAAGATGCTGCCTGGTGTCAGATGTCACTGGCCTTTGAAAGGAAGGGGGTGTAATCAGTTCCTCCTTGGGTCTGTGCCCCAGAGGTGTCTGCTCATGCCCCTCAGTGCCTGGGGTGTGGACTCAGCAAGATGGCAGGAGGGCGGGGAGGAGGGAGGGTGGGAGGGAACATGCTTGGCCTTCCCTGCCTCCCAGAGGCTGAGACCCACTGGGTGGAGGCCTCAGGGTCTACCCGACCCCCCTCTGAGTGGAAAGGAACTCTAGGGGTGCAAGGGCAGGCCCCCTCACCTTCGATTGGAAAGGTTCCTTTTCTCCTCTGGGATAGATTGAGACAGACTGTGGGTTCTGCTCCCATCCCAGAAACCAAGATAAATAATTAAGCCTCTCAGAGTTTTAAACCACCTTAGCCTGCAGATCAAAACATGCTTAAAAAACTAAGATGTCCATGCATTTTAAAAAATGGGAGAAGGGAGGGGTGGGGATGGGGGCGGGGCATAAGCAAAAGTGAGAGAGTGACAAGGACAAAGGAGAGAGGGAGGAGGGGAGAGAAAAGGAGAAACAGGAAAACGGGGGAGTGACGTCAAGCAGCATTCCATGCTATATTAGGGCAGAGTAAAAAGATGGGAAAGCAACTTGGTGGGCTCAAAACAGAATCTTGTTAAAATGTCCTCAAATGTCAAATAAAATTAGAAACCCTGTGTAGCGAGCAAGGAGTCCTGATTGGCTGGGAGCGCGTCTGCCGCGCCCCTCACCCACCCGCCCTCCTGCTGACACGGAGGTTTCCACGTCGAGGGGATGAGTGGAAGCGGTTTGAACACAGGACATGAAGACTCTGAAGGACAGTGAGACACTCCCTCTAACAGGTGGCCGAGCAAAAGGCAGTTGGAACACACACACACACACACACACACACACACACACACACACACTTCTGACGGGCCAGAAAATGCCTCGTTTTGTAACTGATTTTCTTTTTTTTTTTTTAAGGCACATTTTGTCCTATTGATTCAGCATCAAGCCAGATGCTGGCAAAGAGGAAAAGTTGAGGAAAAACGGGGGCAAAACCCATCTGCTTATCCTCCCCCACCCAAGCTCCATCTCCAACCAAGGGGTGGCCTCTGAAAATTGCCCTTTTAGCTTCTCATGGATTTATTCTGAAAGGAAACTAAGGGTTCTTCCTGATCCTGTTTTGGAATCGCACCCTTCAGTGAGTGAAAATGCATCTGCTGATGCTTGCAGGGTCTGAGAAACACCCCACGCAGAAGCAGAGTGGCCACCGGGAACGTTCTAAAGGAGTCACGGTGGGAAGGACGCGGGGGAAGGATGAGGGACAGCAGCCCACCATGCTGACAGCTGGCCCCTCAGAGCTGCGCTTTTGAAAATCATGTTTCTGAAGCAGCTACAAGGATTTTGGTTTTTGCTTTTGTGTTTTGTGAAAATGCCATGAAACCTCTGGCCTCTGAGGCGGATCCCACACCCTGGCTTTACACAAGGTGCAGGCTATGTCTGAGAAGGGGACGTCAGTCCCGGTCAACATTAGGAATGGTAACTCTCAGGAAAAAAAATGTTAAGTCTAACTTGAAGCAACTGCTTCTGAAACAAAAAAAAAGGGGGATTCATAAACCACCACTCATCCCCCCACAAATAAAACAAACACGAGTCCGGCACCATATTGCGAGGTGGGCACAATGGTCTCAGCCATACATTTCTAGAGATCGTGAGAAACCTGCTCAGGACTGAGCCCTGCGATTAGCAAAGTCCATCACCAAGGCAGGGCATCTCAGACCAGGATTCTGCGGCTAATCACCTTCCCCCTCAGCACAGAGGAAACTCTGCCACGAACTCACCGCCTAGAACTGTCCTCCCTGGGTAGGCCTACTTAAATCCCTAACACTCTTCTTCTGCCTCCTCATGAAACTCTTTTCTGTGGCACAGTGAAGGCCCTGGGATTGTGCAGAAAGGATACTTGTCCCTCCGTGAACACTGCCATCTCACAGAATGAGTGACTGGAGGATCTCTCTCCAGGCCTGGAATCCTCCCCCAATGGGCAGACAGGGTCACCTGTGGAGTTCTCTCTCAATAAAGATGCTCGGGCCCTCTCTCCCCTAAACATCTGGCCAACTCGAGGCACTTGGCCAATCCCTCGTAAGGCACCAGGGGGATGGGAAGAGACACAGGAGACTCGTGGGCATGCACGTAATGGGATGGACATCTGATCTAATGTCTAAACACGGAACACATGGCAAAGGCATGAAGGAGAGGGACACGTGACAAGGAGGCACTACAAACAGGGAGGCGTGTTTGGGGGTGTTGAGATACCTACCATCATAATATTCCAAATTCAAAGACTGCTTGTATCAGAACAAAGAAACAACAAATTTAACCAAAGGTGGTCATTAAAGGAAAGGAAATGAGACAGGAACGAGTCGGTATCCCTCCACCAAGAAGGAAGTACCTACAGCTTCCCTGAAATTACAGGTTGGATGGAAACCTGCAGGTGGAACACGGGCGTTCAATTTGGACTCTTCTAATTCATTTTGGAAGCAATGCTCTCTCTCTCTCGCTCTCTCTCTAAACATATACAATATATATTCGTAATTCCGCAGGCTAGCAACGCTGCAGTACGGGACTGCATGACTCATTGCTTGCAGCCCGTCAGCTGGTGCACGCCGTTCAATGCCACGCTTCTTGTCAGCACTGTAAAACAATGTCAGCTAACCAGGCTCCTCTGCCCAGAGACATGTGGTTTATAAACATAAAAGAAAAACAAAACAGAACGGAACCAAAAAACGCCTGCCCCAGAGCCCTTCTCCAAGTGTCCTGACTCTCAAGTGCATGGGAATGGCTCTTGCTGCCAAGTTGTTAGCACTGGAAACGGTGGCTCTATCTAGGCTCAGCATACAAGCCACGGACCGGGCTCGTTCCGGGATGCTGGCTTGCCAAGGAAAAGGGTAAGTGCCCGTCCTGGTCTGTGAAGGGTGTGGTTTCAGTCCTACCACCGGGGATCTGGATATGTTATTCTTAAGAGCAAAGGGGAAAGAAAGAGAAAGAGAAAGTGGGAGAGGATATGGCATAAAATTAGCAAGGAAATTTTGAAGAATGAGGATCATTAGTCATTGATGCCGGTAGGGAAGTAGATGGGAACGAGGTCAAAATATATCGACACACTAAGGCAGCAGAAGGACAGAGCGCTTTGATTTTTCCCAAAGGCCTCACAGTGGTCATATACCTGCACGGTTTGCACCATAAAGTCTGTCGGTCAAGCCCGAACAGTGCCCGACACTTCTTTGGAGTATTTGCATCTGTTAGCATAAGGTAAACACAAAAAATACAACACAATGGTGGGTCATGCTCAGTTGGACGTGAAATCTCAGCTACTGCTGACTTGTCTTCTCTATGACCTCGGCTCTATTTGATTGTCTCCCCTCACCAAGGACATGAAAGGAAAAGACTTCTATGAGGCAAAAGAAAAAAAAATAAAACAAAACGATAAAACACGCACAAAAAAAAACAACAACCAGAAACCAAAAAACAACAAGGAAAAATAAATAAAAAAATAGAAGAGAGAAGGAGGGGAAAAGGTGACGTTGTTTGCTTCTACCTAGGCCAGGATTACGATGGATGTCACTGAGCCCCATCCTGGGTGGTCATGAGGAAGGGGGTTGGCAGGCAACGTTCCCTGGGAGGGGGCGCGCTGGGGTTGGCTGTCGCTGACCCGAGGAGGCACAAATGATGCTGTTTTACAGTGGCATTTTGGCTAGCAGCAGCGGGGAGAACAAGCACATCCCTCACAGAGCAGTGTCCCGCGCCCTCATGTCTCCTAAGATCCACACACAGAGCTACAAAGCAACAGGCCAGAGAAAGGGGAAAAGGCTCGAATAGACCAGCTGCAGACCAGCACAGCGAATCTGGGAAATCTATACACACCTGCAAGGGCCGCACCAGTTATTCTGTTGATCAAGGCCAAAGCGCGCTCGGCATTTCTTAGGAGCGCTCAGGTCTGAATGAGTTCAAGAGAGAAGCGAGCAGAGGAGGAGGACGTGGGAGAGAGAGAGAGGGAGAGAGAGAGGGGGGAAGAGGGAGGGGGGGAGAGAAAGATACAAATAAGAAAAAAATAAAAATAAAAAAGGGAATAAATCAATGACCTGGTTACTAATTACAAAATATCGACTTTCGATTTTTAACTTTCTTTAATTAAAAAAAAAAAAGGTAAAAAAAATCACATTCTTATTCAACTGGTGAAATTAGCTGTTGCAAATAAAGCTGCAGTATCCCTTCGTTAAGGACTGTCTCTCCGATTCGTTTTGAGCGGATAAAGGGGAGTCAGATACTGAAAAAACTAAATTTTAAATAATATTGTTCCTCTTTCGGTTCTGCTTTTCTTTCTTTTTTTTTTCCTAGCTCTCTCTCAATTTGTTTTTCTTAAAGAAGAAAATAAAGCGAAGGAGGGGATTAAGTTTGTAACATGCTTTTTTCTTCTCAGAGTACAACAGTTTAAAAAAGGAAAAAAAAACTACAAATAAAAACAGAACAAAACGAAACAAAACAGAAAGAAATAAAGAAAGAAAAGGGGGTTGTGGTACTGGGATATTGCAGCTTTTGAAATGTTTTTCTTTTCTTTTTTTTAACCGATGTTCATGACTACTGACAGAAGACCAGATGAAGGTGAACAGGCGGTGTGAATGAGCTGGTCAGGGTTAGTCAGAAGCTCATAGCAGCTTTTAAGCAGGTACAGTCAGTAAAATGCTAGTGGATTTGCAAATTAGGAGCAGGAAAGCAAAAGGAAGAAAAAAACTAAAATAAAAAAAGCGAAGGAGAAAATAATCATACTGCGGATGCATGCTTGCGTGAGAAAACTTAGTGGGAGCAACGGAAAATGCCGTTAGATTAAGGAGGTTTATTACTGAATTCCTTCCATTTTGGTTGGTTTTTCCTTGTTTTGTTTTTGGTTTTTTTTTTTTTTTTTTAACCAGTCTCTTTTAAAGAAATACTGCATATTCAATTTGCACAGTTAGTTCAACACTAAGTCACTGTCATCACTGCTTAAACAACTGTTATGGGAAAAATAAATAAATAAACAAAGCGAAAGTTAAATTAAATAAAAAAAAAAACAACAAAGGCAACTGAAAAAAAATCTACTGAAACATACAAAACCGTGTAGATGGTCATTTTAAAGGATGTTCAAATGTCATACGTGTTTAATGTTAATAAAACTATAATGGCAAGAAAAATTAAAAAAACAGTTTATCGACTATTTTAATGACTCAAAATGACATTAGCACCTGTAATCGGAGGAAGTGAAAGGCAAGGATTTAGGAAACATTCGCTGTGTTCTGAAAAAAAAGAACAAATTATACAAAGCCTTCAAAATTTTTGTTGTCGTTTGTAAAAGCCTGGCCTTCTCCAGGGGACCTTCTGATATTGCCTATGCAGTATTTCTAATTTCTCCTAGAGAATGACAAACCTCCTTAATTTAAATCGGGTGCAATTTACCACTGTAAAGGCATGCATCAGAACATTCAGGAACAGCCCAGTTCACATCAAACACTCACACACATCCCGCCTACTCCCCCGGCCCCTTCCTCATCCCTACAGACACAGACAAAATAAGCAGACTGCATAAACCCCGCAAAGGCATGCCTACTACCCTACCGTCCCAGGCTCTGCGGTGATTTAAAAACACATTCCACTAGAATTACAATGTGCTTTTCATGCAACAATGAATGTTACTAGCTTTAAAAGGGCAGTCATGAAGCAATTAATTAAAATGCATACACAAAAAGGCTGGCTAAGATGGGTTCCCCCACAATGTCCTGGCCTTGAATTTCTCCTGCCTCCCCCAGACAGAAATCTAAGGTAAAAGAGTGGTCCTCATAGTACCGCTCCTTCCGACTTCCTCCTTCCTCCTTAGTCTAACTTACCATTGGTCTCTCCGGGCTGCTTGTCCCTTTTCCTCTTCTTCTTCTTCCCCTAGATAAACAGATGAAATACAGGAATTATTGCAGGAAACAGATGGAAGCAGGGCGTCTGGGCTCACCTGGAAAGGAGAAGGCAGGAGGAAGGGAGCATACCGCTGTCTCCGTCCACACCCACGGCTCCCAGAGTGTTTCTGACCCCCCGCTTTTTAATCCCAGTGCCCTTCAGTTGTGCTCCAGCTAGAGGGACACACACTCAGCAAGGGGAAGGGAAGGGCCCAGCAGGGAATGAAGGGAAGACCTCTCTTCCCACACACCTCTGTCCATCCTCAAACCTGACCCAGAGCATCCAAGTCCATAAAGGGGAGAAGGGAACTGATGAAGGAAGATTTAGGGAGGTGTGGAGACACAGGGTTGGGAGCGGCCCAAGAGCCCACAGCCAAGTTTCAAATGACTATGGAGATGGCCATGTGGACTAAGAGAGCCACCCCCACCCCTTGCTCCATGCAAATCTCTTCTTATTAAGGCCAAAAGGGCCTCCTATTCAATCAAAAAACAAAAGCTTTAACTGGGGCTTTACTAGTAACAACGGCTAACATATTTTGAGCACATACTATGCGCCAGGCATGATTCTCAGTGCATGATGCATATTGACTCATTTTCTCCTCACGCAATCCGATCCAACAGGGACTATCACCATTCCAGTTCCGGCACAGGAAGGGGTTACATGAATTTCCCGAGATCACATAGCTAGCAAATGATGGGGCCAGGATGGGAACTCAGGAGGTCTGGGTTCCACAGCCCTTACCTACTCGGCTGTGCTGCCTACCTATTTAATCCCTTGCCCTCCGAGGAAGGTTTTTAATTGATTACAGGGGACGGATTGCATGGGGTCATTCACATTCTCCAATCTGGTATCTTTACTGTCTGCTCATGGCTGGGGACGTGGCATGGGAAGGAACAGGGAAGAGCCCTGAAGAGCTGACAGCATCCCCGCAGATCTGAAACTAGTTCTCGCTCAGCTCGTCAGTGCTGGTCCTCTCTGTCAGGGTCAGATCCGGCTACGTAGGAAATGTCACAAACGAAAGGACTGGCCTACACGTCTGTTTCCGAACATCTAAATATTGCCTCTGCCTAAAAGTTCTCATGGTATGCCGACGTCAACTCCGGGAGGGAAAGCAGGACTCACAGGTGGTCAACCTGACAACGCATGAGGCCCTGTAAGGAGAACCTCAAGGTGGAGACGCCACGGTTTTAGCTCCATCCAAGGGCTGAGAGCCAACTGTCTCCAAGAAAGCCCGCTTTTCTCTCAGATATTAGGGCCCATACCATTTTGGAAGTTTGTCTTGGCCTTGAGTTTGAAACACTGTGATACATTTTATGTTCCTCGGTAAACAATTTAAAGATTTTTATTTATTTATTTGAGAGAGAGAGTGCATGCGCACACACGTGTGTGGGGGGGAGGTGAGGGGGGCAGAGGGACAGAGAATCTCCAGCAGACTCCCCGCTGAGCCCCAAGCCCAATGCAGGGCTCAATCCTACAACCCTCCCTGAGGTCATGCCCTGAACAGAGACCAAGAGTCAGGTGCTTAACCCACTGAGCCACCCAGGCAGGCCCTCGATAAACAATGTAAAAATAAAAAAATAAAAGTTCACGGGGCCTTCTTGTGGGCCTCGGCAGCCCGCCTTCATGCCTGTGCCTCTCCCAGGGGAGCAGCAAAGTGCTGCCTGGCCATCTTGGAAAAGGCGGGAGCGGCTACTTTCAGTTTATTTAGGAGCCTGAGTGAACGCTCAGCTGGGCACCGAAAACCGCTGTGACTCTGGGCGGTGTTGGCATCCACGTACGCAACGGAGTCTCAGTCACCTCTGGTTTAATACAGTGCCCACCCGTTTCCCATCTCCCGCAATATGTTCTGAAAGGCAGGCGAAAGTTCCAGTCCCCATGGGAAGCTGTCAGTTGAGGATACATGATTGAGATATTCGTGACTGAGGAAAGGCTCCTTTAAACTAAAGGCTTCTAGAGGACAGGGACTGTATTTTAATCAGAAGAGGCTTAATAAACACTATTTAGTGAAGAGGGACATATGTCCCAAGGGGGGCAGCCACCCCGTTATCTTCTTAGATGTAACAAAAGAAAAAGCCTAAAGACGGAGGCGAGGAATGGGGAATTCAAGATGCGCAATGGCTTAGGATTTGTGTCCTGAGCCTAATCTGGAAGAGCCAGAAAGGCAATAATGTTCTAATACAACACCAGCGGTTACACGGCACTACGGGACAGACTGTTTTCTCTTGTGCCCTCAGAAGGTGCCAAGTCCGACAACCCAATGTGACTGTTTTATTCAGTTCTGTTTTGCTAAGGCTTCCATTGTCACTCGACTGGAAAAGCAGGAACATGAAAGAGATATGAAGTTTGCTCAGAGAGCTTTTTCCAGAAGAACGTTTTGGACTTTACAACGACCAAAGTAATGTATAGAAACTCCTATGTCAAGTCAGCTAAGAAAAATCCCCAAACCTGACAAGTTCCACCACAGTCAAACCCATAAGACCTTTAACTCGGACCCTTCCTCCACACACCGTTTCCTGGGGCACAGAAGGGAGGGGAGGGGAGACGGAGGAGCGTGCGTGTGTGTTCACACTCATGTGTAAGGAGCCATGGTGATAGGAGTCGGACAGTACCCTGTATAAGAGATAAAGCTTCTTTAAGCCCTAAATCTCGATCAGAGGTTCCCCTCTCATAACGAGCTTCCTCTGAATGCGAAGCTGAGCTAAAGTCACTTTAAGTGCCTCGTGGGCCTTCTAAAACCTAGAAAGCACTCCACAAAAAGCCCAGGGCAATGCCCGACTCCCAGGCTAGTCAACGGCAGCGTTCTTTTGAAGCTATCACAAAGTTGGCTTGCATCTTTGTGGGGATCTCCCCCTGCACAACTCGAGGGCACCATGCACACAGGCCAGTGTAAATGGTACTCCCTAGAGCTGTGCAGTACGTATCCTGCAAAGCTGTACATGAAGGCCCCACCATGACCCCAAATGTCTGCTGGGGATATGATAGCTATAGGGGAGCAGAACTCCTCTCTGTGGTACCATTCTAGATCACTCAGAGACTTAGGTCTGTAGCAGGAGAAGGTGGAAGTAAACTCTAAGAGCTTCTGACCCGAAACCAGGAGAAGAGTGTCCTGAAATGAGATGGTTGTGCACGTGGAGGCCGCAGAGCTGGCCTGCTGCTGGAAATCGCCACCTCGAGGTCAGGTGGGGGTGAGCAATAAGCCTGTGGGAGAGCATTCACTTTCTCATCCTCTTCCTTTCCGTTCCAGAAGAAAGGCTTCCCCACGGCACACATGCTGGGGACGAATGGAAAGGTCCCAAGCAGCTAAGACCTGGTGCGTGACCATCTGTGAGTGACAAGGGCCCTGACCAGAGCGAACATTCCAGTGAGAGGTACCAGCACTAATTCCTGTTTCAACTCTCAGGAGGAACAGAGCCTTGTGCCGCCAGCCAAGGCCACTGGGACCTAGAGGGAGGCGGCCGGGGGCAGTGATGAAGACATGCGGGTGAAGCCGAACAGTCTGTGCTCCCCGTGCCCCCCTATCTGCATGGGGAAGAGCAGACTAGCAAGCACGGGTTGACAGGTATGAGAAACAGCGAGAGCCAGCAGAAGACAGCATCCGCTCAGGATGATTCCCGCACCTGTCCGTGGCTTCCTCGTGGCAGGTAAGTTTTGAGAGTCAGCGCGCCTGATTTAACTCTGAATGCCCACAATACTGTGTGTGCACACTCACAACCGGCACTAACTGAACGGATCTCAACCCACATGCAGAGAGCGTCCTCACCACGGATGTCGTTCACCGGAGAGCCAGGTCAGGAGCGCGGACAGCGAAGGACCCTCCACGGCTCCACGCCACTGACCAGAGACGGGAGGAGAAGCCCACTGCTGGCATCAAGGCAAGTTTTGTCTTCACCACCCCAAAGAGTGAATGGTTAAAAATCACTTTATAAAACCAAGTGCCACGGAATAAAAGTACCATGCGAAATAAGACACATCTCATCCACTGAGAGAGGACAGCCGGCCCAGAACTTAGCTGGGCAAAACGTGGAACAAGAGATAACAGGGAGAGGGGACAGAGGTCTCCAGAGGAGAACAAGGTTAGGAGAGGACAGGTATCCTGGGTGTCATGACCACTGCGATTAGTGAAAGCAACAATCCCACCATGTTTCCTAAAACCCCAGAGAGGAAATTAGGCAAATCCTGTAGTCAACACAGAGCCCAGGAAGACACCTCACCCGGCAGAGACCCCTTCCCGACCCTTCCTGGGCCCCGAGGCATTTCCTGTGCCCCCCCCCACCCCGAGGAAGACTAGCCCTGGCTGCTTGCAGGGATCCTCCCCACCACCATGGCCCTCTCAGGAGGAACTAGCTTTCCAACTTGTCTGGCACCGCAGTGAGGGTAATTCTTCCCTTTTCCCTCTTGAGGGCCAAGGCCCTGCTGGAAGGCCTGGGAGGGATTCAACTCTCTCTCTCCACCGCTACTCTAGGCCTTCCTGTCAGCCCCCAAGGACCACTGCTGAGAGGCACAGAAGCCCCGAGGCATATTCTAGAACCATGTCTTTACAAAGACCTGGGCCAGAAGGTGTGAACAGCCCCACGTCAACCCCACGGACCCGAGCTGGAACAACGGAACACTGGCCTCTGCTCTCCTCCTTAAAGAACTCGGGCCTGCTGACGGAGCCATGCTGGAAGCCAAGACAAGGAACATTCCTCCCCCCCCCCCCCCCGCCCAGTCTGGTCCTCCGACAAGATGCTCCCGGTTCCAGGACTGGGCAGACTGTATGGTTCTGAGGCCTGATTCAAGGCGGCAGGAAGCACTCCCTTTGGGCAGATGCACCCCCAACACAGCTCTACAGACTCTAGTTGTGAGAAAAACGAACACCTACGTAGTTATCCCGCGCAGACCAGCCGGGGTACAGCTGCATGTGAAGCTGTCGCTCCTTCCGGGCCAGCTCGTAGTACTTCGCTTGCTCTTCTCTGGACAGTGCGTGCCACTGGAGGGGACACAGAGGCAGGGAGAGGCAGGCAAACGTCACAAACTACCCTGCGGCCGGGGCTAAGAGGTGGCTCTGTCCCGCAGAGGCCTGGCTCGCACAGCAGCGTTCAGACAGAACCTCCTCTGTCAGCTCCCTCACGGCTCGCTCTCCGGGGAGAGGACGGCGGCGGGTGTGGAGAAGGCCATTCTGGTCAGGCCTCCACGGAGGCCACTGCAGAAGTCAGCACGTGACTGAAGGGACAGGGCTGCCGTGCCCCCCACCGTGCCCCAGTCCATCCTCCCCCCCTTCCCAGTGAGGGAGCGACCTACCCTTCGCCCCAGGATCTGGTTGATGGCCGCGCTTTCTTTCAACGTGCACTCGGCCACGACCTTCGCCCTCATCTCCTTCATATACAACATGAACGCGTTAAGAGGTTTCTTTATGTGCGGCTTCTTCTTTTCTTCTTCCTTTTTGGAGTCCTGATGCTTTCTGGATATAGACAGAACAGACAGACACAAGCCCATAAACAACTGCGAGGTCCCACTTCCTCCACAGCAGAGAAGCCAGCTCCCCGGCTGCCCGACGCCCAAACCTCGCAGGCCTGAACCAGAAGTACGTTTCCACTTTGGGTCTTCTCCACCCTGGAAAGCGGAACAAAAACATCCTCGCGAGGGTGTGGGGGAAGAGAAAGATTTCAAAATCACCTCCTCGGGTGTCCCCGACACACCATTTTCCCAAGCCAGAGAGAAAAGCACAGTGTGGCCGACTCCCCCTCGGCCGGTGGCTCTCGTGCTCACAGGACAGACCTCCAACTGTTCAGCGGGGGGTCAGGGACGGGGACACGGTTGCAAACCCCAGTCTCTCCAAGGACACAGGTATGCCCAAGGCACACGCGCCGTGGCCAACCACGGGCAAGGCCACCACTCAGCAGCCATGACAACAACAATGGGCTAGACAAGATGGGGAAGGAGAAAGTGACCGAAAGAGCGACACTCACGAGCTATGGAGTGAGCCGACGTCACTCTGGGAGGATTCCTGTTTGACTGTTGGCGTGACTATGGCCGGGTGGGGGATGCCGGTCGTATGTAGAGTGTGATGTGGTGGAACCATATGGGGAGGGAACCTGGAAGACAGGAAGCTGTGTAAATCGTCAGAATCAAAATGAATGAATGGGGAGGGATGTGTACACACAATTAAAAAAAAAAAAACAACCCAGCACGTAACACTCACATGAAAGCAACCCAAGGCATATGAAACCTGTCAGCATTAATTAGCGATAAATTAAACATAATGATTCTCATAATGTCATTAAAGCCAATCTTCCCCTTCATTATTGCTACTGACAAGAGACATTATGATTTTTAACATCTTTAGCAAAAGACAAATACAACGGATGTACTTGGGCGGAAAAGTAGGCTCGGACTACCTGCTGGAAATCACACGTCCACTTGTTTTTTGAGGCATTATTAGTGGCATCTAAGAAGATAATTTCCTAAGTCCTAATCAGCTCTAGAATGAAAGGTGAAATCTATTGTTGCATATTGACAGCTAAATAAAATATTAACGTGGTTGAAGTACACATTTCCGACAATGCCGCGCATGCCTCATTAGGCCACATTCTGTTGATGGAGTACAATAAAATTTTTCTTTTTCTTTAGCTGATGTGCCCCACCGTTTTGACAGGAAATGAGAGAAAGTGAGGCAGAAAGACGGGGAAAATCCAATACTTCCTGTCTGGTTCTCATCATAAGTCACAGATATTTTAAATAAGCTTGTATCCTCTTATGGAAAGATGGGGGGGAAAAGCTGTTATTTTATACACACACATAAACAGAGCTTTGAATTCGGATGTGTACCTTTGCCCACTCTGTAATCTGAGGATTCCTACATTACATTTACTTAAGAAGCTGCCTATGCCTTCAAAGGCCTTCTAAATGATTATCCAAGTGGTAAGTATATGAGTAAAGGTTGTTTTCTCCTCTAATACTGCCCATTTTAAAGGAAGTTCTTTGAAACCCCCCTTAGGCCCTAAATTAGCATTTCCTTATCATGCAAACTCACCAGAACATAAAGAGCTAATTTTAAAATGCTCATCTTGGCCTACATGTGAAGTGACAACTGAATCAGACAAACAGCTTTCCCGTTTTCTGATATGCTTGGAGTCGCCCTGAGTTATACTGGGTTAGAAGAACCATCCATCTTAAAAGAGTGTGTACTACCATAGAGAAGAGTAGGGTGAGGGGCAAAAGGGTAGAACCCAGTGAGAAAACAAAATGGCGGCCTCCAGGCTCCAACCTGTTCAGGTTAGGCAAGTGAGGGGGCAGGGTGCTGTTTGGGGGAAGGAGAACCAGATCAAGCAGTTGATGCTTTCTTAGTAAATTCAAACTAGAACAGTCCCACAGAGCATCCAGAGAATGAAGACCTGCTCTCCAGGCAGCCAGTTCTGGTGGGCACTGGGAGTACTAATAAGGGTTTATCGAGATGGTGATTTCAAAAGGATCCTGCATTTACAAGGTTCTTTTCCTTATGTGGACTGGAGATGAAAACAGTTTCCATTTCACCCAAATAATGTAGCAAATGTTAATTTGAAAAATGGTAAAAAAAAAAAAAAAAAAAAAAAGTACTAACTGTATCTGGGTACATCAACAGAGAAAATACCAACGCACAAGGCAGATTTCTGAAGGGGCCCAGACTCGCAGTGGACATTTGACTCAGAAATTCCATCCTGATGTGGCCCTCTCCCGCCACTGCCTTTTACAAATTTAAGCCAGTATCAAAGTTTAGTAGCAATGACGTGATTTTTTAGTAAGAACCATGTAAATCCTTTAGGGTATATGAAAGGAAGGAAGGGAGGAAGGAAGGGAGGGAAGGAGGGAAAGAGTCTAAGAGAAAAAGACAAAGAAAAAAAACCCAAACAAACAACCTCCATTCCCTTTCCCCGAGAAAATGAAAAGCAAACTCTCGGAAGGCACTTGGGCTCCCATGTTACACCCTGCTCCTTCCCACTGCATGAGGGCCTCTGAGGAAACATAAGTTAAGAACATGTGTTCTTGGAAGCCCTTGGGTGAAGCGATGGGTGGAGTGGCGGCTTTTACTGTGAATTTTAAAGGCTTGACATTCCTCAAATACATATGTTCTCTTCTTGCTGAATGAGAATATGTGTACAGACATGAGAGAGAGAGAGAGAGAGAGAGAAGGGGGAGAGTGGGGATGACAGAGAGAGAGAGAGGGAGAGAAGGGGGGAGACAGAAAAACACTGTGGGGGGGGTGTGCGGGTGCGGGCACACACGTACACACACGCACGCACACACACACCAAACACCACAGGCAGACGCCACAGTTCGAGCACATTTTGGGGTGGGGCGAAATTTGCGGGGCAGGCCATGAGGAATGAACACTTCCAAGTTCACACGCCTACACACACATTCATGTATCTGAAAAACGTATAGCAGAGAAAGAAACGGGGTGCTGGGGGTGGGGGAGGGGGCTGCATGCACACCTTTGCTTAAGCAATTCCTTTCTGCAGACAACGATTCCATGAAATGCAATAAACACCCTAAAAATTCTAAGCAGCTCATTATATACCCCCGTCTGCTTTTATGGCTCCGAGCCAGAATATAATGATGAACCTTAACTTGTTAAGGACAACTAATTTTTGTTTCTGGCTGTCTCAGGGGCTCCTCTCTTGCTCACTCTCACTTTACTTCACTGTTGACACGTTTCTGTTAACTGGATGTCATCTGCCGGCCTTGATTTTATGCACAAGCAGTGGGATGCATTTTCCCGTGCAACAATCCTGCTTTGAGTTGCATTAGGTTTGTCATTATTCTCTCATTTCCCCCTTGCACTTGTAACATTTCATCTCTTCCTGCCTTATTTTTTGTGAGCCACGGTGCACCCACATTATGGTTTATACATGATCTCTCTCCCTTTGAAGCCGGCAGATTGCAGAGCCCGCTCTCGTCAGGAGAAGAGCCTTGCACCAATTTAGCAGGCTGAGGGCCCGGAGCTCCAACATCTCAATCTAAAGGGGGTCACAGGGTGGCACAAGTGAGTGTCAGCAAGAGCTGTTTAATTGCCAATCTAGGCTTCTCCATGGTGTTTAAAGTATAATGACCCATCACTTAATTCTGAGAAGTCCTGGCCCTGGCTGCTGAATAGAATGAATATCAAAGGGTGTTCTGGAACAGGGCAAGCTGCCTACATTTCCTATAACTGCCATAAGTATAATAGACCTCTACTTCTGTCGCCCCATTACCACAATAATGTATTTAATTTGCTGTATACGCTTTTTAACTAGCTACCTTTCATAAGGCCTACCTGGGGAATCAGCGACCTCCCCCCTGTACCTTGAGCCCCTAACCTTTCCTCCCACTGTTTCCTTCCTTTCCTCCACCCCTTGCCCACCTCTAAATCATCGGCTAACCTCCTAATGATAATTCAATCGATAAGCTTAACCCCAATCCCTATCCTACGATTCCTTCACTGCTTTTAACCTCTCAAATGCAGCAAATAAACAAACACGAAAAACAATCAGGTGCATGATAAACGCCGGTTTGCAGGGAAGATGAGCTGTGGGTTAGGAAGCAGCTCTCCTCCTGGGAGACTCCCAATGCGTTCCCGTGCTTTGCAAGGTTGCGATGACATTATTTAACGAACATAACCTTCCTCCTCTCGCTGGAGAAGAGGACGCACAGGCATTTTCCTGCCTAAGTCATATCGGTGTGGATTTTGAAACCGAGATCATTTATCACACGCGGGGACTGGATCTTGAAAATTACGTGATTTCCATGGCATAATTACAAATGTGAGGTAGACTACAGCTTGTTTTTCTTAATGAATGTGATTCTTGCTCTTCCCCCACCCAAATTACTGTTTTGTAAGCAGGAAAAGGGGCTGTCTTATCCTGTCTCTCCAACCCTCCCTCTGGTCTTGGGTTCCCATACGGACCACGGAGATCGGGGGATGCTAGGGACAGCATCCTTGCCATGTAATGCATGCTGATTTAATTATGGGCCATCATCAAAATGGATTACTTGTTGTAGCCCATCAGGAAAGTCTAAACCTCCACCGATTTAATTAACTTGACTGAAAATCAGATGAACAGAAAATAAAACTATCATTAGGAGCGATTAGTGACTACTTAAGCCTACCGCTGCCAACCAGTTTGTAAATAAACTAGCACTCACTGAAGATCAGCCAGAAGTAATTCGAGGGAGGAAGAGGAGAACAGGGGATTAGAAAGATCCAGGTACACACATGTGGGTATGTGTGTGTGTGTGTGTTACACACGTCTTTATGTGCTTAAACATATATGAATGCACACACACACATAAACACACACACGACTTTTTTTTTTTTAAAGGAAGAAGTCACCATTTTTATCCAAATAAACACAGCAAAATATTTCATACAAAGTATGAGAAGTTAGTGTGGCGCTTGTGACCCAACATACTTAAATTAGAAGTTGGAGAAGCTCCCTATTCAAGAAAGCAAACATCATATGTCCTTTGTCAGGGTGTAGGAATTTTTTGCTGGTTATTTGACGGGTTCCTTTCAAATTCTTGTACTGCACACACATGATATTTTTTTTTTTCTTTTTTAAACTTCCCACGACTTAGAGCTGCACAGGTCAGTGTGGTAGCCACCAGCCACACGTGGCTTTTGAGTACTTGAAACGTGGCTGGTCCAAATTGAGATGTGCTATTAAGCTTAAAATACATACCAGATTTAAAAAAAAAAAAAAAAGAAAAGAAAAGAAAAAGTACGAAACAGAGTGTAAAATCTCATTAATAGTTGCTTTACAGTGCTTAACATTTCCAAATGAGAATATTTTTACAATATTAGGTTGAATAAAATAGATCGTTAAAAAGAATTTCACCTGGGTTCCCCCTCCCCCCTTAACTTTTTTAAACTGTGGCTAATAAAAAACTTAAAATTCCATATGGGTCTCCCCTTCTAATTCTTTGGGGCAGTGCTACTTTACAGAGGGGTGTGTTGGGGCCTGGGTGTCCCTTCTTGTTGACCGTGAAGAATCTGAATTTTGAAAAGACCACACCCTTCCTCAAACTCTCCTTTACGTCATAATAAAATTACCTCCACCCCTTTTCTTTCTTACCCAGTATAGAGCAACACAGAAACAACATTTCAAAAAGTTCCGCATGTCCTATTTCTTCCCACCTTCTTAAAGTCTTTAAAAAAAAAAAAAAAATACCGCTCAATACATTGATTCCCAGATTCAACCTTGAAACTTTGACATCACCTACCTTACAAGTTCAGATTAATTTTTCAGTATTTTCTAGGAGTAAAGCCTAATGCCCTATCAATTTTAGACCATTAGGACTACATGAAGGAATGGCCCCTGGATGGCCTGGGAGCCATCTAGGGAACTTTCTGAGAAGTCCCCCATGGTTGACTTGGTTGGAGGCCCTGGTTCTTGAAACTTACCTGGACATGGAAGCGTTGACGGTCAGAGCTGTGGGGTAGGGGTGACGGAATCCTCCTGTCGTGATTGGGTACACTGGCTGACCTTGCCTATAAAGAGGGGGGGACAAAGTAAGAGAGTGCAAACAAGGGTGGGGGTGGGGAAAAGAAAAAGAAGAAAAAGGGAAAGTTCTCTCTGCACAGTAAGCTTTATTCTCATTTGATCAGAACAAAAATCTTGGGGATTGTACAGGAAGGATCAAAGAGAAGAAACACAGAACAATTTGAATGCCATAAATCTGATAGGAATGGCTAATTAAATTTTATAACCTCTGCTTATGTCAATAGAGACCCTCTCCCCAAGCTGAAACTAGGTGTTTTGTTGTAATAATTAAAGGCGAAGTCTCGCTTGCTTTAATGGAGCCATCACACTAATTGAGGGCTACACAACCAAAGGAAAACAATAATGAATGTAAATTTATACCAAAATAAAGTACAGTGAATCAAAGGACTTCAGTTACGCTTTGGGCCTCTTTCGGTATTTAGATCTCGGTGAGAAAACATTAAATTAACAGAGCTTAATTTGTAGCCTTTTGTCAAATTAACAAGTGTTGACAAGAGTTACCGGGGGGAGAGTCCCCAAGAAGAATTGTGGGTAACCAATAGACAATCACACCTCATTACAATAATTAAAAAATACAGCAACATGCAAAATAGCATCCTCATGAAAGACACACAACTTTTTCTGACAGAGGGTTGTCTGAGTTGGCTATTCCTTTTTATCTAGCCTTCAAATATCTCCCCATCAGCTGAACGGGGCAAGGGATGACAGACAACTATTCGAGGAATATGGCCCCATTTTCTGAGGAAGAAATGGGACACAAGCTCACGTCCGTTGTCTACCCTCCCGAACAAAATGAAGGAGAAAAAAATCAACCAAAAGTACACCCACGGTCGGTCTTTGGTACAGCTACTTCAGAACACAAGCTGTTTTTCACAAAACAGGGTAGAGTGTGCTCAGCTAGAGAAATACTAGGTGAACTACTCCAGACTATCTTCTGTAAGGTTACGAAAGGGTGTCTTCCCTGAGACCCAAACTTCAGAGGTTTACCCAGGACGTACTCCTGTTAAGGCAGCAAATTGTCCTTGCTTTGTAGAGTAGAGATCACTGATAAACATGGAGAAATACATACACAAGAACGCAACCACGAAACAGATGTCACATGCATGCATGCGCGCGCGCGCGCACACACACACACACACACACACACACACACACACTCATGCGTGGTGTGCTTATGCAATAAAGGCCTTTCTACTCTGGCTCTGAAACACACAGTTTTTAAGTTGTCTAAGGAAGGTGAATGGATGATACTATAAAAGCAAGACTGGGTGATAGGAAGACAAATCGTCAAAGGCAGTTTGAGGCCCTCGCACTGCCAGGAACCTTGGCCGACACCCAGGAAGGCCCCACAGGCCGGAGTACGGATTCCGGATGCCCCACCCCCTCACGATCCGGTGAACCAAGAATCTCAGACAGATGCTGGTTGCATACTGTCTGTCTCAACAGACAGATCTTTCCACTCTTGTTGCCAACCTTGGGAGTAATGGTCGGGATGGGGTGAGGGGCTAGGGGTTTCTGAGAGAATAACACCCCTGCTCTCACCCCTCGATTTCAAAATGACATTATGCCTGTTCCCACTCCCATGCCTCCTCAAACCGATGACAGGACTCCAGTCTGGGCTGCCACCAGCAGCAGAGCCATGATCGCCTTCCTTTGATAGAAGCCCTGAGAGCCTCTGCAGCTCCCAAAGTATCTTAAGGACACCTTTGTTCACGGAGAGAAACTAGAGTCTTTGGGGACTATGGGTTCAGAACGCTAAGTGTCAATATCTTTTTCCTACATGGCCCATCTGAAGGGCTACTGACTCGCCTGCTTCCCCACAGGGCACCTGGCTGAGCATCCTCCCCACGTACCCCCTGCAGCCCTCCCTCACCACCCCTGTCTTCCGAAACACACACACATACACACACGCACAGGATAAATAACAAGCATGCCCATGTTAGAAACAAAAAGGGAATTAAAAAATGGAACTCCTTACTGTGGTACTAACCATCCTAGCGGATGGGGGATTTGTCCTACGGTGCCGGGCGATAGCGGGTAATACGGAGATATATCTGGAGGGTGCGGAGGCCGTGGGATTCCTGGGAGGAGAAGCGGCATTTTAGGTAAAAGGAGGAGAGAAGGAAAGAGAAACTGCCAGGGGATGGGAAGAGGGAAAGGAGGACTGAGACTTCTCTTCCACGAGAAGAGCTAGCACGAGAGTCTTTCCATGACTATGATCGTTAGAAGAGTTGTGGGTAAGTTTCGTTCATCGTCTCTCCCCGCCCTACCTTGACAAAGCAGTCTATCTTATTCTAGGTGGATGGGTACACGGGGGAAACGCAGACCCCAAAAAACACCATCTTGGGTATTTCTGCCTTATGGGATAAGTGTGATTGTTGAAATTAAAGACAAGTCTGAAGGGCCTGGCACACAGTAGGTGATCAAGGCCTGTAAATTCTCTTTGCCCTCCCAACTTGGGCCTCCACTGCTTTTAATTCTAATGACTTGTCTGTTCCGGAGTCACCTCATCTAGGTTTCTAATCACACCTATTCAGTTATGGCTTTTGGAGGGTGACTCTTGCCTTCTTTCAAAGAAGGTAACTCTTCTAGAATGTCTCCACCTCAGCTTAGACGATGGGCTGTGGCAGAAACTCACCACAAGCCACAGCCTCTTCTCCAGGGTAGGATCTGAACTGAGCAGACCAGCAGACTCGGATCTAGAACCTACTTCTCTGGAGGCCATCCCCCGGGAGAATCAGCCCTAGCTGCTGGCCAGGTAGCCCCAGTTGCTGCATCAGGAGAGCTGGGAACGTGCACGCGACACAGCCGAGCCCGTCCTGAAGGTCCGAGCCACTGCCCACTGACTTACTCCACGGGAGCACGTCCTGCACTCAATCCTGGGCAAAGCAAGAGTGCTGGAAGCAATTCTGACACAGAGGAACTGATCTAAGCAGCTGAACTGGGAAGAAAACGAACACTGCAGAATTAACGCAGTATCGGAGGTAATGAGCTGCGTGTCCGTGGATGAAAACTATTCCCTTTTTTTTTTTTTTAATTCATTCAGGAAGCTTTTAATCTGTAAGTTAAGTCTCCCTGGGTGACATTTTCATGCAGACATTGCTTTCTCTCTATTACAAAAACCAAACAGATTAGCTGGTCTTGGACCCTACACCAAGCCATTTGCACACTTGAAAGAATGTTCGCAGAGGAAAAGTAAACAGTCTGCAGACGTTAATCATATGTTTTACGATAACCATTTAAAAGCTATTCCCTGTACTACCATTATTTAAATGAGACATTGATGCTGCCATTCACTGGCAGAGTCTGGGGCCGGCTGGCGGCCTCCTCCAGCCATCCAAGCACCAGGCTGGGTCCCCCATGAGCACAAAGGGGGCTCAGAGGCTGGTGAAAACCAGCTAATGTGTGGCTTCATTCAGGGGCAGCAAAGTCTGCATGAACGGGCAATCTACCTCAGCTCGACACCAAACAATCCCATCTGACGAAGTGACACGGAAGAGCCATTTGAAATTCACCCCTCTAATTAACTAGCTGGTTAGAGAAACCCCAGCCAGTGCACCACCCGGCCTGTGCTGGCCTTAGCACTTCTCCCCATGACCATCCCTCTAGGAGCTGTGGCCGGTTGCTTGTTTGAAATCTTGTTACAGGGAGAGTTACAAGTAACCCTGCCCTCTCTTTCCCTCTTTGGGGAAAAAGCAGTCAGTGAGTAAGTGCATGGGATGGAAGGAGGGGACAAGCGTAAGAGCTGAAGGATGACGCGGCACCTTCCGCCTGAGACCCTCCCTACTGGTTGTTCCATGACAGACTTGGTTTTCACATCTGTATAATGGGCTTGGTGATACCCAGGATACTGTAGCAGAAGAGGAACCCCAATAAATGAGCAAGATGATACGGGACCCAGTGATGTGGCAACAATAAGTCATCATCAAGTGACTGGAGTCCCTCAGCCGCTAAGGGAACCCGGGCTTTGGGGAGCCATGCTGGTAGGGCTCCTGTATTCCCAAGCTGCTGAGAAGAAGGCCACGAGATGCCTCCAAGCCTGTCTGTGGCTCTTGGAGTTAGTTATAAGCTACTCCTGAAAAACGGTGTAGGATTCACAGCCAGCCCTTCCAATCTAGAAAGATTGCTGGCTCTACACATGGCCCTCTCCTAAGGATAGGGGAAGCTACTCCCTCACCAGGCTCTGGCCTCCCCGAAGAATTTTCTTCTCAACACCCAGGAGAGGAACAGGAGCCCCTCCACCACTGCCCACAGCCCCTCCCAAATCCCAGCAGGTCAAGAGGCCCCAGACCCAGCACCCGCTTTTGGCCACCAGTGCTCAGCCTACCTGTTTTGGGGTCTACGTCAGCTGGTAAGTGTGGAGGTGGGTTTCCCGGGGTGAAGTGCTCATTGCTGTACGTGATGAGCGGCGTGAGAGGGTGAACATGGTGAGGGTGCTGCACGACTGGCACTTTGTTCGACTGTGGGCGGGAAAGAAACAGAGAAGGACACCATCAAGCTGGTTCCTGGCAGCTCAGACTTCTGAGCACAGGCCCCGGGGGCCCCGGGGGCCATGCCCTCCCGCCCAGATTCTGTAAGATGCACTCGACTCTGCCTGCAGCCCTGGCCCCGATCCACGTATTAAAAATAACAGATATTTGTAAAGACAGCTCTCTGGGTAGGCATGCTTCTGTTTTTACCTCCCTACGGAGCCTGGCTTTAAAAATACCTCCTCCACCACCACCCCATCATGGAGCCCGACTGTGCATTTTTCCGACTGGCAGGACGTGGGGACTTCAATCTACCAGGCCCACTGCGTTCCTGCATGTTGGGGGGTGGGGGATCTCTGACCCCAGGGCCCCACCGGAGGGACCTTCTGGAGGCAAGCAGGCTTCCCAGGGAATGGGCTAGGAACACCTTCCCTTACAAGAAACCTGGCAGGGTCCAAGCCCCACCCACCCAGCCTCCCTATCCTCCACCACCACCCGCCCGCCCCCCCCCCCGGGCTCCTAACTGCTCCCTGACCCTGGGAACCAGAGGGCATGCTACAACCCTTTACAGACAGCACGGATGAAAAGCCCCACTCCAGGTC
Organism: Ursus americanus; assembly: GCF_024610735.1. NCBI lineage: Eukaryota > Metazoa > Chordata > Mammalia > Carnivora > Ursidae > Ursus > Ursus americanus. Next base: position 17,108,748 of record NC_142132.1, read on the forward strand.
TGGTTGGGAGTGTGAACTTTACCAGAAAGCCCTAAACTGCCAGGCAAGCACCTGCATATTTTATGCAGATTACAGCAGCCCTGATTCATTAGGAATTTCATTAGCAAGTCATGGGGGAATGCTAATAAATTAACTGGATGATGATAAATTGGGCTAATAAAGGGGTGCAGTTTAGAAACGGGCAGTTCTAGCAAAGTACAGGCATTTTTATGTTCAGGAAGGGTAGATAGGTAGGAAGAGCAGGAAAAACAGAAAAAAAGCATTTTAAAGATTTTTCTAGTTGCCACGATCAGACCTTCCCAAATTCTTCTCCTCTTCCCCCCAATACCCCCTTTTCTCTCCCGCCCCACCCCCTCCACTATGCTGTGCTGTAACTTAGCCCAGCAAGACCACAAAGAAAAAACGAAGCTGAAACAAGCAAACTACTGGGCCATTTACTGAGAGTAATCCAATTGCAAAAAAAAAAAAAAAAAAAAAAAACCCTATTCCCCATAGAGGATTTTCACTAAAATCCTACAACAGGGACATTTAACCAGATTAGGTACCAGCGAAGATAAAGAGGCTAGTATTAGATGATGAATGGATTAGAGTCAAGTTTCATTTCAGAACGTGTCTTCATTTCCTTTTATTACTTTTAGGAAGGCACAACTTGCATTAACATCAAGAAAAAGGAATTGCATTACAAGGAAAGAAGTGAGGTTTCAGTGGTGCCCACTAGTGCCTCCCGAGTTCAGGGACCACTGAGCACTTAGTCCGCTTTGCGTTTTTCTTCTTGTCCTTTTTTTTTTTTTTTTTTTTTTTTAATGAATAAGGAAGGGGTATAATATACAAAGAGTATTTCTCACCCCAGTTAATTGTGGGGAAGGCATCTCTAAAAGGGGCTTCTAACTTTCATGAGCATGTTCAGAACATAAAATATGGCCTTCCTCCATATGCTCCAAAAACTACAGAAAAAGAAGTCAACACTTGAACAGCCTGGTTTAACGATTCTCATAAACAACTGGACACTTCCAGAGGAGGCTGGCTAGTTTCTCAAAGAGCCTCATGTTGTGAATTACCAGGGTGCAATCCAAGCACCGAAATGAAAAGCACCAAAGCAGAGGGAGCTTTGGTCACACTTCCCTAGCAACCCTGAAGGTCTGGACAAGGCCAAAGCCAGCAGAGTGAGGGCTACTGCCTCAAGGCCAGGGCCAGCATCTTATGGACACGCACCGAGGATCCTTTTGGAGGAACATTTCTGTTTAGGACAAATTGAAAAGTAACCAACAAATGAACTCTTACTGTGTGCTGGGGTGGAGAAGAGAAAGAAAAGGAGAGGGAGGTACAGGCCCATTCAGAGGAGTGAAGACCACCAGAAGGAAAGGAAAATGACTACTGCCACCCTCCAGAAGTTTTTTTGTTTGGCTGGAAAGATACACACCTGATGCAATGAAAGAAGGCAGACCCGTTCCAGACAGTTCAAAGTAAGGGTGGCAAAACCATGAGATGAGTAGCAGAACCAGAGATAACACAAAGCAGGGAAGACCATCACTTCCAGACTGAAGGATTTCCATAAACAATAGAAGGAAGCAAAGGATGGAGCTAGAGGGCTGGTAGTGGGCAATGGAGCCTACAATTCTCAGCTCTGGCTGAGTCAAGCCTCTCTCAGGGTGCTGGTCACAAATCTAGATGCCTGATTCCATGAATCATTCAGCAGGAACCTGATTCAGTAGGTCTGGGCTCAGGCCCCAGGCATCTTCAGTCGGCCTACTGAGTGCCCTAGATGGCGGCTCTATCTGTTCAGCCATGACCCCTAGACCAGAGAACCACATGGGCACAGACAAGTACAAAGGTTAAGAATCCCAGTTCTCAAGAAAATCCATGCGAAGGGCTCAGCCCAGAACCTACCACTTGGCAAACACAGGACTGGTGGTTTGTTATTCTTGTTATTTATTATTTTATCGTTAGGGAGAAGCTGCCCGATGGCACAGTTCTGTCTACATCTCGGAAGCACAAATGCCATGGCCGCCTTCCAAGCAGGACCAGCAGGCAACGCGGGCAAACCTTTCTCTACTCGTCTAGCGATGGATGAAGACAGAGTCGGCGCATCAGTGGTGCTCACTGGGTGTAGGATGTGAAAGCTCATTTTCCCTCTTCCCCTTAGAGACGTGGAGGAAGGTCCTTCTGACAGAAGTTGGACAGTCACCTTCCTGTTACTTTGCACGCTAGAGCCTAGCCAACAGGTTTTTTTCCTGTCCAGTCAGACTCTAGAACATGGAAGAGGGTAGATTCGAAGCCCCTGCCGTCCAGCTGTAGGAGGGGAAGATGGCAACCCTAGTGGACATGGTTCTCTTTTCTGATCATGACTGTATGCCAAGTTAGGTCCCTAGGAAACCACACGTCTCTCCAGGTTGACTGGTTCCCAAGCAAGCAGGCGGCAGGAATGCAGTCATCCCAGGCAGACACCAAGATCCAGTCACGATTCCCATATGACCTGCCTGCACCTGCACTGCTACTGTGCACGGGAGGACGTTCTTCGTGAAAATGCCCCCTCTCCAGCCTAAGGACCCCACAGTCATTTCTTTCTATGTCGCATCATGTCCATGCTGGAGTCACGTATATATATCTTTCTTGGTCCCACTGTAGCTAACTTCCTTAAGGACAAAGTCTGTGTCTTCTAGAACTTTCTATCCCATCATGCCCAGCTTGTGGCCGTGGTGAGACTCATAAGCTCCCGAAGAACCACTAAATTGCAACTACAGTCATTAGAAGAAGAGAACTCACAGTCTCACAGATTTATTCACTAACATGGAGTCTACTCAGAATCAGAACAAAGCTGGATAGACCTTCAGAAACCAGTAAGTCTTGTACTTCATCAGTACAGTGCCTTAAAAATGGTTTTAGAGAATATACACAGTGACCAAGAGTGAAGGCTGTGAATGCAGGAAAGACCCAGACTGAACTTCTATTTGACCTGTCCAGCTGTGCAACCTGTCTCAGGAGCTTCGTCCTGTCTCTGCAAACTCCAGATGAGAACGGGGGTCAACCTCAGAGCATCGTCGTAAAAATTAAGTCTCATGCCTGTAAAATGCTCAACACCAGGCCTGGCACAGAGCTACACATGCAATACAAAGAAGCTTTGAAAAATACTGTCCGATGAGTACTAATAAGGAATGCACAGTGAAGGTGGGGTTGGCCACCCCTCCAGCATGTTCTAATCAAATTCCCAGAGGGGAAATACATCCACAGAGTGCACTCCTTAGTTCAAAGGCAAGATGTTTATTATGGGGCAAGAGTGTATGGAGGTTTTGTGCCCACCGTTCCCCAAGTGCATGCTCTTCTTAAAAATGTGATATTTAATTAACAAATGTATTTATTTTGTCTCTTTGGAGAAAGACCATCACTTTAGCATGCTAACAGATAAGAAAGCGTACAGAAGAGTTGAAAGTTAAATAAGAATAGCTAGAGACGACCTAGGGCCTTCCGGAATCAGGATGAGGGCCTTGAAGCAGGAGTTCATGTAAGTGAAACACCAACCGACCTACATAGGCAATGTCCCTGAGACCCCCCCTCCCTACGATCAGTGCCCACTTCTTTAAAGGGGTCTTTAAGGATTGTGTTCAAAACTGTTACCACCCTCAGAAAATTCAATGGTGAAAATATCTTTCTTGGGGGAAGGATACGGACAACCTTCCAGAAATGATCCAGGGAATCTAAATGAAAGCAATAATCTACGCTGGTGGGCTAAACAGCAGAAATATGCATCTCTCCCCCTTTTATCTTTTTATAGACAGAGTCCACTATTCAAGGCAAACAACTGCAACATGGAACCAGGTACCTTTCAGGTAACTACCTTATCTACATATTAAGTAGGTCTTCAAAACGGCGTAGGGGGTGCAAAATCATTACCTCCAGTGACAGCTAACTAACGTTCAAGGTCGGGGTGGTGGCGGTCACGGAGAGTTGCATGCAAAGCCCAGTTACAAGTATCGAACCCTTTAGGAACAGGTTGAAAACTAAGAATCTCTAAGCCACAAAAACAGCAAAAGTGTGACTAAAACACTCCTCATAAGGTCTGGGAGTTATGCTACGGTTTCCCATACACACCCACACCATCGGCACCTGGCACTCGCCCCTGGAGCCATCTAGAACACTTTGTCTAGATGATCTGAGGGGAGAACAGGCGTACTGACAAGCTGCTGTCCCCAAAGCTCTCCAGTCAACCCCAGTACGGCTCACCACTGCCACCTCTGAATGCAGTCTTGCCACTGAGCCCGCCTCAGTACTGAGTGGGACGTACTTTATTAGGTCCTCACAGCACACCTGTGAAGTCACTGGCCTTTCTTACAGTTCCACATAGTAGGTGTCCCAGGTCAGAGGCCTTGGGAAGGTGGTGTCTCCAGGTCTTCCCGCTCACCTGCCTGACAGCACCAGCCTACGGCGTCTGCAGAGACTGATGCTGGGAAGGGGTTCACTGCTGTGCTGACGTAGTGAGCTGCACCCCCTGAGCTTAGCCCGGGCCAACCTTCCCAACTGGACAGAGATGCTTCAGGAGTCACAAAGGGATCTGTTCCTCACACTCCCACCTACCAGTCCTTGGAACTTAGACTGGCTTCAGCAAACAGTGCCCCCTGACCCCCCCCCCGACCCCAAGTTAGGAGTAGCTCAGGGCTCCCTGTCTCAGCGAGATCACCCCTGCCATAGGGTACCAGGCATTGTTAGCGGGGGTTTTACGAAGTGTGGGTGATTAGGGGAGGTGGGGGATAAAGACATTAAATGGGATGTTTCTGCACCTCAAATAGACACAAACAGTATCAGGGTCCAACAGGGTCTGGTGATAAAAACATAATGCACGCTGTCAGTTCCAGCTGATAAGACACTAAAGGAAAAGTCAGCTAAAAAAACCTTGAACCCATTAAATGAAGTAAACAGTATCTATTTAAAGGGAACAAAAATCCTCATCTGACCATAAATCATTAGGGCTTTCTGTTTTCTACCTGGAGAAATGGCTGCTACCCAAAGTCTTCCCCAGGTCTGGTCACTATGCTCTATGGGTTTTGAGCACAGAATAGTTAAATGATTTAAAAAAAGAAGAAAAAGAAAAAAAAAAGGCCTTTACCAGCCCTCAAAGCGCACAAAGCTATTCCACCCAAAGTATTCATCCAACTACAGTGGGGGGAGTTGGGAGGGGGCGCCCCAGTGGCTGACCTCTGACCTCTGGAGAACCCTTGAGCAACAGTGTTCTGCAACTTGGCCATGCCACCCTCATCGCCAAGCGCCCACACACCCGTCCGAATGCTGCTCGTGATTCGGAACCTGGCAAATGGAAGATTGATTCAGGCACTTCTAGATCTCCCTGCTACCCCTCCTCTAACCCCGACCCCTCAACCTTCTGTAACTGTGGGGAACCCAAAGGGAATGAAAGCTTGCCATTCACCTCACAACCTATTAATCAGCAGATGCCGAAAACAAATAGAGCCATTGGTGGCCCCGGCCTCTCTGCCGGCCCTCCTCTTCAATACTCCCCTATTGCTCTCCTTTTCTGCAGAAGAAAAATGGGGCCAGAAAGTGCCTTGAGGAGCCCAGCACAATAAAACAAAAGCAGCACAGAGGAGCATTTGTCAGCCTTCTCCCCTCCCCAGGGTGGATATGGAAGGTCTTCAGTGGTCTTGGTTTCCCAGCCCTCCCAGGGGCTGAAATCAGCAGCAGGAAGGGACACTGTTCATTCCGGGTTTACGTTAAAAAATGGGTTTAGAGCTCATCTCCATGCATTTTGCCGGATGCCGCTGACTATGGCTACACCAAGGCCAATGGCGACTAGCGAAACATGAATGATGTCGCACGTCACTGGAGCCACAGAGCGCCGCTGGAGAGGAGGGGCTGGAGATGAAGGAGGGGCTCTTCCTTACTCATCGACAACCCTCTGTGGCTCAACTAGTCCTATTTTTTCAGGTGATGGACCAGAGAGTGGTGGAATGGTCAGCGAAGGTAGCCCTCCTGCCTCGACAACCCATTCCCCCAACAAGGAGCACCCACTGCGGCTGCTGGAATGACGTCAGGAGACGCGCACGCCAGGCCCGCACCCACAGGCCCATCCCGACTTACCTAGCGAACAGCTTGCTAACACATCTTGCCAAGCTCCTACACACACAGAGGGGAAGGGTGGCAGGCAGGCTCCCACCCTTGGACAGATGGGCTTCTGCAAACATTTTACCCTGCCCCTCTCCCCCCACAGCTCCAGCCAGGACCCACTGAGCGAAGCACCCAGAGCCCACTCGTGGTCGATGGCTGCTCCTCCCGAGGGGCCTGCTCCCAGCTAATGGCACAGTGTTTCCTTGCACAAGACTTATATCGCTAGCAACATCACTGCTACTGAGAATAATAAGGAAGAGAGAAGACTTCACAGGGTTTGAGTTTTGCTTGGAGAAATGAGGTGGTTAAGAAAAAGGAGGTCTGCTTGTGAGGTGCAGAAAAGAAGGACCCACCCCGCAACGCCAGCACACAGCCCACCTCACCTGGCCGTGCTGCTGGGGACTCCAGGGCTCACCCACAAGGCTGCAAAATCACTGCTTCTGGAACCTAAGGAAGCCTGACCCTCAGGGTGCTGCTTGTTTGTTTGGTAAACTATTGATGGCCGGACCCCTCCCCCAACCCCAGAATCAAATCCATTTAGACAGCAAGAAAAGGAAGAGAGATTCTCCCTGCTTTCTACAAAATTCTGCCGACTCATAGTTTCTCATATGCTCACACAAGCATTAAAATTCTTCGCGCAGGGAAATGATTGAACAGGGCAGGCAGAGAGAGAATAAATGTGCAGTCAATTTTCATCCAAATTCTCTCACACATATGCATATACATAGGACTAACTCAAACCATCCTAAGCCCTCGGCCTTCTCTCCCCCCCCCCGCCCCCCTCCCTTCCATAATATAACAACCCAGCTGGTAACACACCAAACAGATTGCCAAGCATTCAGGATCTAGGGGGCCAAATTCTGCTCTTAATGACCTTTTCTTAATCCTCAAAAAAGAGGAGGGGAAGGCTGGGAGTGGGACTGGAGGTGTCAGGGTAGGGGAGTGGGCACACGAAGGGGAACATTTTAACCTGGAAAATAAAGATGTGCTCCAGCTGCTTGGCTTCGTGAGAGCCGCAGCCGAGGGCCGACCCAGCAAAGCTGTGCTTTCACAGGCTCTTGAACAATTACTTCCAGTTAAGTTCATTAAACATAATTTATTTCCACTCATTCTCATTTATTTCCCAGTAAAAAGAAAGCATCCCATTGTGCTTCCCCCAACTAACCTTTAAAGCACTTGCAAGCTTAAGTCTCAGCCCGCCGGGTCTAGGCTGGCCCCTGACCAGTGAGCTCCCGGGATTTTCTTCCTGCCTGTGTCCCTCCAAGAACGTGCTACAGCATGGTGGAGGTCAGTGGGGGGGTGCAGCAGGCACAACGGGGTCCTCTGACTGTCCTAATCCTCCACCGGGTCTCAGACATGAAGAACGAACCACTTCACCCCTAAGTAATTTCCCAGGAGTTTGCAACCCCCCCCCCATAAGATACTTCTCTACTACTTGGGTATTAAATGATTAGTGTTAGCATAATCAATCTTGTTGAGTGTCCCACGTTTGCAGAGAATGTTTGAGAATTGGGTAAGAGGGTACAGCTGTTTCTAGGAGAGCAGATTTTCAAAACAGAGCCAGGAATAAAACTAACCTATTCCAAATGAAGAAATCCAAAAGCTCAAATTCAAAACAACTTAAAAAAAAAATAATGATTTCCAGGCTACCCCCCCCCCCACAAAATCCCCAACAAACCCAAATCTGGGGATTCCTGAATATAATGGAAAGGAAATCACCAATTTTGATATAGAGTAAATTTTAAGTACATAATGGTTATTACATCCTGGGGATTTCAAGAAAGTAGTGAACAAAACCTGATACCACCCTTCTAATTTATTTACAATGAGCAGCTGTACAAAAATGTCTTTTGTTTTTCTAATATACCCTGTGCCTCACTTTCAAATCTAGACAGTACTGTATTTGAAATTCATGCCTGCTACATGGAGTCTGATAAGTGCTCTTTGAAACAGCTGTTTCCTTCAGAGAGCAGGTGAATTTCTCCCTAGAAAAGAGCAGGTAAACAGGAGGGATGAACGTTTTCTTGTGGCCCATCGGACACAAATGCTCCCAAACCCTGGATTCAGCGGGAATTCAGCCATGACCAATGCAGAGGCGGTCCTACATTGTTCCGCTCTCTGTTGCCCTGTTAGTGCCCCAAATATGGGCATCCTTTAAAGGACATCTACAGTCTCCATAAATGAAAAACGTGAAAAGATGCAACCCCCTCTAAAAGCAAGCTGACGAGTTGGAAGTTTAACGTAACTAGGGAATGACCCAGGCAAAGTCCAATTAAAAAAAAAAAAATCTTCAAACGCGTGCAGAAGTATGCAATCTGGAGGGCATGGCAAGATTTCATCACATTCCAAAATGTTGCAGAAGTTAAGAATTCCATTACATAGCTCAACCAGGCCCCCCACCAACCCCAAACCACAAAAGGGAGGTTTCCCTAAGAATATAAGGTTGCAGGCTCTGTTGCTTCCAGAAAATGCCGACGCAGCAGCCTGTTGTGACAATACAAAGATCATAATATCTGTATCATTGGAGTCGGGAATTCACCCTTTCAAACAACTCCCTTCTCATGAGACGTCAAGAATGGAGGGTTAGCGGCCACCAAAGCAGCAGGACTGCTATTAAGTAACCCAAGTAATTTGAGTAAACAAAGCTCTGGAACCTTTCAGGAATCTCAGAAAGGGAGACTAGGTTGGGCTGGGGAAATTTACGGCAACACAACTTAGACATTTGCAGTGCCAGCTCCCACTGTCTTTCCCCCACGATTCTGGACAGTTCACATGATCGTGGACTGAACTAGAAAAGTTGCACACGACCAGAAAGGAAAACCAAGACATACGTCGGTCATTGCTTCATGCTCGACTAGAGAAGTATTTACCACTTTGTGTTTTAATAGGATATATAGGATTTAATTCCTGATTTGGAAAACCTAAGGACTCTTATAGTCTGTCGTAGATTTCATTTTTTCTTCCCCCTCCCAAAATCAGATCTAAGAGCTGACTGACCACTGCAAAGGTTTCTGTGTTTGGCCACTCAACAACAAAAGACAGTGATAAAAGTAATCATAGGAATCGCCTCCAAATTCGAGAATGCCCTGACAGCTGTGGCAAAGGATCTGACCCAACAGTTGAACAGAGTAGAGTGTAACCTAAGCCTCAAACTGGTGTTGCAAAAGGACCTTCTTCCGAATCATTAACACCACAATGGGTTGTCATGGGTCACCTGCTCAGGTTCCCGAAACTCGAAACACGTTTTATGTTTTTGAAAATACAGACACCACAGGAAGGACAGCAGCCCTAAAAGGCTGGCATCTAAATTTGGAGATTGAAAATAAATACAACTAAAGACAGAGCAACAGAAAGTCAGCATTAAATATGAAACCAAAACATACAGTTTACACCAGCCCTGCTACTGTCAAAGCCTGAGTGCTCGGATGTCTCGAGCTCTGAAAGTATGCTCCTCTCTGAGGCAACGTCATTCTCCCTTCTCTTTCTTCCAACGGAGCCCACCCTGGTGGGTGAAGGAGAAACATTTATTTGTTAAAAGAAATCCTCAACCCCATCACCCCCTTCCAGGTCCCCAGCTCCCTGGAACTTGGGGAGCCGGCTCTGCAGGCTCTGCATTGCTATATAGCTTAAGGACTGTGATGAAAGTCAAGCTTTCTCTCCTCCTCATCTTTTTTTTTTTTAACCCTTTCTCCCCAGCTCCCCAAAACACTGCTATGGAAAGTACACAGCGGAAGGGCACAGCTTGAGTTGACCATTTATTCTTGGTTTTGTTTTTCCCCTTACCATTGTCTGAATTAAAAAAAAAAAGGCACAGAGGTTTAATGGTCAAGACCATAAGCAAGGACACGAACACACACACACACACACACACACACACACACACACACACACACACACTACTCACCCAGCAATTCAAATTGAGGTGCCAACCGCCCAACTGCTGGAAAAGAGAGAGCCCGGAGGCCACTGTGCCTCCCTTCCCACTCAAATCTTCCATCCCCACTAAAATTGTATCCCTAGGGTACATAACAGCTTTGGTCTTCTTTCTCTCCACCTCACAAAAAACTTTCTCTGTACCTTCAAGATGGGACTGGGCCAGTTTTTTTTCTCCTCCCTGACTGCTTTTCTCACTTTTCTTCTTCCTCCCAGCTTCCCCTCCCTTTATGCCTTTCACTTAAAGAGCTGGAAAAAAGCATCTTAAAAGATAGAGAAGGCTCCAAATTTCTGCCCTGGTTTACTCAAAATGCTCAGAGTTCTCACTCACAGTTGCCCATCATTGTTTTGTTAATTCGTCCCCTTCCACAGGCATCAACCCTCAAAAAACCAAACCCAAAATAGAAAAAAAAATAAAGCAAAAAGAAACCTAATAATCTAGTTCAACTGGTTGCAGACTGATTTTTTTAAATTCTTAATTAGAAAAAAAAAAAAGGAAAGAAACTTCTTCTAGTTTCTAATCTTTACCACTAAAAAATCGGTTAAGTAAGGGGGAAGGCCCATGTTCCCCAGCCAGCTCAGGGCACCTAAGTCCCCCTCCCTCACCCGTTACCTTGGGCAGCAGGGACAGAGCTACCGCTAAGAGTAGCTAAGAAATTACGGTCAGCCATGAGGGAAAATGATCAACCGAATGCAGGAGGCCGGCACTTTATCTGCAAGATTGTCAAATCCCTCAAAACAAATTTCTTCGAGAGAGGGCTGCATTGCAAGAGGAGGAGGGAGGGGAAAAGTATATTTTCTTGTCACAGTGACACGGGAGTGACACTTGGTAGGGCCTTGTCTGCCAAACACGCACACACACCCTCTTTTCCTTCTAGAGTAAAAGACTGTGCTGGAAAGATTTTCAACTGACCTCTCTGGAAGCAGAAGAACGTAAGCTTCCTGTGTTTCCTGGCATTCTAGCAGTCACACCGCTAAACTTGCTTTTTGACTGCTGAGTTTTTGAGCTTTCCCCCGAATGAGAGAGAGACAGACAGACAGACAGGGACGGACAGAGAGAAAAGAGAAGGCAAAGGAATGCAAAAGGCTAGCCCTAAATCCCACAAACCCGACTTACTTTTCCTGGGGCTCTCATAGGATCCAGGGCCGGGTACATTGGTGTGGGTTTAACTTAATTGGAGTTGAGAGACTCAGACATCACAGGCCTGAAATCGTCCTCTTTTACATGAAGGAGGGGAGTGAGGGAGGGTGGCTGCTCCAGGAGGGGTTAAAGATAGAAGAAACTTGCAGAGGACCAAAAGAGCCTTTCGGGTCCTCTCCCACCCCAAGTGTTAAATAATTTCACCCCGTTCAAAAGCAAACACACAACTCCGATTTGCATGCAGGTAAGAAACCCCCCTGCTGCCACATGGGATCCTGGATCTGTCTTGCTTGAAGCAAGACCAGTGGCAAAGGTTTGCCTTCTTCTGGCGGCAGGACACCTAACATCGAGGAGATGTTTTTAATTTACCGACCCGACTGCCCAGCTGTTTATAGGACTCTTTTCATGACGTTGGTCTTTAATACACCAGACAAGTTAATAACCCTCACTTCACTCCACCCCACCCCACCTCCTCCACCCCAAAAAAACCAAAAACAAAGGCTGGAAGGGCTTAAAGATAACAAAAAAGTGAGAATTCTTAGTATTCTTCTTTTCTTCTTTTTTAAACTACTGCTCTGTGGCCCCTATTTCTAGACTTATCCGGCCTTCCTGTGTAAGTGTCAGGCAGCAATCTTTAAGGTCCTTAGTACCAAAACAAAACCCTGCCATTTCCCTTTACATGGCGATAACAAAAGCAATGAGCCTCCAGTTTGACAAGTAAAAAGCCCCAACCACACAGTTCCTAATTGCCTCCCCTCCCTCTATTCACGCGGACCACCACACTCCGGCAGCTGCCTTTGTCACACATGCAATTTCTTAAGTAAACTGCAAGTTTCCCTCCCCGCTGATGGACAGCTCCCAATCATTCAGCAACAATAACTTATAAAGTGCAGCAAACAGGATGGGCAACTTTGACTTGGTATTTTCTGGCTTTCTCAAAAGACAAGGAAAATGGAAACAGCAAGATGAGCCAACACATTCCAGACAGACCTCCTCCTCCTCCTTAAAAAGAACAGGGAAATCTGGTGAATTTCTTCAAACTCCCTCCTAAGAAACTGCTTCCGGATATCTGCTGCCCCATCGCCCTATTCCGAGTCCTTCCCCAGGGTGGCCCAGTGTGTTAGAAGAACAGTTCCAGGAAAAAAAAAAAATCAAAAGGTGATGGACACTGAAAAGCTCTATAGGATTTTTTTTTAACTTCCCCAAACCAAAAACAAACAAACAAAAAAAGAGCAACAGCTTCCTTTCGCTTTAGTATGAAATCACAATGAAGAGGAGAAATAAAGTAAGGAGCTGGAGAGACTGCCCATTTGCGCCCCACCGTCCTCACCCACAGCAAGCAGCAAAAGTTCTGGCGCTCTGTTTTAAATAAAGAAGTTGGAGACGGACAGAAGGGGAAACGGGTCTTGCACGAATGTATACGAAAAGTAGAAAAATGCAGACCCTCTCTGAAAATATTTGGGGATAGGGAGGAAGGAGGGGAGCCAGGAGGGTGGAGCGTCTGTGACTTTAACTTGGTGGGCGAAAAGAAACGAACCCCCCGCCCCAAACAGTCACTTCCGAGTTCAACAATACTACTAAAGCAGGTCTGCGTTGTCACGAGCTGAAAGTTCGGAGTAAAAAAGTATTGTCATTTTCTCTTTTTCGTTATTTTTTTTTTTAAGAGAATTAAGGGAAAAGGAAAAAAAAAAAAAAAACGTACTCCATCGGGCACCTTACCAGTCAAGGCACATCAATCTTAAAAGTTATTGCAAAGTGACAGCGAACGGGTGAAGGCTGAGACCAGGAGCATGCAAGGCATTGGACAGGCAGGGGTGAGACAGGGCGGCGTGCGCGGGGATGCAGCGGGCCGGCCACCACCGCTCCACCCGCCCGCGCCCCGCCACCCGTCCGTCCGCCCGCCCCGGCCGCTTACCATCTAGAGCGGGTTGCGGGGCTCTCCTTCCCGCCGCCGGCTCGCGGGCATGCTGCCGCGCGCCCCGATGGCCGCCGAGGGCCCGCGCCGGCCGCAGGCTCCACTGGAGGGCAGCACCCGCCCTGCAGCCGCGCGGCGCGCCCGCAGCACAGGGGACCGGCACACACCAGCAGCGCCGCCAGACAGGATGCTCACGCACAGTTCCATTCACAGAATTATCTCGCTTGATAGGGAAGGGCACAATAACTGGGATCTCCCCCGATTCCACAACAATCCACCCCCCCAAAAAAAGGGAGGGGGTGTTTAAAAAAAAAAAAAGGCAGGGCTTTCTTACTCCTTTTTCCCCCCCAACCCGGCATTCAATCAAAAGAACAAAGCCTGATATTTTGTTTGCCAACTTGGCAAACATAAAGGCAATTTCAATAGTCCAAAGAAGTTCACCTAAGTTGGCGAAAGTAATGCTTTGCAGTTCTCCAGTGAAATTAAGCTTTAATAGCTATCTGATGCCATTCAGAGAACGAAAGGGGGGGGAAACTAGCTGAATTTAGATAAAGTTAGAGGACCACTTCACTCCTAAGTTTTCTGCCTGCTGAAAGTACCCTCAAAATTCTTGACAACATGCAGAGCTTAATTATCTTGCTGAATTCTTTTTCTTTTTTTGGGTGGGTGGGGGGATACAAAAGCCAAAATAGAGCATTAAAAACACCAATATGTAAAGGAATTCAGAACAATTTACTGTATAACATTTTTCATGACTAACTTAAAAAAAAAAAAACCTACCGAAACTTGTGGATGTGTTCCTTTAAAGCAAATGGTCCTAACACATATTAAACCACCGCTGCGCGTCTTCTAAGCATAGTAGGAAAAAATGACTATTGATCTTCAAATAGCGATAATTGAAAAGATCAAAAAGATTAAACAAAATCAAGAATGTGCTGACTTACCATGCTATGCTTTTTTGTTGCAACTTTGTAGAAATTTCACTCAAAGAAACTGCATCAGAGGTGTCAAATTTTTTAGCGGACTGTGATCGTATTATTTCCGCAGCCCTGCCTTCCAATGCTTCAGAACTTTTTTCCCTTTCTCTTTTTTGTTTGTGGTACCTAGCTTTTTGCTATAGACTTTAAAAGCCTTCAGCTCAGCAAACCAGCACAAATTATCTTGCCACCTTGCGCAGCTCTGATGCTTTGGCCGCTAACTTTGGAAGGCCCTTTACTACTGCATCAAAATTAGCATTGTCAAAGCAGTTAATGAATATTAATATTGTATTTGTCATTGGAGCCGGCCCGTTGCTGAACTCCGAGTCATCCATCAGGGACAAGATTAAGAACACAATTATTTCTGACTGACAGGGACCAAATCTGCTAGAATTTTTTTTTTTAAACAATTCGGGGGGAAAAAAACCCACAATATCATCATCTTAAGGTGTCTCCCAAGAGACTGGGAACCAGATTAATACGCTTTTAATGAAGTAGAGATCATTATGTATGAAGGGGAGAAAAAAAAAAGATGTACTATTCAAGCTATTTAGTTATGGTGGCGGCTAGAAATTTAAAAAAAAAATGCAGACGGCATATCTTTTTCGACAGCTGTCCAGATTTTATTCATACTGTTCTAAAGAAAAAGACGACTTTTTTTCCCCTGAAATCTTTTCCTTTAAAAAAAAAAAAAAAAGAACAGAGAACAAGCGATTCGTCCCATCTGGGATAATTTTCCATGTCTTCACTTTTACTGTAGCGGCCCAGGAAAGACAGCACGGTAAATAATTCCTACACAAATTTGACAAGAAACACCTTCATCAGCTCGGCTCCTTCCACCTCTATTCCCCAGATTCCAAGCACTGTCTCTCTCACTTTATTCAGGATAAACCATTACATTTACAGAAACTCTTACGTTCCCTTTAGCAGTGACATCTTTCTGTAATAAACACACAGGAAACAACACAACTCAACGAAAGCCTGCTCACACACACCGCAGAGCTGGAATCACCGTTACAGAGAGAGGACCCATGACACTCCTGAGAAGCCAAGATTATCTCATTTGTGGTGCCGCAAAGTTGACATGGAAGTTTTGCCAGAAATTAAACTAACAGAAGCCTAATGAACTGAACCATCAACCCGGTAGCAGAAAAATATCTTCCGAGATTAGTAAAACAGAACTTTCTCTACAACACAGGCAAAAGACTAATGAAAAGGAATTAAGTTTAAAAACTTGCAGCTTACCTGGCATAACCAAATTATTTGAATTCACCAAAATCATTTCAACATCTATATGTCATGCAAAGTTGCATCATGTATAACTACATTAGACACAAATACACACATGGATCTATATGGCGATTTCCTAGACGTTTTAGGAATAGCGTGATTCATTGGCTTGCTCCATATAAATTGTCTTCGAGATGATATTTCCACCCCCTTTTCGTATTTTAAATGTGGTAAAAAGGGGAGAACTAAAAGGGATAAAATGACAGATGTGATGGTTAATCTTACCCAATGAATCGTGGGGGTCTAGGTAAAGCCGTAATGGCCACTGAGCTAATCTACAACACCCACTGACCACCCCACTGGCCTTCTAATACCATTATCAACCCTTAGATGAACATTCTAAATTAGAGTTTTGTTCGAAAAGGGTGTGAATCTGACCTTCGATGCTGGGAAGCCGGTGCTGTACATACAGATGGTAAAGTTCTCATAAAAAAAATTTTTTTTTAAGGTTTCTTCTTTCTCGCGATTTGCATCTTTGAACTCTGGATCTTTACACCCTCCCCTTTGCACACACACACACACAAAAACCCTCCCCAAATCCCCTCCTGTAATAGCCA
Organism: Ursus americanus; assembly: GCF_024610735.1. Lineage (NCBI taxonomy): Eukaryota > Metazoa > Chordata > Mammalia > Carnivora > Ursidae > Ursus > Ursus americanus. The sequence goes on from NC_142132.1 coordinate 17,124,672, forward strand.
CTGATGTCATCTCTACCACACACCCCACAATGTTTATGCTTATCCCGTAAGAGGGACCTAAACAAAACCACTGAAAACAAAGAAAAATCCCCAACATACACACAAACATTCCCCCTTGGCCCAACTTTTCTTCTCGCTTTCAATCTACCAGCACCTTTACCTATTGGTTTCTTTATGCCCAACAAACCTTTGAAATGTATCATAAAAATGTATCATATCATAAAAATGGGGAGATGTGAGACAAAAGTCTTATAAGGGATTGGAGAAACAGCTCAGGAAGAAAAAATCCATGTGTTTGCACGCACATCAAGTTATGCTATAAAGAAGGGAAGATTTTGGGGGCTAAGACTTCTCCTGAAGAGGTCCTTTTTTAAAATTTTTTAAGTGGATCAGAATGGACCTGTATCAAATTATTATTGCCTAGACATTATTCACTTAAGGAGATATTCCCGATGTACTTTAAAAGAAATAAAATCAGCATAACCCCCCATGATGCAAACATACGTTCAAAGCTCCTTTCCAAAACCACAAACATATTTTGTACCCTTTTCTCACCCCACATCATCCCAGAAAACCTACAGTGGTCCTTACGTAGATCCCCCCCTGCCGATTGTAGAAAGGTGTGTGCTTGCATTTCTCTTCTTACATGTTTATTATCTATACCAAACGGACATGAGGACAAACACACATACATGTGTATCCAACTGAAGGTTTTTCAACATAGACCAGCTTCCAAATAACCCACGATGTCTAAATTCAGGACCCTTTGCTTTATGAATCCACGGCTTGCCCACTCCCGGCCAGAGCCTGTGTTTTCAGGGTCATGGATATATCCATAATCTGCATCTTTGTGCGCTCTGTACCAGAGTTGGTAATAGGCAGCTTTCTCTGCCTCTCTCTCGGCTTCCCCAGCACGACCGCATCAGCACTAGTATCAAATTAACTCTCCGACTTTGAAACTTATTGATCTGCTATTAAGACACCAGTGAACTTGATGAAATGAGTGCTGTAGGTGCAGTCACAACTTCAAAGTCTAGCACAGCCACATAAAGCAAGCGCCTTTGATCCTAACTCAGATCTACTGAGGGTTTAAAGCCCAGCTCTCCCTAAGCTGTCCTTCACTCTCGTCATGTCTGATGTCTTACCAACTAGTGACTTGATAATGTTAATAATGCAAATTTTACAAATGATTTTTACAATGGCAAAATTAATTATATGAATTGATGCTTCTTTCAATAGGGGTTTCTGCATTTCTCTCCCTAAAACATCACAATCGGAACAATTGTGATGGCGAAGAAGGGATACGGGGCAAGGTAATTCTGGACAACGTTTTACTGTCTTCTTTCTCCTTTCCATTTTGTACTTAAAACTAAAATCATTACGTAGAAATTTGGTTAATAATCTTAGTAACTTTTATTCTATAATTCTCTTATCCTAGTAAATATCTACTATGGAATCAAAGTAGCCTCCTTTCTATACAAGGTTTCTATGTTTTTATCACTCGTCGGTACCAAATCCTTATCTTTGTGTAGGATTTCTTCCTGATGGTTACCAAAAACCCAGAGTAAACTTACAGGCTTTTTGCCCTCCGTTACTTTGTTTTCAATTAGGAATTATTTGAAACGGTACACAGTCAAGAATCGGAATGTCCCACACAGCTTCTGTGACATGAGAAATTTAAATACACACATTCTCTCTCAGTCTAGCCAAGCTAAAGTTGTTATTTACCAATTTTTTTTATCACCAAAGAATCTGTCTCTAAGCACAGAGTAATTTTACAAATTCCTTCAGTAAATATTTTGAATCATTCATGTCTTAAAATGTCTTAAAAAAGACATTTCCGATTTGAATTCTCTCTAAAAAGAAAGGTAAATCGTGATGATTCTCAGTTTCACTGAGAAGTTTGGTTTTAAAGACAATGAAAAGTTCTAGGTAAAAAATAAATAAATAAATAAATAAATAAATAAATAAATAAATAAATAAATAAAAATAAAAATCACATATATGACCAGAACAGCAAAATTTAAGCAGAATTGTATCTTGAAACTCCAGTGAAGAATCAATATCTGAGAACAAATCCTTTGCCAAGAGGTTATTCTTTGTATGCTGATTTTGGACAGAAGAAATGTCAGTAGTTCAGAGGAAAATACACTCTACTCATAGAAGCTTTACGTGTCCCTTTTGATTTACAGTATGTTATGTAATGTTTGTGGTACTGCTGTTCTGAATCCATTCATAAGGGAAGAAACTAAGGAGTTACAATGGATACGTTTTACTTAATCAACATTACAATGTGTTTTCCCTATTCCAAATGTCAGGGCCGCCCCCACCCCAAAATAACCAAACATAACGCAAGTATAAAAGGACCATAATTTTAACACTTGCCTTCACTCTAGTGTGTGTGTGTGTGTGTGATATCCAATTAGTCTGTTTTCCAATTTGATTGTAATCATAAATTTAAGTAGTAGTAACTTTGTGTTCGTGTTTTCCCTCCTCCCACCCACCCCCCAATGTTGATACTCACTTAACCTACTTGCAATTCTAAAGAAGTCAACACTTGATTGTGACAACGTTCAAAAGAATTTCCTCTGCCACTAGCACAGTAAAAAAACTTTCACCAATTAGTGCAGGAAAAAAGGAGGGAAAAGCCACAGTGCTGGCGCTCAAAGAGCCAGGCCTTGCGGCAAATCTGTCATGTCGAGAGGATTGATCAACAGGACGGCAATTTCTAATGGCATGTTGTCATGAAAAGTCAGCCACAGGGAGCCACCTGCTTTGCTCCTCACAGACAGCTAGGAAAGGAAGGAAGGAGGAGAGCGGGAGGGGGAGAAGAGGGGAAATGCTCTCCATTCCTACCCCTGCCAGTTCTCTTTTGCTAACAATTTTGGTAAAGGTATCATGATTTTTTTCATTCGGTTGAAATATGTCAAGTCTCCAATCATATTACCCTTCCTCTAAGGTAACTGTGGTTTGAAGGCTGACTCTTTCTTTTTACCTCAATCCCTTTTTCCCCCATTTTGAGAAGGGATTGAGTACATTTATTATACTATACTCCTTCCCCCTTTTTGTCAACCAGTACTCTTTAGATCAGGGGACATCTATTACGGCTTTACATCAACAAGGAGCATCCTCACTTAATAAAATCCAAGTTTGGAAGATTCTGAAAGACGAGAGAGATGCGATGGCACCATCGGGTGTTATTTTCCTAAGCCAAACGTTTAGCCAGTTGAACATATGTGCCAGTGCTGTTGGCCTCAGACGTCACGGGGCTCTGCCTAGTTGAGAAAGAGTTCTGAAACTAGGTTTTATAAACTGTGACCTAATCCATTATAATCTACTCTGGCGATAGTCACGCAGATAGCTTTTTGGTTTTGTTTTTGCTGTACGTTTTCTTGTGTTCAATCCAACTCAGTATTCCATAACAATTTCCAACTTACCCTTGAAAACAGAAGAGGTCTGCCTTTGAATACTCCTCTAGAATGTACTGTTTTCTTGGTACCCAAGACTCTGATTACCAACCACTCCAAAGAAAAGGACATTCCTTCCTCTTCCAAATGCCCTACTCAATGGCTCTCTCTAGTCATTTCAAATAATGCCAGAGCTGATTATTAGTACCACAAGATACTCTCTAACGGTATTACTCCCCCAAATGTCAAGCTCTTCAAGGATCCTAGAGGGACTCAACACAAAATCACAAGATTTGAAAAAATGCTTTCCCGTAGACCTGATCTTAGAGAGTTGATTTGGTTCCTCTCCATAAAAGCTGGTGACACAAAGGCCATCTTCACCGTCTCTGTGAGGATAGTCCAAAATATCGCTGTGACCTACTGTCCCTGGCAATTTTCATACTTTAAATACTCACAAATATACTCACCCCTCAATCTACTTTGAACAAAAGAAAAAAGTCAAATAAAAGTTAAAGAACTTTTAAGTTCATGAAACCAAACCCCACTTGGCATGCAAATCACGTACTGTAACCTTTTATTGGCGGGGCCTCTGGTCTCATCAGTCGATGAAATTCTCAGCCCGCGGCAACAGCTTAGCCGAGGGACACAGACCAATGAGAAAATATTCATTGTGTTAGCATTTCAAATGGCGAGAAAGGAAGAAGAAGCGCTAACTGATCACTGCCCGTGGAATTAATTGGATATTCCAAGAATAATGTCTCTCACTGAAGATCCTTGGAGGCCGAGCGCTGGTCGAGATCACATTTTGTGCGGCGCCTTCAAAAAGAGGCCGCTTGGGGGTACTGGACATATTAGGGTTTTAGCGCATTTCCCTAAAGGCCAGAAGATAATCAGATGCACTGAACCAAACTCAACTAATCCAATCCATAATTATACACACAAATCCAATAAACTTTGCCACGTTACTGGAAAATTAAACTATTATATTAAACTTTCAATAACTTACCAAAAAAACTCGAAGGGGCACCATGGCTAAAATGTTTCTTTTGGGGGTCGGGGACGCGGGGCCAAGAACGGTATTATTTTTTTTGCTTGCAAGTTATAGCCTTCTGTTATGCTAGAGGACTGATCTTAGTGCCAACTCGGTTTCTTTATTCAAAGAGGGATTTGCGTTTCGGCTTTATTGCACATAACCCAAGCATTTGCAATGACCCTGACCGATATTAGTATATCTTTCCTTAAGACACATCTTAATCTAACCTTTTTAAGACTCTTTTGCTTTCAAACTCAAAACAGCATAAAAAATAAGCATTGTTGGTGGCACTGGGAGCCTGAACTAAGGCCCTGGCGTGGTCCGAAGCAATAGCCCCCCGGATAAACAGCTGCTGGTGAAACTAAGTAACCATCGGAGACCAAAAGGTAAGGAGGGAAAAATGAGATTAGGAACTTTCCCAAATGTTCCATCTCTCCTATCGACCACTGGCCTAGTGTGAGGTGTCAATTTTGACTCCAAAGAATTCGCAGCGGTCCCATTATGCAGTCTCTGCTCTCATTGTAAATTCTGTCAACGAAGTCAATCTTATTAACTTCCGCACTGGTTCACACATGACATTTTCTTCAATTTTCTTGCTGACATCAAAAACATCAATTAGCAGCCCGAAAATAGGAAGGAACGAATGACAGCGCCTGATAACGTCGACTATTTGAAGCCAAGGGTAAATCTATTCTCCAGTTCTGAATGCGTTCATTACAATTGCATTTTCAAAGAAGACCTCCAAATAGCAAAGAGAATTAAATTTATCATCTAGAAATGCCTAGAAATTGTTTTTTTAATCCTATGTCTATCTCTCAATCCCAGAGCGTAATACAAAGTATCGCAATTGAGTTTTATGATAACATGCCCCAACTTTAATAGAAAGTTTATAAAATATGCAGCCTGGACCACACTTATTATCAAATAGCAACTACAAGGCTTGGGAAAAAAATTCCCCCAACAGATTGCAGCCTTGCCTTGTAGGGTCCATCCATTTTCCTGGGCTGTCACTGTTTGCCAGGCAAATGTGTAGGTGAACACACACGAACACCACACACACACACACACACACACACACACCAGACAACCAACTGGTTGAAAAGTTTTTTAAAAAGAAAGAGAAAAGGTAACTAAGGTCTACTGTTCAAAACCCCGAAGTTTTAAAGCAAGCAACACTCTATGTCCCTAGTAAATGACAATCGTCTTACTACCCATATACTCTCCTCCTCTCTAAGAAACAAGTTTTCAAATAAAATCTTCACCGCCCCAACACTGACCACCCCAAGACATACGTAAGCCTTGTCCAAAGAGTCCAAGCCAGGGACAAAACAATTACTCATCTGCCCGACGCGCCCCACCTAATTATCACCCATTTCACTCTTATTGACTTTTTTCCCTCCAAAATCAAATAAATAAATAATAAAAATGTCAAGTGTTCTCCCCTGAACAGAAAAATTGAAATGCCCATGAATAAATCCTATAACCCATCTGCTTGGCTGAGCCCAGCGAGTCTGGAAACGGTTGGAGATGGACGGAAAAGACGCAGCACCAAAAACTTGGTTTTTACAGTCTTAAAAGGAAAGCTGTTATTTATTTTATTACTTATTCATGGGGGCAGAGGGGTGCGGTGCGAGCAGGCGCGCGGGGCCGCTTGGCGAGGCACCGGTATCACATCTCCCAGGGAGGGAGGGGACGCGGCTCCCGTGCCTGCCCCAGACACCGCCTCGGACTCCTGGCGAAACAGAAAGAGCAGCCACCCCCCGGTAAACAGATCGCATTCCTGCGGCCCATTGATTTTTTGATCTTTTGACATTTTTTAGTTGCTTCCATTCCCTTCCTTGTCTTTTCTTCAATGTCACAAAAGACAAAAATGTCTAAACAATTGAGGGCAGAGATATCTATTAGCTGTCAGTCTGCTGTTTTCCCGGCATTGACTAAACGCGCACCACACAGAATGCCGAGAGCTGGTAAGATGACAAATTATATCATTTTTTTCCCTTAAATAAGGATAATCATATTCCAATACCTTGGCTTCTCCTAGCCAACCAAAACATGCTGGGAGAAAGGGGAAAGAAATCTCATTGTATCCTTTTCTGCAATTTCTATTATGTTAGCTACCATATTTGTTGAGAAAGGAAAAAGAGAGAGAAGAAAATCCCTTCAAGGGATCGTAGTAACATATTTCAGGTTGTAGCAGCTGCGAAGCAAAGCAGATCTTCCTGATTATTTTCCCCGAAGAACTGCTTCGATAGAGCAAGCACCACATTAATAAAAGAAACAATTTGTTATACTTAAGGATGAAAGACTGCGAAAGAATGAACTGATGTCCCCTAAGTTATTTGTTTCCCCCTGAAGACAGGCAAAGCCACTCTTTCAAAGCAGTTAAATTGTAGATTTGAAGTATGGCCAACCTCAACTTTTCTCAAACCTAAAATCTGAAACTTATCATTCCTATAAATAATGCCCTGACAGGAATGCTTTAAAAATTATTTCAAATGGGTTCTCTCTGCTTGTGATTTGACTGCAATGAACATGTCGTACATCTATGATTTCAAAGTTAAAATTCAAAACACACTCGTACCGTGCTTTCCTTCAAAACCAATAATCAACGACTTATAGACAAGAAGGCTAAAATGGATCAACTTTACACTGACATTTGAGAAGACTAATGATTTTCTTTCAAGGAAGCGGTGCAGTAGGAGCATAGTTTCCAACATATACTTTTGCATGTAATAAAAATATTAAAATGTTTGTGTTAAAAAAATCAATTCACTAGAAACCTATTTTATCACAAGGAAATGAATTTTAACCCTTTTTAAAAGGGGCCTAAATTTGTAGGATGCACTTTAAAAATAGAACTCTCAATTTCGAGTAGCTATCTCATTATTTTATAAACAACTATTTCAGAAATAAGCAAAGGAATCTCCTGATTTAGTCTGTACTTGTATTTCTATTTTATTTCTATAGACTCGTACTTGACATTTAACATGCAGTGTTTATTTTTCTATTTTCAACAACGCCCTTGACAGAGACGAAGTATTTTCAGATACGAGTGTATGCTTGTACTTTTACAATTCAAGGGAAAATAGTAATTAGGTGTAATGTTTAGACTGCAAGTGATAAAAAAAAAATAATTCAAATTCAGGAGGAACAAAGCCCTATTATACTTTTAAGAATTGTATGGAATCTCCCAATAATACTTCAAGTGTTCAATTTATGGTTTTCAAATATAGATTCAAACCAGAAAATACAAGAACAAATTTATAAACTCAAAAAAGGGAAGGGGAAAAGGTGGGAACATGGTAAATTAAATTTTTCATCAAACTATCAAGATGACATATGTTTGCAAACATAATCCAATCTCTCTGCTGTCATGATAAACTAATTTCTACATTGATGTCAGCTACATACATCAAGATTTTCTTAGTAGAGCATGCCATAGTAAAATAGATTCATTCAAACATTTTAGTCAAAGAGGACCAAACTTCCTTAAATCATTCCACAATTATAAAAGACAGGTATCGCGAAGGATCTCTTTCTCCATGCATGTGTGCGTGTGTGTGTGTGTATATAAAATGTTGTTAGGGGGTTTTTTTAGGTTTATGAAATACAGTATGACATTAAAGCAAACCATTTAAGGGGATAAGGCAGTGGGGAATCACAAGAGGCAAGCAAACATACACGCACATGCACACACGCACACACACACACACACACACACACACACACCTGACCACAGGTTGCGGACGGGATGGTCGGTAGTTGTGGTTTTTAAAACCGCGCGCTGTCCTTGAAACGGAGGCCGCACACAGCTCCATTAGATACAGATCCAGTGCTCTTGATCTATTATTTACAAAGAAAAACCCTTCACTGCTTAAGTGCCCCCTTCTACTTCAGCCTTCCATTTCAACAGCATCAAACAACTTACGGGGGGTGGGGGGACACACACAAGATACAACAACTTGTGTTCATCACAATGTCCATGCAAGTCAAAATTCCACTTGGATGGGGGAAAAATTTTTAGAATAACCTGAACACAGGGTGTCGGCTAAATGACAAACAAACGAGAGGTTTGCTCTGAAAAACGGATTGTCATTTTCCAACAGGCGACACGAGGTTTTATGATCAGTGTCTAAGAGGAATTTCTACTGAAAAAGAATGGGAAATTTTTCAGGAAAACCATTTCTACCTCAAGGATGTGAAAAGAATGTTTTCAAAATGTATATTTGGTATGGAATTCCGTAATTATCAAGTCTGCTCTTTGAGTCAAACTGCATTCGATCTAATTAGTGCGCTTAGATCTCACCCTCATGCTGAACTTTAAACTCTCTGAAGCCAATTAAAAACTATTTAAATGAATATTAAAAGGATTCCTGTGATCATCTCTGACATGAGAGAAAACATGCTTTTCAGCAAAAAATGGGTTTACACAGCATGCCTACATTTCACAAAATATTTGAATTGAGTTTTGCATTTAATCTGTCTATTACCCTTCTTCAGCGCTACCATCCGCCGCTCTTCCTTGGCTGTTTTATCGCCCTTGTTCAGCCACATCCGCCGCCAAGACAGTTTTAACTGCAATTAGAACTGTTTTATTATTCAGCACTCTTCAAGATTTACTAGATGGAACCCATTTCCCAGTTTCATTTTGATGCACTACTGAATGGAGCACATCTTGGCTATGGACCAGTAAAAGTTGGAATTGGGGGAAAAAAAATTCCTTAGCAATTTCCAGTCTGATGAAGCAAAGCATACTAACACCGCAGTCAACATTAAGTTAAATGCACACTCTCTCCCTCTCCGTCCAGGCCTTGAAATGGCTTTTTGAGAATTAATAAATTATTCTGTTTGCTTATGAAATTAAATGCTCCCATGCAAAGCTGTTACAATTAACATCACTAAATGTGTTAGGTTATACTAAAGAAATCTTCACAGTATAATTATATCAATGAGTCATTTAACTCACATATATTAATTCAATTTATCTTCATTTTGCACTGTGTGGACTGATGGATTGTCATCATTAGAAATGACAAAGCTCCACACTGGAAGAAAACACAGACCTGCTAATGCTATGACTTCTCACAAGACCACACATCATTGCCTCCACTAAGGGTGCCCACAAGTTATCAAGGGATGGATTCTCTGCTAAGGACCAAAATGTCAGGGCTTCTGATCAGGATACAAAAGAGTATCAACTGTAATCTCTAGGACCTATGTACCAGTCAATTAAACAAAAACACTGAGCTCCCATACAGAAGTCGCAACAATAACATGTCCTAAGAACATGAATCATACTATATTTTTGGTATTAGAGAAAAACTCTCTCAAGCACTCCTTGGGAAAATGTTACACAACAAATACTGTTTCTCCCAACCATGCAACCTATTGATAAACATTTCTGATTAAAAAAAGAAAGAAAGGTGCCAAAAGCAAATATATTAACTAAGAGAGCTCAGCTGGGGATAATGTCAATAAAGAAAATGTTACCAGGCAAACCAATTCCAGGATTGTTCATCAGGATTTCCTTCTGAGAACTCACAGGATTAGAGAGGTCATGATTAAAATTTTAAGAACTACTGAGACCATATTTGACCTGTAACAGCTGATGATCAAGCTAAACCCACCCTGATGGCCATCCCAGGTTTTGAAAAGTGGAATCATGGTGGGAAATTCGAGGCTAAGTGACAGGCTTTACCTGTGATTCTTAAAAGGCTGAGTTTTAGATTTAACATCTTAAAATATCTGACTCAATTATTTAGTTCCCTCTTCCTCTTAAAAAGAGATCCTTGGCCCAAGTGAAGTAGAAATCCTTGGATTTAAGGTGCCCATAATGGCATCATTCATCTCTAGCTTCTCTAATTTGGGACAGTGGGGAACAAAGGAAATTAATTTCAGTTTCCTTAAATGCTGGTGGGAAAGAAGAGAGACCACAAAGCTCTCTGGGACTAGAAGTATGTGCAAGGACTAACAAGAATGAAGGGTCACAAGCTCTAAAGGGGACACACCTCCTTTCTCCAGGCAAAGTTGCCAGCCACACAGAGCGCCCTTGAAGAGAAGGCACCCACCCAGCCATTGCATCCAGCCCAGGTCAGTCCTCCTTAGAAGGGGGGATGCCCTATTCCCTCTGATTCAGGTCTTCACAGCTGCTGACCAGTTAACCAAGTACTGGGGAGCCAAAACTAAACAAGCACATCAGGCTTTCGTAAGTTACAAGTTATGGATCTGGTCAAAATTAAAATATTTCAAAATAACACACTTATGGGGATTTTTGCACTTATTTGCTAGAAAAGGACTGGCTGCTACGTATCCCTGTCTCCCCCACCCCACCCCCCCCACCGTCCCCCGAACTACAGAGACAGATGCTGAAGAACTCGCAAGCTGTCAAGGGTTTCACTGGTCTGACAAGGCAGACCTGGATGGCCAGCGCTTGGGGTTGGTTTCCGGTAATAGAACCAAAAGATTCCTGTCACCCATACGGCCCCTAATTAAGTACTGCTGCAGCAATATGACAAAAATAAGGGAATCTGCGTTACAGAGAACTGTGACTCTGCTAGAACCAAGAGTTGAAATTAATAAATGAATTGGAAGGGGAAGAAGTCATTTTCTCAATAGCAATGACACATAGAAACTTACCAGAAAAAGCATAATAAAGGAAAAAGACTTAAAAAAAAAAGAGAGAGAGAGAAGGATCGAAATATATGGACACCTCCCTTTATCACCTCATATGCTTAAAATACATGTATTGCTCACCTCTGCATAAAGACGACCTTCCACCAAAACATTAGAGGGAGGAGGAAGGGGCAGGACAGGACAGCATGGTCCTCTGAAATCCCTGGGTTTTCTTTAACAAACAAAATGATGTTTTCATGGACTTTGAACCTTTGCTTTTCACAGCAAGTTTAGCAACAGTGCCAGGGAAAGTCACCCAAACCCAGTAAGTGGATTGAAACGCTACTAAGTAAGCATAGAGCCTTGCTGTGCCCTCTATAATACATGTGTGTTTTGAGAAGTTAGGTGCACGACACAGTCAAGCCTCAAGCAGTGCCACAGGTAATTACAGGGCTAAGGGGAGGGGATTTTAAAGGCAGGCAAGTCCTTCGAGTCACTTGCCGGGTGCTGATAATTTCACCCCTGGCCCCATACTGGTGCTGGATGCCAAGGACGAAAAGGGTGTGAGTGTGTGTGTGTGTGTACACACACCTGGCCCTTACACGGACAAGATAGCTTTTACAGACAAGACAGCCTCTACCTCTTTCCTAAGCAACTTGTAAACACACCCAGAGGCTAACATACAATGGGCACAGCCAGCAAATAATAAAGTAAAATTAAATTATGTCATGCCTCCACCACAGCTACGCCCATTGGCTGTCTCTGGGAGCGCCGAGCCAATGTTCCTGCCACGATGCGTGCGGTGCGTAGCGCAGCGGAGTTGGGAGTGCAAGCTTGCTCCTCCGCATTCGGCACAGATGGAAAGCATGTTGCAATCCCCGCCTAAAGCAGACTGTGAAACTGGTTTCAAATGCAACCAAGCATCTTAGTACAGTCTGGACTGCGGTGTTATTTTTTTCAAAACCATCTTGTTTTTGTCTAGCACCTTTCTTCAAGGAAGTTTAGGAGGGACTATTTCTCATAATCAAATAAAGTCTTACATGACAACAGCCTCATTTTATAGACAGAAAAACAAACACACTCAGAGGATTTAGAATTTACTCAAGATTAGAGGATTAGTAACTTTAGCAAATGAAAAAAAGGAGGAGAAATTATTGCTGCAGTTGTCATGAATGTAGTAGAAATCTTCCCTAGGCTCTTCCCATTCACTGATCCTATAAATACTGATTCAGTGTCTATTTCACGTTCTAGGCACAGGGATAAATCAGTGAACCAAACACAGAAAAGTCCTTGCCTTCAGGAAGCTTGTAATCTACAGGGCGATGATTATTTACACCTGTCCAAGAGCTAACAGATACACTCCTGGCTTATCTTGATGGTATTTGGATAATTCAGTCAAAGTCAACTAACCTCAAACAGAAACCAGCTCTGAATAACTACCCAGGCCAATGTTCAATTCCAATAACTCTGTCCCCTGAAAAACATAATTGAAAAGCTTGCTTTATATGCTAAAGAAGCACAAGTTTTTAATCACCCCTTTTTTGCAGTTTTAAAAGACTCCCAAATACTAAATTATGCTGTCAAATCATCTTGAGATGAACAGCTATTTGCACTGGAGGTCAGAGAACATCACAGACTTGGGGAACATGGTGTTAACAATCAGACGCTGTGTTTTTCGCACCATCCATAACTCGAGCTGTTGGCTATTTTGTTTGACCCACACAGCTGGCCAAATTAGTCTACGCTTGGGACAGAAACATCCCTGGCACTCAGAGAGCAATCATGCATACCAATTAATACTAATTTGGATTTCTTCTCTTTGACCCAATATAGCGTGGGGCTTTCCGGTACTTCCGAACCTAATTCCAGGGTTATGTAAACTACAACTCCTCAGACGACTGGCATGGACTCTTAACATTTTTAGCTTCTTTTCCAACTATAAATTAGATCAAATATATAGATGTTGAGCTCAAGAGTCAGCAATTAGAATCTACTTCATCCTTCACTGTAATTTTGGGGCAGCCAAGCTTACAAAGAGACGAGCTTCCTTTACCAAAAATGTGTGTATACCATGGTTACTGGCACGTCTTAAGTACAAATATACAGAACAAATTAGGCACCAGGTAGATGCTCAAGAAATGCTTGTTGTAGGATTTTATACATAAAAACATTACTACTGGAATACTTTTCAGAAGGAAGTTTTTGCTTCAAAAAACAAAACAAAAAACAAAAACGAAAAAACACCTCCAAGAGATAATTTCAAAATACTTCAAAGAACACGTTGGGATCATAAATTCTTTAAATACAGTTTCTAAAACTGATTTTTTTTACAACTGTCAGACTGTGATGGTTGGATGAAAAAGGTATCTGAAGCCCATGTAACGACCGAAAGTTCATTTTGTCTAAAAAGATACATTTTTCTAAAAATGCATACTTTACTCAGACATCACAGAGATCCATAAAAATTGATTCCTCTAAGAGTTTCTTAAATTCAGGGTAAGAAGCCCACAGTTATAGTGCTTGTTTTAAAATAAGAAGACTTATGTTTTCAACACTTTCTAAGCCTGTCTCTTTAGTGGCTTCAACAATGTAGTTTCAAAGTGTAAGCACAGCAAAGCTAATTTCTGTGTGAAATTTGTTATAATCGGCAAGTAAGAGTCACTTTTTGAAAGATCTATAAAATAGTATACATTCTGATGTAAACCACTGTTTAATTACAATATCAATATTATCAAAGAGACAGGTAAAAAAACAGCAAAGCCAAATTATGTTTCAAAAGACAGACAATGGATACGTGGCATCTAAGCCTCCAGTTTACTAGAGCTGCCTGGGGGCTCCACTTTGTGTCCCTGGGACCGCTGTATGGCCCCCGGTGCAAGGATGCCTAACTTGTTCTCCAGCTTTTCAGAGGCATCTCCTTTACATCAGGCAACACTTATTCCTTGATGTTGGTACCAGTCTCTATTTTTATAGATGGCAGAAGTGAGGCCAACTCCCCCTGATGACAGAGTAAGTGGCAGAGTGTGCATCTGCACTCAGGTCTTCTTACTCTTCCCAGGGCAACACTAGATCCCCCTCAAATCAATACCACACGGCAGAGGTTGGAAGGAAAAATGTCAGCACGGCAATTCTAAAGCAAGAAGTATACTCCTGTGTCTGATCAACACATCAGGTAAGGTGGTGTGCGTGCGCGCGTACGTGTGCGTGAGTGCGTGCGCATGCGCGCAAAATCACGGCGTCAGGAAGGATTGCAATGGCTCCCTTTACTAACCGAGGGGGCAGTTGGCAGGTATCTTGGCACAATTAGTACAGATAAACCCTCAAATAGCCTATCTGCCTTCTGATTTTTAAATAAACAAAGGCTGAGCGCTTTAATTAAGATCAGAAGTGCCTCTGCAAGACCAGATGGCAAAAGGGAAGTTACACAAAAAAAGTTGCTGGCAGGGAATTGGGAGAGTTTGTTGTTCCTAAGGTGGAAGAAGTGATTTTTAACAAATGTTTCTAACTGGATGCCTGGAGGAAAACAGCCACCTCCCTGCAAAAATGATGGCTGGGCCTAGGGCAGCCAGCGCTCTGCAAGTGTGGAGGAAGCAGAGGCCCATATTCAGACGGACCCATGGGGCACCGCGTCTATACTGCAGGGGGCTCTGCCGCGCTTCCTGCCTAGACTGACCTCACCCAGCCCTGATTGGGGGGTTCCTTGGGGATAAGGCAGACCTAGAAAAGCAGTCAGTGCGGTGGCCACACGGATGCCTGGAGGTCCCCAGAGTCTTCGTCCTTTTCTTATTACTCAGAAACAATGGCATCACTATGGCCTCAGTGGCTTCAGTGTGAGCCCCTCCCCCCCCCAATGGCCCCTATTCAATCCCCCACTAAGAGTGATTGCCCCAAGTTTAACGGCCTGTGTTAGGAGAGCACCAGACACAAAAGGAGGTGTTTCCAGGTTCAGTGAACACTTTACTTCCATTCATCAGAGAAGGAACAAAAGCGAATCCCCCCTTTACCTCAGGGAGGGCGGAGGCTGGGCTCTGCCATCACCACCAAAACGCAAACCTTTTCCTGGTGGGGGTGGGGACCACATTGTGTTTCATGATCATGGTGCAAACGAGGTTCCTGATTATTTCTACCTTCAACGCCAATACATTTGCATAAAAATAGGATTCTTTTGTCCCCTAAGAAGAGCCAAGAGGAAGCTGAGCCAAGAGCCTCAAAGCAGGACCCATGAGGGCAAAGGGAGAAAGAAGTTCCCAAAGACCAACAAGGTCAGTAGATGGACCTTAAATTATTATTAGGAAAATAGCCCACCTGTTCCTTTGCTTTAAATTTTTATTAGGGTTTACTGCTATTTTTATTAAGGAGGCTAATGTTTACTTTGTATAAAAAAAAAATTGTTTTAATTACTAAGTACTCCTGCTAGCAGCATTTGACCAGGATAGGCAATTTTAAGAAACACCATTTCACATAACCCAAAAAAAGTGTTATTTCCGTAATTGCAAGTGATATACCTTGATCTTGACCACAGATTTCTATAGCAAACTTGGGTATCAGTCAACAGAACAGCCCTGATTTTACTAGTCGGTCATAAGGCTCAACTTTTTTTGGGGGGGGGGGTGCTGCAGAGTTTACACTAAGTACTAAGACTTGAAATAGCACAAGTCATACCTCCCTTCTCAGAGAGACACCCACCCACCCCTTTACCCTGCCAAGTTGGATTAGTCATACTAAACATAGCCCATTCCCAACCAACTCTTCAAGCTTTGGCAGGCCTAGCCCAGCTGACATTCCCGGCCCAGTTTAACATTACATAATGAGAGCTTCGCTCCCATCATGGGCTACAAGTCAAAACAAACTTGCTGAACTTGGAGGCAGGGCACCAGCTTGTTTCCCAGTTACAGGACATGGGACTACGAGGGGCAAAACAGAGCTCTTAGCAAAAACTTAAAAATCACCAGTGAACTCTTGAATCTGTTCTTACTGCAGTCAACTCAATCACACTTGCTTTGAGTTCAAGTATTGGAGAGCCCCAACCTAGACACTTTCCAAATTTTATCACATAGTGTTGGTGTCAGACTTGTTTTCAATGAATCATTTTCACACATTTCCACGTTTGAGTTTTTAACAAACACCCAGAAAGCAACACTGTAAAAGGATTCCCTAATACCAATCCTCTAGGAAAGAAGGTTGATGGAATTATATAGGAGGATAAAATTCCCTGCCAAAGGCTAGTTGTTCGTCCAGCATTCAAAACACAAATGAATACTAAGATCTGTGTTGCTAAAAGACATCCATTGCTGGAAAAGTTTCCAATACTCCCTATATATGAATTCCAGCTCACCTCTTCCTAGTTAACCTCCGACAGATAATTCTATCAGTCCATGGTCATCACCATCATGGGCTTCTTGATCACCATTATGTCAACACCCAGGGCATCCAGGAAATGAGGATCTCTCAAGTGGAAAATAAGCGAATTCATACTGAACACACATAACTTCACACACTAATCTCACAAGAACTTAAAATTAATGGCACTCAATAGTAACGGTTTACAAAGTCAAACTCCACTTTGAATCAGAAGTGGCAGAACAGAAAGAGAAGAGCCAAGGGGTCTGGGCAAAGCCTTGATTCTATCACGATCTGGCTACACGTCATCACGTGACCTTCTGGCAGCCATCCCCTTGCTCCAGGCCTCAGTCTCCCCAGGTTTGTAGGAAGGATTGGACAGGACAGGTAGGTTTGGTTACCAGTCATTTCTCAAATTCCTAAGATTTTATAACGGATTCTCCCAACCCACACACCCTGACCACAGTGAACAAATTACTCTCTGGTTGAGATTAGATGCTCCAGGAATTTTTGTGCCAATATATTAGGGCATTCTGGTCCATTTCTCTGACCTGACTTATTTCATTTGTCTGGTACCTGAAGTCCAGGCCCATGAGCACAGTAGTCTAACCTAGAGCTGCTTCTACCTATAAGGTAATACTCAATTTATTACTATCTCTTGACCCACGAGACGGTCCCAGTCAACCTCCCTAGGTAACCTTTATTTATTTTTAATCCTGCTGGAGACCACATATTTTCTTAATAAATCAGGAACCAAATTAAAAACACTGATCCCCAGAGCACTGACGGCTGTTTGCCCTATTCTAAATAGCTCCAGCTTACGGTGCTTTTGAAATTCCTTTGCTTTGCCCTCCTTCTAAACTTAAGAGGCTACAACGCTCAGACTCTGGTCTGTCTGGAGCCCACAGAAGATGTGCCCCACAGATAGGGATGTATGTAGATCTTTGTGGTCGGAAGAGAAGCAAAGACTGGATGTTGAATGAGCAAGAACAAGAATGTGGTGAGAAATCCCACTAGGTGGGCAAAACGGAGGAGGAGAGGGGAGAGGGAGGGTGGGACTAGAAGGGTCCTGATCACCAGGCAGAAGTGAGGATGAAGAAGCATAGAAATGGCTCCGGCAGCATCTAGGCTATGCTCAGAACCACAGGCCTGGTAACTCCCTAAACTCCGAAGGCGGGCTTGTCCACAAAACACCCACTTGAACACGGCTTTCTTTGGCAGCCTCACTACCAAGACCATTCACACCGAGGTGGAGGGATGCAACCATGGAGGGAGTTTTGATTTCTCCAGGGGCTCTGGAAGCAACTTCTGATGACGATGCTCACAAAGGAGCATACCTCGGGGTACTCAATCCACCTCGCTCCTACCCTTACCCCCAGCACCAAAACAGCAGCTGGTTCAGAAGCATTCAGTCACATCGGGCTCTATGGGCCCGGCTGTCCTAAGAGCTGGTGTCCCCGTTGTGTTATCCTGAGAGTCTACAAGACCTGTCTTTAAGGCTTTTCGTAATTGGTACGCAGAAGCAGGAGATGCCTGTCTTACGGAGTCAAGTGTGCAGCCTTTGGGACAGCTCAGTCAGACGTCTGATGATGGAATTAGTGGGCTCTGAAAACCTCACCTGCATCCCTTCGTCACTCCAGAACTCCCAGTCCCCCTTTAATCCTCATCTGCCAAGCTAAAGAGATGGTACGGTCTTGTCTACCTGAGAACCTGACCTGGGAACCAGGTCCTCGCCCAGCCCGAAGAGTAGAATCAGCATTCCTGAAGTGTCACTCAATATTGCAAAAGCTCCGGGCAGATCTTCGGGCATCATAAACAACCAGGAGACAGGCTCAAAAACGCGGAGACGTTCAAGATGAAGTTGAAAGGGAAGCTTACCAGTATATTTTTTAGGCTGTCTGCAAGCCCACTGAGACACTTTATCCTTTGTCCTAAACCTGTAGGGTACTGTACACAGTACTGTGTGGTACCACCAAAAAAATTACTCTGAATGCATTGCCCTGGAAGGGATAAAGAAGAGGCTGGGAGCTAGTAGCATTAGGGGTAGAATCTCACTTCTAAGACTTTTCTCCCAGTGCTTCTCTATGCCCCTCCCTGGTGTCCAGATGACATCTATTAAATTCGGGCACTGCTCCACAAGGGATCTTAGCCTCTGGCTAGGAGAAGAATAGCATCAAAAAAATTGCTTGCCAACAACCCATAAATTTAAACAAGTCAGGATGGCAAGAGAAGGTTGCCTGGGAATCATCATAGAAGAGAAGTCAAAAGCAATGTGGTTTAAAATGGGACACACAGACAGATACCCCTCCAGCAGGATGTTCCTTCTTTCACAAAGGCAAATCCTTAGGGCTCCCGCAAGGATTAGGAAATCATCTCTTCACCCATGTGACCACTTACAGTCTCGAAACTCCAAGGAAGGTTTTGGTGGAGATGGGAGGGGGTGAAGGATCTCCAATGGACAGGCAGCACATCTGACTTGACTAAAGGCATCAACTCAGACTGTGGCCCATCCTCAATCTCAGCAAGGGGGTGAGCGAGGGGAACAACGTACACACAAGGGCCCGGACGTCATTCGCACACAAGTGGGGGCACCACTTGCAGAATTAGAGCCCAGTCCTAGGGAACGCAGAGTCCCCGCTACACTGATTCAGTCCTCCTGGACCTGGGAAGAGGGCTGGCTTACTCCAGCCTCCAGGATGAGGTCCACACAGTGGAAACTGCTGAAGCTGTGTCAAAGTCTCCTGCTTTTCCACCTCCTCCTAACTTAGCCCACCATGATGGGGAATGGAATGCAGCAGAAAGGACCACACGCTGTGCAAATATATGCTTTATGCTCTGGTCCTCACACCCACTCACACAAAAGACATACCATTAATAAGTACAAAAAAATGTGGGGTTCTTCCCGGAGCCATCTTGCGCAGAATCGCTCCCCTCGTCCCCAACCCCCTTTAACATGGTTTGAGTCTGAGTTCAGACAAAGGAGGAGGTGAAAAGCCAGGGAGCCTCAGCATTTACACATCTAAAGCTCACTCTGCAAAATAAACTTTCCTCTTTAAAGCCCCGTTTTAATCATTCTACCAAGTGGCCTAATTTTTTTCCCTTAATTTGTGGGATTCAAGCAATTTTTACTGTGGGTGGTAACAAGAGTCTAACTGTTTCTAATTATTTAAAAAACAAAACCACACACACAAAACAAAACAAAACAAAAATCTATGCTGCCAATTGCCAAGAGACTCAGAAGCCACAACTTCCGGTAATAAAGATTTTTCCTTCCAACTATCATAAACTGGCGTATCTGGAGAGCATCTGTGTGTCTGCTCAATGCTTCCCGTCCATGATAGCGGTGAGCTGGGCCCATGCACGTTGCAGAACAGGGGGAGACAGTGCGATGGGGAGGTGAGCACCTCACCTTTGCAAACATATGAAGACCCAGTCTTTAAATCCCACCCCCTAACCAATTACTCTCAGTGGAACTAAAGACATATATTTTTTTTTAATTTTGTGCCACAATTTCCTTCTCTTTAAAAATGAGGACAACAGTTCCTACCTATTCGGAGATTTAATGGGTTAACAGATGAAAATCACTTCAACAAGAGCTGATACACAGAAAGCACTCAAAACAGGCGCTTGGGGGGCTCAGTTGGTTAAGCATCTGCCTTCGTTCAGCTCAGGTCATGATTCCAGGGTCCTGGGATTAAGCCCCACGTCGGGCTCCCTGCTCAGTGGGGAGCCTGCTTCTCCCTCCTCCCCGCTCATGCTCTCTCTCACTATCTCTCTCTCTCTCTCAAATAAATAAAATCTTTTTTTTAGAAAAAGCACTCAATAAATGCTACTACTACCTAATTTATATATAAAATGGGAACAATATTAGTATTTCTCTCATGGACTAGCTGTGAGGGTGAAACAAGAATATTATGAAACACTGGAGCCAAAGCCCAAAGGACAGCAGATTTTTAACAAATGGTGGGTAAGTATTCATACTAAACCACACCCCCCACCAGGGAGTGAGTTCACGTTTCTATTCTTCCCACCAAAGAGATGAATTAAGAAATACCCACTGAGAATTAGTAAGTCAGAGCTCATGTTGACAGATGCTTACCAGGTTCCAAGTACGCCATCAGCCTCACACACACAAATCCACTGAAGTCTCCCAAGAAATGGAAGGTAGGTACAAAAATGTCCCTGTTTTGTTTTTTTTTTTTTTCAAGATTTTTATTTATTTATTTGACACAGAGAGAGAGGGAACACAAGCAGGGGGAGTGGGAGAGGAAGAAGCAGGCTCCCAGCGGAGGAGCCTGATGTGGGGCTTGATCTCCTGGGATCAAGCCCTGAGCTGAAGGCAGACACTTAACAACTGAGCCACCCAGGCGCCCCCAAAAATGTCCCTGTTTTATAAATGGAAAAACTTAGACCTCGATGGGCTTTAGTGAGATATACATGGTCACTCAGCTAGCCAGTGGCCAAGCCAGAGTTTGAAGTCACGGAATCTGGACCGCAGGCCCCCAATCATTCCAGGAAGCGGACTCTGCAGGAACCATAACCAAGTACCAGACCGCAGTCCTCTCTTCTTTTGAGGCAAACGATCTCCTACCAAAAAGGCCTGCGAGAATTACGATTTTATCATTAAACCTGAACACTAGAAGAACACGTAGATGCTTTTCCTGGAGAGGAAATCCAACGGGAAGGCCGTGCTATTACAGGCCCAGGAGGAGGAGATCAACGCCAAGGAAGAAGGCAAGAATTTCTTGGGCTGGCTTGGACCTCAATCTCCACAGAACGGCCCTGTTCCACTCAACATGAAAAAGAATCCAGTACAATCCTCCACTGTCCAGCCTTGCTTTCTACCCCACTTGTTAGTCATGCCTAGAGGGGGGCACTAAGTTTAACTGCAGACAGTCAATTTTGTTAATGGAATTCTAAGCCCATCCGTTTTCGGTTGGGAGGATGAGAGAATCTTTCGCTGTTTCTCTAAAGCAAATATTTAGTGCTTTCATCTTTTAGTGCCCTAACATGCGATCTGTCACCCAAATAGAAAAAATAAACCTTCTCATGTGAGTGTTTGTAGAAATGATACGATGCTTCCAACGTCAATCAGACAAATGGCGAGTACTTTCAGAGGGGAGCTGGGCCATCCCCATGCTCTCCTGGAGGCAAGTTGGAGAATTATGGCACCCAGGCTCCACGGTTACACTCACACCAGTTACGAAAATCATGCCACTGCTGGCTGTCTCAAGTCCCCTATCATTTCAATCTGGATGCAGAAAAGCAACTTGTTTCTAACCTGCTCTGCTCCTCTTGTTTGGCCTAGGCACTCAGGCTTGCGTTGCTTTGCTTAGTGGTGGTGGTGCTTTCTTTAAATGAAAACCATTCTCCATCCACCTGGAGGACATTCCTCTATAGAAACCTGTAGCCTGACAATGGTAGTTCCTTATCAGCCAAACTCACTCCTCTTAGCTGAATCACCAATGCCCTGAATCTACCGAACTCAGATTCCTTCAGCCTGGCAAGGGAGAGTCAGGTTACTTTTGTCGAAGGCAGTTGTAATTCTTCTTCTTGATTCTAAAGAGATTTTGGATGCCAGAAAGCCAGAAGGAGAGCTACGACTGTGTTTCTGGATGTTACCTCCCCCATAATTTCTGCTTTCTGTACTGGGTCACCGTTCCCACTTGTCAACTAGCTGCAATGGCAAGGGTCCAAGTCATTACAGAGACAGGAATTAGATGACACAAGAATTTACATGTGTACAATTGCTTGTACCTTCCCCAGCAGAATCTACAGCAAAGGCATCATCTGCTGTCCAGTCAAGTGTGACACACTGAGCAGGGGACCTTTGAGGTCACTTCTGCTCACTTCTCAAGAGGAGGACACCCACACACACATGTCCCTGCATTTCACTTTTCCCTAAGAAAGCATTAGCTCTGAACCACCACAGGTGAAATGGTAGCTCTGGCCTTCCCATGCCTGTCCCAGCTTGTCCCAGTACCTAACCGGGACGCACCAATGATCCTGGAAGCACGTCAGGTGCTCTAAGCCCTCAATTCCTGCCTTCGCCTAAGTAATGGGACAAGTGAGGACAGCCTGGGAGAACCACGTTGGGTCAACAAAACCTACAGAAAATGCACCATCTACATCTTTGACGTTATGCCCAAACCTTGATCACCTGCCCTGACATCTGGGAAAGGATAATATACATAATTCAAAGCAGAATATTCCAAACGTTGTTTCCTATCACATTGCTGCCTATACAGTTGGCAATAACATATATCCCTTGTCCTTAGTTAATTGGATTGGTCTTTGGCCACTGTCAGAATTAGGTTGAGTTCTCCTAAATCCACAGAGTGGGCCAAAGCCTACCGGGTGCGTGGGCAAGAACAGCCAGTATAAAACACAGAAAATCCAACCAAGACTTGTCAGGAACTAACAAGCTGACAGCCAAGGCACCACAGTTGCATCTCTCTGGCTGAAGAAGGCACAGAGGAAGAGCAGAGAGTCTAATAATCAACAGTGACACGTTAACCTCTCAGAGAGAGAGAGAGAGAGAGAGAGAGAGAGAGAGAGATCATTCAAGTCCACATTACCTTTCAACTGGTAAAAATGACAAAAATAAAATCCACATTTTCTGTGACCAAGAAAGGGACAGCATGAGAATGTATATTTGATGACGGAACAGCTCTGGATCCTGATGGCAGTGGGGGTCATACCAATTTATGCCAAAATTCATAGAACTGTAGACCGAAAGAGAAGTCAATTTGGTTGGATGATAGATTTTAAAATACAGTTAACCCTTGAACAAAGGGAAGGGCAGGAGGACAGATGTTAGGGACACTGACCCCCCCACACACACACAGTCAAAAATCCACATATAACTTTTGCCTCCCCCAAAACTTAACTACTAATAGCCTGCTGTTGACGGAATGCCTTATCGATAACATAAACAGTCGATTAGCACATATTTTATATGTCATATGTCTTATATACTACATTCCTACAATAAAGGAAGCTGGAAAAGAGAAAATGTTATTAAGAAAATTGTTAGGAACAGAAAATATATTTATAGTACTGTACTGGATTTATCAAAAAAAATCTGCAGAGAAGTGGACCCATGGAGTTCTAGCCCATGTTGTGCAAGGGTCAACTGTGTGAGTGTGTGTGTGTATGTGTGTGTGTATTTGTTTTTAATCATACATCTCAAAAGAAACCTGGTCCCTGCATCTAAAATCAGGGGCACAAAAGCATACATAGTAAGTGCAAAACTGAAAAATAGACAGTTGTAGGGTGACCCAGCCAAGCAAAACTGCAATGAGGAGAGCTACCCCCCCATCCCCCGAGGGACCGGCTCGGAGTCCATTTTGCTGTCCAAAGTGGGACAGGGCCAAGGAGAAAGAGGAGGGTCCCATTTCCTTGAGAAGCGAACAGAGCCGTGCATGATGGGAGCCACAGGCCCAGGGCTGCCCCACTTCCCTTGGGAACCACATACATTCCTGAAGCCGACAGAAGATGCCACAAGCCATCTCCGCCTCTGCCCACCTCCATCCATCCTTCTCATGTGCTCATGAAAAAGCAGCAAGAGGAAAGAAACATCCAGGAGACAGAGTTGTGAACCACCAACAAGCTGGATGTCCCTCCAGATGCTTATGAGATTCTTCCGCTTTCCGGTGGAGGCGCTCCTCGTATCCCAGGCAGAGGGGGATCTCTCACCGGTCACCCTGACTCCCGGTGAAGCACCGGGGCCATCAGAAACCCAGTGTGGGAAGCCAGGCTGAGCAGCAGTGATTGAGAGCTCCCCTGATCCCTGTGCCCCCGGCCCCATAGCTCATGTGCAACCCCACATCCTCTCCTGCCAACTCTGTTTTCCTAAGCAGCGAGAGGCCACCGCCGGGGCACGGGGCTGCATCGCAGGGGTTCCGGCAAAGCTCGGCAGACACAGTGATTGCCGGCGCTGGGACATAAATCCAGTGGGGGCAGCCGCGCCCCCTTCTGTCACGCCAATTCCTTCCCACCTCCCTTGCCTCTCACCTTCTTCTTTCTCTGGTGACTTTAGTTCCTTCCCTCGTCGGAAGGAACTGACTTTCCAAAACAGAAACTTTCACTCTGAGCACACACATGCCCAGAAAAAGATGTTTCTCTCCTGCTGCACTGGTCACTGAGCTGACTGTGTGCTCGTGCCGGGGCGGGGGGGGGGGGGGAAGGAATAGGCACCAGACAAGTGTGTGTGCACACGGACAGGCACACATGTCCCAGGAGCCTTCTAACAAAGAGTCAAAAACCCTGCGGCTGTACAAAGGCCACCTCCTTCCTCATTTTCTGCACAAGTAGCGGGGCCAGCGACTGATCGGAGGAGGACCGCCATGGGAAGGACAGCCAACACTTGGTGCCACATGTGTCACCTTCCTCCCCAAAGCAAACCAAGACAGACAGGTTTTCCACTACAGCATTTGTTAACGCAAACAGGCTTGAAAGGGGACATTCAGAGATACGATGGAGAACGTTGGAAATGGGTGAAATACAGGAAGAGAATCTATTTCTTAGCACTGCCTCCTGCTAAACGAGCAGCAGCGGACGCAGGAAGTACCTTTTGAATAAGGTGCACAGGGCCAGCCTGAGAAGGAAAGCTTAACACTCAGATCTCCTACTTCGCTCACCCGACAGTCATCGCCGTTAAGAGAAATGAGTAAACGCAGCTCCAGAGTCTGGGCTGAACTGTGGTTCCTATTTGTTCTCAAATTCCAAACATCTGCCTCCGTGACATCATTAAACACACCAACAAGAGAAAAGTACTCTGAGGAACAGAGATACCACGACAGACAGACACACAGACGAATGTGACAGGTAACGCCACAACCAGTAGTGGAAAGCATCCACCCCCTCTCTTCAAATACGGACCAAGTCAGTTGATCAGGGGGAACCTATAAGGAATAAAAAATAAATAAAATAAAATAAAATCTTTAGACTCATTTGAACTCGCCCCAGACACAGGTTAGCCCATTAAAAAGTGATCTGTCGCCTCAGAGAATTACAAAAGGGGAGGACCCAAACAATAAACTGTGTGGGTGATAACATGTCACGCATCAAAAGTCAAGTCTTCTCTATTAATGACCTTTGTCACACGGACGCCAAGAAAACATGTGACTCACAAAGAATGGGGAAAAGGGAGGCAGTCACAAAGATAAGAGCCGCGATAGGGCCTCTGGCGCCTGGTGGACGTCAGGCGGCCCAACAGTCCTGGCCGCAG
Organism: Ursus americanus; assembly: GCF_024610735.1. Classification (NCBI taxonomy): domain Eukaryota; kingdom Metazoa; phylum Chordata; class Mammalia; order Carnivora; family Ursidae; genus Ursus; species Ursus americanus. The sequence goes on from NC_142132.1 coordinate 17,150,296, forward strand.
GGCAGGGAACACCTGCACCTCCCACAGGGGTGCGCTCCCTGCAGGACCTGGGTGCACTGGGTCGGCCTGGGCTTCCAACTCCATACACCGGCCTCATGAGGTGAGAGGAAACGTGTAAGGAGTGAAAGGAACAGCCTTCACAGCATTCGGTCTGAGGAATGGCAAGCAACATGGGAAAGGGGGCCTAGAATGGTCCTCTCCCTCTCTGGGCCTGTTCCCCCGGGCAAGCTGTGGCCAAGCTATGTCAGTCACGTAGGAGACAGACTACATCACGAGGCACCGGGAATGTGATCTCACTGAGGCATTAGAAATTCCAAGTGTGGCCCCACAGGGTCCATTTCTACTGCGGGGGTGATTGATGGGCAGAGGAAATTCATGCATTCACTGGACCTCGAAGAATTCAACAAGCAATCTTTGCAAGGAGAGAATGACAAAGGAGAAACAGCAAAATAATATGGGTGGTCCCACTAACGATGCCACCCTGAGAATGAATTTGGCTGGGGGGTGAACTTGCTGGTCCACCGGCACAGAATGACCCAGGGCTGTACACACGAAGCTATGGGTCACACACATCATGAGGGCAGTACGGACCGTCTGGGGACATTTTGCCTTCGTCATTTTTAACTCACGTCCGCTCCGGCGTGCCATGCAATTGCACTGTGACTGTGGCATTTCAGAAACAGTCTGTTTGCGCTGGGGCTGTGACTAAGCCTATTGAGGGACACCCGCATCCAGAATGGGCCACCATCATAAGTTTCACCAGGACTCTTCAAGGCATACATAGGAAAGTGTTTCCATCGTGAGAGATCGAAAATAAACAGCAAACAACTACATGTACTATGATAGGAGCCTGCCTATGATTTGTTAAAACACATCTCTCGAAAGACTAGAAGGAAGTCTATCAAAATATTAACTTTGCAGGGCACCTGGGTGGCTCAGTTGGTTGGGCGTCTGCCTTCAGCTTGGGTCATGATCCCAGGGTCCTGGGATTGAGCCCCACATCAGTCTCTCTGCTCAGCGGGGAATCTGCTTCTCCCTCTGCCTCGGCTGCTCCCCCTGCTCATGCTCTCGCGTGCTTGCTCTCAAATGAATAAAAAAAAGATCTTTAAAAAAAAATACTAACTTTGCCTTTGAGAGGTACTTTTACTGTTTTCTCATTGCTTCTCTATGTAATCGGGAGTAGGAAGACAAATGAAACATTCTAGCTTAACAGAGTGCTTGCAAAGTTACAATGCAGAGATTTATAAAGCAAATACGTCCCTTCTACTGTACTTTGTTGTGTAAATCCAGATTTTCCATACATAACATGTACTGAAAAATAGAGTACCAAGGAAATGAAGCAATATCTGTATTTGTTTCAATGACTAACAAGCAAAAATATAACCTCAGCTGTGATGCCATGCTTTTCAGAAATCAGACATATAATAAGCCACAGATTTATAGGATGTGGTCTAATAAACCTAAGAAAAGTTTCACTTCCTCCTCACCAAAAGGGTTCACTCCCTGTCTGTGCAACTAGCTTTTTGCAAAGTTAGCAGATGTCTCTTTTTTTTCCTCAAATGTGTAAGTTGAGAGATTACTAAGCACCAACAATAATAATGTGCCTCCCGAATACACACACACGCACACACACACACGCTCACACACCCTATACACACACGCACACACACACACGCACCCTATACACACACACGCACACACACACACGCTCACGCACCCTATACACACACACACGCACACTCACACTCATTCACTCACTCCCATATCCCTAACTATGGAATAAAAGTGGGCTCAACGCTAGCAAAAGGGTAGGTCACCCAAAACATCAAAAGGGACAGAGCTTGCCATCTTGCTAATCCCCACCCACTGATCGGGAAAAATTTATAGAACCCTTGGAAAGGGGGAAGCAAGCAATGAGGGAAGGATTCAGACAAAGAACTTTTTAAAAGGTGGTTTGCAAGCATTTCCGTGAAAATGGTATTAACCCAGCAATTACAGGAAAAAACACTCTTTTCTTATCTGAATGCACTTGTGCCACGGGTCACACCCTATTATTGTCACTATTAAACATGTTAATAGCCCCAATGTAATGACTTTGTGTGGCTAGCTTTAAAATGTACATGAGTAGCTAACTAGAAAAAAGTGACTCATGCCTGCCCAGGTGCATATTGACTTTCTTAGTCATATTTACTCAATTGGTCTACCAACTTTGGTTCCCTGGAGGAGAGGGCTGGTGATAGAATCCAGCCAACTTGCAAGGAAAGAGAGGGAGGGACGAGGAAAGTTGAATCTGGCCAGGGTAGAAAATATCCCGAATGTGGTACTGGTAAGGCAGAAACTTGACGTTGAATGTTCTGAATCGAAAGCTTCCTCCTCGCCCCTGAGAAGGCAGGGTGTTGAACAGGACCCGACACACCTTCTTTAGCAAGTGGAAGATGGCCCTTATGGAAGACTCTGACCCCTGGGCTTCAGTAACAGCAGTTCTACGGCGATGCCCCTGTGCCGCAGGGTTTCAAGCAGGTGCTTCACCTCCCTGTGGCTCACTTGCAAAATGGGATCACAGCATCTCCCTCTTCGGACAGTTGTCAGGTTCTGAAGAGTTACTACAAGCAAAGCACTTCCAGAAGGGCCTGGCCCATAAGAGGCGCTGCGTGAAATCTTACTCTGATCAGTATTTCCAGGCATCCTGGTAGGTGCCCCCCCGCCCCCTCCCCACAAAGCAGGCTGGGCAGGTATTCCACGCCCACCCCCTTTTACAGACACAGGGAGTGTATCCTGGAGGGGGGAAGCCCCTTGCCAATAGACGTGAGGGAACATTGGACTCAGTCCTACTTCTGACCCCAGTCCCCTGTGGTTTCCGCGATGCTGCCCAGAGCCACCCCTCACACACCCGCACTGGGGATACGGGTTTCCCTCTCCCACCACAATTCCTGAAGTAGAAAGTACTACACAGGATACTAACTGTTCCGTGAAAACGTCTACGGCGAAGCAAGCTGTACTACTGAGCTACCCAAGCAGTGGCTGGACCACCACACGGACACGTTCGGTGTGCGAGTCCCCAGGGGTTCTGCTGAGTACTCCTGCCAGACACCAGCTCCTCTGGCCAAGTCGCACTCTGTACGCTCACAGCAGCCCACGTGTGATTTCCCTTTGCCAGCAGGGAAACTGAGGCACAGAGCAGCTAGGGAACTTGCCCAAGTTCCCACAGCCCCCCAGTGGTGTCTGTGTGTCTGGACTATTCACAGTTTAGAGACTGAGACCCAATCCTGGAAGCGGGGCTTACTGATGGTTCCCAGAACTTGTTTCTGTGTCCTGAGGGCAAAGCTGAGAAATGAACATAGTCACGGTGTCCGGGATCTAAGTGGCGCCTGCGGATCTCGAGTTATAAGGAAGAAACCCAGTCTTCCTCTTTTATTTTCCTCATACTCAAAATGAGTGCCTGGTTCTCCTTTGTCCACCTCACCACTCTGGCCGAAGATTAATGAGTTACCATTTGCCGGGCCCCAGTGGAGGGGTGGCTGTGTGCAGCGTGGCCTCACCCACAGTCAGAACAGCTAGCTACACTGGTTACAGCTGGACCGGCAGGGGAGGGGGGGCTGCTGGGAAAGGCTTCTCTCAGGCCACGGCTACTGCACCGAAGAAGGCCTTCCTGTCCTGTCACCCCTAGACCCATCAAAGGACACGGGCTTTCTCCGTTCATGGGCTCTAGGCAATCTGAGCACAGGGACCAGCACAGGGACCAGCACAGGAGGAGAAGGGGGGTTTCCAAAGACACCAGAAACATCTTCAGTTTGATTCCCATCTGGCTGAGGAGGGGGCCACGACATAGGACGATTTCCACGTGACACCAACACACGAAGTTACGGACCAGAATTAAGACACGTCGTAGTGTACGGAAGCACCCTTGGTGTCACATCAAGTGAGAAGAAAATACAAAACTACTGCAAGGTCCAATTCCAGTTCTGTGACGTCTTTCTCAAGTTCAGACACAGGAATGATGAGAAAAGAAACGCATCTCAATATTAAGCCCTAATACCCAACATAGCACCCAGCACATAGGAAGTATACTATGAATGTTTTTAAAAGTTACAGAAGTTTTACTCATTGGCTCTTAAATATTCATTTTTTCTTTAAAAAACAACTAGCATTAATACTAAATCATTTGCCATTTAAGTCTAAAGAGTTCCATCAAAATTTTATCTGCGTTGACTTTGGCTTTTCTGAAAACGAAAGCATGTTCTTGGGGACTGCTAATTTGAAGAGAACTGTCACTCCCAAGCATGGAGCAATGTGGGGTACTGACATCGTATTGAATTATTTAAAGGAAATTAACAATGCTTCCTGTCCTTGGACAGCCAGGTCTGCAAGAAAAGCCATTCACAGCTGCCTCAGGAAGGTCCCACTGCAGAGGACTGAGCAGTTCTCAGCATTCCCAAGTCTCCAAGAGAATCTATAAGTTCTAAATAACTAAGAACAAAGGCAAAATTGAAGTAATAACTTCTCTTTCCCCCGGGAGCTGTGTGAAAGGTCCCAGGAAATCATTTCCTAGGGGTCAAGTTTAATGGGATGACATACTATTCATCACTCTCACAGAAGCTACGCATGACACTGGACCACGTGTAGCCTCTCCTGGGAGCCGGGCACCTGGGGTTCACAGGGGCACCACCCTCCACCCTCTCCTCGTAAACTGGCATTCTATGGCGGTGATAAACCTATCGGTGATCACAACACCCAGACATCATGGCACCCGACATGACAGCAACCTGACGGGAATTCAGGGGCCATGGCGCGTGGGCCCTGCCCTAGTGCGAGGTAAACTTTGGATGGGTGGTTTCATTTCAGAGCTAGCTCGTCTCATACCGTCATTCTGCTCCGAGACCTACCTCCAAACACCAGGGCTCCCCAACCTTGTGTAAGGAGTGGCTCCTTTTCATGTCCCTGAAGACTTGAGTGCTGACAGTGAAGTCTGAGGGGGGGTAGAAGTGCTGACAGTCATGTCCCTGAGTGCAGCAAGGGAGGGGGCACTGCTGCCAGGAAGAAAGGGGAACAGAGTGAGGCTTGGGAGGGAGGGGGATGCAGTCACCAAGGCATTCACGGCCCCCAGCCTGACTTTCTTCTCTGACCCCACACTTCTCTGCAAACTCCAAGCGAGGAGGACGATGGTTCCCGATGCGACCCCTGGGCTCTTCCACCTCCCTGCATTCCAGCTTCGGGCCCCCCCAGCAACATCTTAACCATGGCCTCCTCTCTGCGGCGTTTCTCCTTGCCTGCTGCCCCCACCTCTGCCCATCCTTCCCCCAGTGGCCTTGGCCGCTCCTTGCTCTGAGACCCCAGTGGGCCAGCTGGCCGGCATTCCCTCTCTCTCTCTCTCTCTCTCAACTTACCTTACTGAATCTTCTATTAATTGAAACCACGTGATACTGCTGGTATTGCTACCCTACAAAAATGCAATCACATATGGTCCCACCCAGTCCTACTGTCACCTTCCCCTCTGCTGGACGACTACACTTATATCTCTGGACCCCCGGGAAATATCTGGCAGCACGCACCTTGCGTGCTCAAGAAGCATGTGCCGTACTGCATTTCAGCGCAGTTGGAGCTCTAGCAGGCCCGCAGCTTCGGTTCCCTGCCTGCCTACCCTGTGCTTTAGACGGGAACGTGCACGTTGTCCTGCCGCTCCTCACAACCACCCTGTGAGGTAGGTATTGTGCCCATTTTGCAGAGGAGGAAACTGACTCAGAGACGTTAAGGAGCATGCCCAAGGTCACACAGCGAGTAAATGGCAGAAGAGGAATATGGACCAGGTCTCAGTCAACTCATGGTGCTGCTGTGTAGACTCGGTTGCCCGTCCAGATGCTGACTACTGCGCTATCAATAGGATAGAGAATTCAGGGGCATAGAGAGAGGCCTGGGATCCAAGAGGGGTTATTTCACAACAGAGAAATATCACTTTGTCTTTTAAAAAGGAAAATGTCTGTGTCCTTTGTATTGATGTATGATTTCTCTACTCTAGTTTTTAAAGGGTTTATATGAGGGGAAAAATGCCATAAATAAACTCTTTACCCTTCTTAATCCTGAATAACAGAACTCAGGAATAAGAGTATGAGATTGAGCCCAAAACCCAGTATCTTATGTTCTGACGTTCACCCATGAGCAGCAGAATGAGCACAGTGGGTGCTAAAGACTCTGGGAGATAGGAAACTGATGGAAACAGAGGACGAATTCTACAAAACAGCAACCAATTTCCAGAACAATTTACATGGTTACCATATTACCTGGTCCTCCCATGGTGGGGGGTGAGGGGAGGGTCCAGGTGGATTATAAGCATTCAAAGGCCACGTGAACTCCCAAGTAGGAAGGGGCCGCGTGGTCAGCAAACTGGGGCTGCCCGAGGGCCCTGGCTGGCTGCAGCTGTCCCTGTGTCTGGACTTGGAAAGCCACCATTGCCAGAAGCCAGAGGTCTCCCACCCCAGAAAGGGCAGCCTGAGCCCTCAGAGGAAGCAGTGGTTGCCCATGGCTGGCGGTCTCTGGTCTCTGTCTGGGAAACAGAACCTCCCACTCTGCATTTCTCCACAGCACTCATTTGTAAACAGGAATGTGAGTCATTAAGCAAGCAGGAGTCCATTTTCAAGATCAGCCCAGCTTTACAACTAAGGTAATCCTATCCTGCCTTGTCACAGTGGTGACTCACCTTACTGTCTCCCACCAGAGGTGACATGGTTTAAACCTCCCATTGTTCCTGGAAGGAACCCAGCAATATGGGGGTTTAAATCCCTGTCTGTTTGCTTTGTTTTCTTACACTGTGCTGAGAGCAAAGAGGCAAGGCTCCCAAGGGCAAGTGCCCCAGAGGAGTTTGGAGAAGCAATGCATCTAAGGTTACCAAAGACCACAGCATCTTTATTATCTTCCCATGGCCCTTCCTCGGGGTCTATACTCCCACAGGGGCCTGTGGCTTATGAGGACAAGTTGTGCACGCGCGCGCACACAGAAACACACACACACACACACACACACACACACACACACCCCCTCTGTCTAAGATCCAGATCTGGGAGCCTCCGAGCCAAATCTGCACATCACTTCAACCGACTCTTTAGGGGGCTCCCAGCTTTGAGATGTGTGAGATAAGCCCTGTCCTCATCGTCTCTTCTGGGCCTACCCTGCTTTTCTTTTTTTCTTTTTTCTCATTTCTTTAAATATTCATTTCCAATCTTTGTGTATAATGTGAAATCTTCTAAGCCACTTCAAATTTTGGAGGGTAAAAAAATGTCTTGTAAACAAATTCAAATGTACCTACAAATACAAAATCATTCTGTAATGGGAAAGAACTGCAGCAGAGTCTCCCCTAATAAATACAAAACTCTTCAATGGATCGTAAAGATTAGAAGAAGACCTCCACCGAGTTTTCTGCCCAGCATCCATCTGTACTTGTTCTGGTAGGAGTACCTCGAGTTGTTTAGGAGGTACCACCCCAACTCTCAAGCCATGTCGTTTACATGGAGTGGACCCCTCGGTCCAACTGCACTCAGCATATTACACCCCCTGACCACAACCACTGGTTCAGAATTGTGGGGGAAGAGAAGATCTCTCTGGACTTCAACCTGCTTTCATCAGGGGACATCAATCAACCCAGAGTCAGGGAGAGGAAATGAGCCCCTAGATCCAGCCATGCCTGATGCATGCCACCTGGGCACTTTTCAGTCAATACACGCATTTTTCTGAGGCCAGTTTGGGTTGGGTTTGAGGACAGGGAAAGAGAGGCATCCTGACTGGAGTAGGCGAGTCACCTAAGCCAGACTGACCTCAATCATCGACCATCCACGAATCAAGGGGTAATGTGGAAAGAACTAGAGACACTCCAGGAAAAGTAAATGAAGGCTTCGTGAGTTTCATGCTCCTGGCACGATGAGGGGGTTGTTATAAGGGAGTATTTTGGAATAGGCACCTGGTACTTTTTGAAAGAAGAATGACTGTGGCTTGCGGCCACTGTCTGGGATGAGGAGAGGGACCCTGAGCAATAGCACCTATGGGAACTGACATTCAGCCCTCCTGCTCGCCTAGCACTGCTGACGCCATGGGCCGCGCGGACCAACTTTACGATGTGGTCTCCAGAAGGTGGGAGCCACGAATACTGAACAGCACCAAATCTGCCTCCTACTTTTCTCCAGCTACGCCGCCCGTGTGTGAGGGAGGACTTGGAGAGATGCACTTCGCCTGGGGAAGGGGAAGGTCCGAAGCGGAGGCATGTGAAGAGAGAAAGCAGACAGAGCGCGTGGCGGGTTTCATTTTCACCAGTGACTCAGCACCTGATGACACAGCATGCTGACTGGTCTGGGGCATGGCCACACGGATCAAGAATCAAGATGTGTCACCAAGAAAGTTGTGGCAATATTTGTATACTCTACTCTGTTGGTTTTTTTCGAGCTTATAGCCCCCCCCTTCACCAAGTGGCTGGACAGTATTCAAATATTAAATGCAGAAGAATGGAACCCAATGAGCTAGAAAGTAAAATTTGCTTCGCCAGAAAAAATAAAAGAAAGAAATATAGAAGGAGGAGCTGAAAGCATTGAAGAAACAAAAACCCTAAAAAATACTAAAGCCTCCAGAGAGAAAGACTGTGTATGAAATAATGTTATTCAGACCCAATGTGGCTAACAGCTATTGGCTATTAGGAGAGTTCTGAGCCCACCTCTTAGACAGAAAGAAAAAGAAGTTTTAAATTTTGTCTCAGGAAAGTTTGATGTGTTGGTTAATTTTATGTGTCGACCTGACTGTGCCACAGGGGGCCCAGGTATTTGGTCAAACCTTACTCTGAGTGTTTCTGTAGTTTGGGACGTGTTCAGCATTAACACGAACAGACTAGGGGCGCCTGGGGGGCTCAGTCAGTTAAGCGTTCGACTCTTGATCTCAGCTCAGGTCACAGGGTGGTGGGATTGAGCCCTATGTCAGGCTCCACGCTGGGTGTGGAGTCTGCTTGAGATTCTCTCTCTCTCTCTCTTTCTCTCCCCCCTCCCCCTCCCTCTCTATAAAACAAACAAAAACAAAAACAAAAACAAAAAATTGGCAGACTAAATAAAACTGATGCCCTCCCTCACGTGGGTGGGCCTCATCCAATCCGCTGAAGGCCGACCCTCCCCCAAAAGTGCTTCAAGTGCAGCACTGGTTTCTCTACGCCTGCAGACTCAAACTGCAACCTGGGCTCTTCCAGGGCCTCCAGCCTGGCAGTCTTTGGACATGAACTCCACCATCAGCTCTCTTGGTTCGCAGGCCTTCGAATGTGGCCTGGACCACATCATAAGCTCTCTCCCGTCTCTAACTTGCCTACTGCAGATCTTGGGACTTGCCTGTCTTCAACATGGCGTGAGCCAGTTCCTCACAATAAATCTCGTTATACACATACATTCATACACACACACACCCCACTGGTTCTGTTTCTCTGGAAAACCCTGATATATTTGGGTCACTTTTTTATGTGTTTTCTCTCCCAAGCAAGAGGGAAAGGCTTATTTGTGGGTCTCTAAAAGAAATCAGAATTGTGAAATGAAATGGGTCTTATAAATCGTATAATCAAATTCTTTATCATTTTATTTTAAATCTCTGTGTCTAGACATAAAAGGACCTACCCAGGATTACACAGAAAAGAACAAAGCAAAACCCAGACTTTAAAAACGAGTTCAGGGTTCTATGTATATAACATGGAAGAATTTTATTTTGAAACTACAATATCTTTGAAGGAATAAGAAATCCATTTGAGGAGCACCTGGGTGGCTCAGTGGGTTAAGCATCTGCCTTTGGCTCAGGTTATGATCTCAGGGCCTTGGGATCGAGTTCCGCATCAGGCTCCCTGCTCATTGGGGAGTCTGCTTCTCCCTCTGCCTCTGCCCCTCCCCTTGGTCGTTCTCTCTCTGTCTCTCCCTCCCTCTCTCTCTCAAATAAATAAATAAAATCTTTAATTAAAAAAAAAGGAAATCCATTTGAGAAAAAGGCACTGGCAAGAGCCGGTCCATTTAAAAAGCCAATGAGCAAAACGACAATTTTTTTTTTAATTGCTAAGAGGGTAAAATCCTTGTATCTGTTTATCATTTACTCACAAATCACGTATGTACAAACAAGGACACTGAAAAACAAGCAATAGCAGTCACCCATCCACCCATCCAACCAAAGCCCACAGACACATGTGTCACCTCAGAAGGAGAGTTCAGGTCTGTACAGGTCGTGCTGCTCTAGCTTTAAGCCCCATCAATAATTCTCACCTCTGAAAGTGAGGTAACTTTGGTGGGAACTAATTACGTTCGAAATATGTTGTCAAACAACTTAACACAGATGCAAAGAAACTGTAATCAGAGCTGCAGACAAGCCACCATTTTTGTCATTAAAGGTAAAGCCAAACCAGGACATGATCGCGGACGTGGCCAGTGGAAAGCAACTTCTTTTCTTCATGGTTATGTTTCAGAACTGTGAGCACGTGCGAGTGACGAAGTGAGGAGTCTATGCGAGGCACATACATGTGGGCACACGTGTGCACACCTCCGTGCAGACAGAGATTGGCGGGTGTCATCAAATATGGCAGACCGTGGCCTACAGTCGGGAATGGCAAGTGGCCAGCTCACAGACTGGCGGGGGGTAAAACACGATCACCATCCCTACATTCACGGGATGCAGAAATGAAGTCTGCCTTGGCCCTCACGGACCTCACCTGGCTGAGAAAGACCAGAGTTCAAATGGAAGGCAAAACAGGAGGAAACCAATTTCCATCCTTTCACGTGCCTTTTTACAAAGCAAAGTTCACCTCTTCTCCACCTCAGCAGAGACAGATGCAGGGCCTCAGAGTCACTGCCATCTCCCAGGAACTAGCTGTGTGCCCCCATTTCTGAGGCTCAGTTGGTCGGGTCACTTGAGGGCGCCCTCTAAGGGCCCCACCCACCTCCAACATGCTTCAACTCTTCAGACGAGCAGAGCGCAGAGGAGGAGAACTCATTAGGTCCTCATATGGTTCTAAGTACAAATCCACTGCACCTTGATTTCTGAACATGGCCCTTAAATCCTAGGAGGAGACATTTACTGAAGAAAGTTACATCCGAGGAGAAAAGGCAACACGTGCATGGTAACACTTCCTTGTACCAGATAAAAGCTCCACATGGCCTGGCCAAAAAAAAAAATATGTTAGGGATAAGGTATCATGAATGCAGATTTGAACCATCATTTCAAAAGATGCTTATTGGCTAGAAGAAAATTTTGCCAACCTGTTTTGTTTTCTGGGAGAAAAAAAATACTTCTAAGTATCAGATAGTGAGAAGGTGGAGATAAAACATATTTTTTTTCATTAGAGTATCATAAACAACAAAGGAAAAGTAGGTATAAAATAGTTTCTTAAAGAATTTGGAATAAAGGGGGCGCCTGGATGGCTCAGTAGGTTAAGCGTCTGCCTTCAGCTCAGGTCACGATCGAGCCCCGTGTCGGGCTCCCTGCTCAGTGGAGAGTTTGCTTCTCCCTCTGCATCTGCCCTGTCCCCCTGTTTGTGTTCCCCCCCTCTCGAGCGTGTGCTAATAAATAAAATCTTTAAAACAAAAAAGAGTTTGGGATAAAGTAAAAAGAACTTACTTGGGTAATTTTGAATAAAGGAGATAATTTTACTATTCAGACGGTATTAACACTAAATTAGCTTTTTAAGTGAAGGTCAAGGCTTTACTGGGATGAAAGGTAAAATGCCAAATGGCTAACCTTAATATTGGGAAATCAGCCAAGCCATGCAAAAAATGAATGAATTTCTAACAGACATCGCTGGAACGCTCAACGAAGTCCTTTCTGAGGCCACACTAATTCCCTGGACACCCAGACACTGGCGGAGCACCGGTCAATCTCTCCCATCCGCTTCCTCAGACAGGGAGGAGGTTCCATGGTGACCTCGGCACATACAAAGTGAAGCTTCTCCCTGCAGCCAACCTCCACCTCCATTACGTGCATATGGATCCGAGAGTCGCTGCCTTAACAATGCAATCTCCCCAGACAGGCAGGATGCCAGCGAGCTCAACAAAACCATGCTCAGCAATTACTCCGAGAGAACAGGAGTTGATTCCCGAGTGTTGACCTAAACTACAAGCCCAGCTACCGTACCCAGACGTCACTGATATGAAAGACTGGAGGTGGAAGCTCAGGTCCAAGAACCACAGGCTGCAGAAAGCGCTGTGAATCCAGCTCACGGAGGGCATGTGATACTGTGCCTTTAACAAGACGCCCGCTGCAGCGAGGGTCCTTTGTGAAGGAATGCAGGTCCATAGTATGCCACCGGGGACCATGCGCAGCCCAGAGCAGAAGCGAGGGGGCAGGAGGACGGGGGCTGACCGGGGCTTGTACGGTCTACTACTTGAGCCTCCCCTTCAAAACCAATGTATCTCCTGCAAAAAGACAGACACAAGCAGCCCAAATGGGACTGAGTGTGGCCACAGAGACAACACAGGGGCTGGGTGTGCCTGGGACCCAGTTACCACTCAGGAAATTGGAAGTGCCCCACTCTGAAAGAGAAAGCAGTGTGGATAACCAGCAAGCACCACCCTTCCCTATCGGTGGAGACCCAATGTTTTAAAATGCAAATAACAGGTTTCTGGAACAACCCTGGAATCTCTCCTGGAAACGTTTTCATAATTCACATCTTGTTAGCCACAGGAGCCCCAATTACATTTCTTCCTTTCTCATCTCCACTAACCAATTATTAGCATTAGATACCATACTATTTTCTGCTAATATGTTTCCTGACAACATCAAACTCCAGAGGGTCTTCTTGGTGTGGTAACGGAGTCACTGGGCAGACGAGGGCAGATTTATGAGAAAATGTTATTTAAATCCTTGGGGTTTATGAAAGCACGATCCTAATTGCACAAAAACTAATAGTAAATTGAAATAGTTTGGAAAGAAGTTCTCTCCAAACATTATAAAAGGAAGGATCCCATTGGAAGGATCTAAGGATATAAATATTCCAAAGCAATGGATTCCCACAGGCAGGACCAACCCCGGACACCATCTCATTCAGAATGGGAAGGTACGCAAGAATTTGGGGAAAGGCTCACCAGCTCCATTCACTAACATCGCTGGTTCCGAAACGACATTGGCCCCTTTCTGTCAGCCCCAGAAAGAATCCAGCTGTTGCCAATCAGATTACCTTGAACCAGCACCACGGCTGTTGCTGGGCACGCGCCTGGGGCTGTGGCGATCTGGCAGAAGGCAGCATTGTTTTCCTCAAGGAGGACCCTGCCTGAGTCAGCTGCTTTGTTAGTAAAAGTCAGGTTAAAGAGTCTTGAGAGGGAAAAAAAAAAATCCTAAACGTGTGTGTACGTGCGAGCATATGTGTGTGTGTGTGTGTGTGTGTGTATGTGCGTGTATGTGGGTGCATGCAGCAACAGAGAAAGCACACACACAAACTGGAGGAGTCACCCCATCTTACTCCCGTTCCTTCCCACTACCAAATGGAGGCCCACCTGCTAGCACGTAGAGCCCAGAGTAAGGATCATATGTTCTCATCTAGGTGGTTCCGAGAGAATGCTTAATTTTCAGGGTTCTCTCAAAGACCATTCAGGGTTCCCTGCTTCTTAAAGTGAGATTCACCTTCCTATGTCTAACACACGCAGCCAATGAAGAAAACAAAAAATTCAGGTTTTCCTTGCAAAGTGTCTCCTCGGAGTACTTCGGGGTAGTAATGCCCTCGGGTACCGGAGGCTAGCGGTCGGCAGCGATGACAAGGCAGCTGACCCAGGCTGGGTCTACCCGAGCAGAGAGACTCCACCCTCGGCCACACCAACCCCAGAGCGGACTGCAGCCAGTGCACTTCCCTATCTCCAGAACGTAAACATACCTGGGTCTCTAAATATTTACAACAGGTAAAACCAACAACCAAAACAGTAACAAGCAAACCACACACACACACACACACACACACACACACACACACACACACACACACAAAGACTCCCCAGGCTGGAATAACCTCATCTGACCACAATCTTTTGGATGCCCTTTGAGTGATGAGCACCGGAGGAGAAAATGGGGACAAAGGAGACAGTCCTGCTATCAGGGACAGGCCTGAGTCACTGGAGATACCGTCTCAATTCTCAGCCAACCCACAGAAAAAGTCACCAAGCAAAACAGTTATTACCTCTACACACGAAAAGCCTTGTGTTTCAGGGAGAAGAGGAACTATGCAGTCGTCTTTACCCAATATCTGGTTCCAGGTAGAATCCGTTGAGGTTAGTGTTTGCTCCAATATGAAGACCACTCGTAGACTTGGAAATCTTTGCCCCATACAGTGTTTACCATAACAGCACTTAACTTCCGATGAGAGCGAAGGGATAATTTTGAAAACTAAAGCAAATGGTCTAGCTTATATTTTTAAAATTCTGACGTTTACCATCAGCTGATAGGTCAACAAAATGGGATCCATCCATATGGCGGAATCCTACAGAATACTGACGGACGCCACAACATGGATGGACCTTGAGAACGTTATGCTGAGGGAAAGAAGCCAGTCACCGAGGGGCACATGTTGCTCAATTCCGTATGTACGAAATGCCCGGAAGAGGCGAATCCATGAAGACAGAGAATAGATGGGGCACAGCAAATGCACTGGGGGAAACAGGGAGTGAGATGAACAGATAATGGAGTTTCTTTTGGTTTGGAGATGATGAAAATGTCCTAAAAGGTTGCAAAACTGTAAATACACCAAAAACCGCTAAACTGTACACCTCAAATGGGTGAACTGTATGGTATGTGAATAAACTTATTTTTTGATGTTTCAGTTGTCCCAATTGCCATTATCTGCTTTCTCTTTGAATTCTGAGCACACTTCATTTGAAACGAATACACAACTCTGGGAAACGGGCAGGATAAGAATTATTATTCCCATTTTACAGGAAGCCGAAGTCCAGAGAGTTTCTATTTTCTATTCTCCACTGGCTGGCTAGGTTTCCACAGGGCACAGGGAGGAGTGTAAACTGGGGGGGAAGGGTAGGGTCATAGGCTTTATCATCCCCCAAATCAGGGAGGGATTGATGACCAGCTCTTGCCAGACGTCTAGAAAGGTACATGGCTGGGTCATACATACATGCTACTAAACAAAAGATATTTGAAAATGGCACTTGGATTATTGGAATGCAATTCTCAACAGCACGAAATTCAGGTTAAACAATTTAGCTCAAAAAGCAGGGGAGGGGGAAGAGTCATCTCTTGAGCTGATATCCGGTGGGGTGAAAATACACCCAATTAGATGTGGCCATATAATTTTCACATCAAACATCCTGTGCTCCCAAAGGTAACTAATGGCACAGCTTGCTGTGGATTTTCCCAAGTTTTCAAGAGCAGTGACAGCCCTCTTCAACAAAGCCATTTAACATAACAGAAGGTTAAAGTGGGAACCACAAACACTTGCTTTTCTTAATTTACACCTTTCATTTACTTCCCCAGAAATGTCATGGAGGAGCCATGAAATTTATGATGTACTGTCAATAGAGGATTCCTTTTAAGAACACGACTTAGAAAGCAAAATGCGAATTCTAGAAGGTAATCTGGAACTATACCTTTAAAAACAAACAAAAAACTTGCAGTATTCCAGGAGAAGCAAGAGGACTTGTTTTGGATCTCTCGCTTTTAAAAAACAAAAGATGATGAGAAGAGTAGAAGACTAGGGTTTTGAGAAGCGCAAATGTACTGACTTCACGTGATCTCTTCTACCAACCTAGTGGGGTACAAACCCACCGCCGGACGACAGCACACAGAACACGGCTCACGGACCACCCTCTGTGGCACTGGCCTCTCCAAAGCCTGAGAAAATGCTAGTTTATAACCTCATGCTTGTGTAGTATTTATTAATCTTTAATTTTTTTTGATGAACACTCTAGTAAACCACCAAGATATTCTTTAAGTACATAATGTAATGGGGGGGAGACAACTTAAAAGGTCCACCTGCAAAATGGTGTACCACTCATTTTAAAATCTTCTTTCCTATACCTGCATGTGTTCTCTTCTTTCAGGAGGGAGGGTTGCTCAGTAATCACTTAGGTTAAAGCAGACTTTCTCCACGTCGGCACTACCGACATTTGACCACTCCGGCAGTGGGGGCTGCCCCAGCAACACCCCTACTACCCACTAGATGACAGTAGCATCCCCTGCCCAGCTGTGACAACCAAAAATGCAGCCAGACATTGTCAGATGTCTCGTGGGGAGCAAACTCGCCCCAGCTGAGAACCAATGAGTTACAGGTAACTGGCGGGAAAATAGTCCCCCAGCGTGGACTGATCCAGAGGCTCTGGCCTGAAAAAGTACCCCAATCACTGTGGCAGAAGCAGCAAAAATCACCCAACCCTAATCCAAATCCCCAGAAATCTACGGTGGTGCAGATGCCCCAGGAGCCCCTCAGGGGCTAGTGTGTAGCCTTCAGCTATGTCCAAGGTCCCAGGAGCCCTCCGACTCTTTTAATAGGGCCCCTAATGTTGTCATTTACAAATGTAGGAAGTGACAGTACTGGCAAGATAAGTGCGGGGCAGAGGGGAAGGGGTTCCTGTTAGGTTTCGATCACTTTAAAATCACAGAGCTTTAGTAATCTGCTGATCTACAATAAATAACCTAGTCCCTCAAGAAAACTCAAATTAATGCCTTTGCAGAGTCGGGGGAGTCTGCTGGTAGCCGGCTGGCAAAATAATGGGGTTTTTTTTTGCCTCTGATCTCCTTAATGAAAGAATCCAAACTATAAAATAAACAATGAAGCCCAAGTCTAATTTATAAATCTAGAATGTTCTGCACAAAGCGAGTCTGAGTCTCCACAAGATCCATGGTCACATTTGCACTCAAGGAAGAGAGGTGCTATGCTAACCTCAACACCCCTGCTGACCTTTGAGGGACTACAGTCAAGCTGACCACCCTCTGAATGTCACACGTAAGTACTCCCCTGCTGACCAGACAGACCAGCCACACCGGCCCACCAGCAATGGACCCGAGAGGCCAGCGCAGCACCAGATGATGGGGTATGAACCCCAGACCCATCGCGAGACCCCGGTGCCGCTGGTCCGGAGCAGAGAAAGGCGACGATGCATCATCATGCCTGGGGTGTGGTTTGTTTTCTGGACATTGTGCCAGCAGCTCCCGCCCGGAGTCATCCAGGCCACTGGGATGGGCAGCAGTCTGGCTCAGTGACTCATGCCGAGGCCAACAGGTCGGGAGGCTCACGAGAATGGAAACGGGACCGGAAGCACCTCCAAAGGGGAAGAGTCAGGAACATCTTGTGACCATTTAAGTCCAGACACTTTCATGATCACATCAAAACCTAGGCTTTCAGGGTTGGCACAATGTAACTTGACAGTTCCTTCTCTCCAGACCCCAAGAGGAAAGGGAGTCTGGGAACACTGCTCGCTGTCAGAGTTCTAGACTGGAAAGGCACCTGCTTGAAAGACAGACGCACGCACACACCACCAGGTGGACAGTGTGGGACCGTACGCAGCCTTGCACTGCCACCCACACACCAGGCCACCTGGCTCTGCCCTATGGAAACACGGCCGGTCACCCGCATCCTAGGGTCCACACCCACCCCCGGGGACATGATGAGTATAGTCACTCCGGCTCAGGGGCCAGGTTCGTCACTCAGCACTTAACACCTGAATTTATTAAGAACCCTGGTCTCTGCATTTCTAAGACACCGGAAAGGTCTTGGACCCAGTGCCAAGCCCCACATCATTACTGTGACATATACAGGGAAGCACGCTGTTTCTTCTGTGTGCTTTCCCCCCACCCAAAAGGCAGGCAGGAAACCACAGATGGCTGGAGATCAGGTAAGAAGCAGGCTAGGAGCACCCACCAAGTCACTTGCCATCAAATAAAAACTCATATCTCCCTGCCAGCTTTCCAAGCAGGAACATCTGTATGGGTTCCTTTTATTTAACTAGTTTATAAGCAAACGAGTGACTTGAAAAGCTCTTCGCCCACTTATTAACAGCCATTTGCCTGAAGAGTCATTCTGCTTAGGGAACATTACCGGAGAAGGGGCACACCGACTCTACTTCCCTCAGCAACCGCACAGCCCCAGGCCGGCTCCCCACCCCCTGAGCCACAGGAACCCACTCATTTTGAGAGAGGTGACAGTCCTCCATGGATCTGTGCCCACGCAACCTGCCCGAGAGGGTCTGCATCAGCCCCGTGCCAGGCCGGCGAGGACAGACCTCAGCAGGACAGGCAACCCACTCACGCACAACCTGCACGGCGGTTTCGGGCTCAGCTCGGGTTTCAGTTCAAGCACCAGCAAGGTTTGGTCCCGGGTGCGATGCGGACGCTGTAACACTCCTTACAGCTGCCGCACCCGGAACAGAAAAGGTGAAGGACTCCCACATCCAGAGTGTGAACCAGGAGAGAAAATCGGGAGGACGGGGCTGAGAATACACAGAGAAAATGAGGTTTCCCAAGACTCCCCTGGAGTCCCCCTTGGCACCCAAGGCCTCGGAACCACAGCGGCACATCCGCTCTAACACCACAAATGACAGGTCCTCCAGCTCCTCCTGCCCTGTGTACCTTCAAATGCCAGGGGAATGCCAGGGAACCCCGTGCCCAACCCTCCTCGGGCAGCACGTAGCCCTCTCCCTACGGACACTGGAGCCCCCAGGTATTAAAAGGAAGGAGTCCGTTCCATCGAAGGTCCAGATCTCACCCACCAGGCATCCCACTACTTATTCCAGCATCGCGTTTGTACTCAAAAGTTCGCTTGGGTGTTTCTACTGTCTGGCTTCTTGTGGTCGGCAGGGTCATGGAATTCCAGCAGACCGAGGTGCCAAGAGGATCTCTTGGACAAGCTTCCATCAACTGAGAAAGGAATGATCACAAAAGACCCCACACCGTAGGGTTCCATTTACACGGAAAGCCCAGAATAGGCAAAGCCCCAGAGACAGAATATAGTAGTACGCACCTAGGACTGGAAGGAACCGGGGGAAATGGGAGAGTGAATGCGAATGGACATTGGGTTCTTGCGGGGGGGGGGGGGGGGGAGGTAGTGAGGGTTGCACAGCTCCGGAAGTGACGACAACCAAGGAGCTGTACACTTGAAACGGGTGAATTGTATGGTATGTGAATTATATCTCAAAACAATATTGTAAAAAAAAACTTTCCTCACTTGAGCTATACCAAACATGGGCTTTGGTGGTCCCCTGGTTGAGTCACCCTCAAGTACTATCTCGGGGACCACAAGTAAAGACCATCTGGAAGGTCCTTAGAACGTGTCTGGGTAAGTTATTAACCTGCTTGAGACACAGGTGCCTCATATGGGGTTAATAAGGGCATTTACTCTCAAATGTCACAAAGATTTCATTTAAAGTGGCCTATAAAGAGCTTAGCACAGGGCCTGGGACATGGTAGGCCTCGACAGATACCCTCGCCTGAACCCTGTTGCTCTTTCCAGCATTCCTTCCTCACCTGCGATATTAAGACTTTGCCCAACTTAAAAATAATAATAATAATAAAAGCCAAAGGTTTGGGAGCTCAAGGTAAACTATATCTGCAAAGGCATGTCCTAACAATATACCACACAAGAAGGCCTTGCCCCTGGTCAGCGGAGAGGCCATGGCAAACAGGCTGGGGAAGACGCCCAGAATGGTACTGGACTCTACAGAATGGGGTGTCCATGACCAGTTCCTAGCTCACATGGTTTAGCCCTTATGGTCTCCTTTATAGGGGAAGGGAGAAAATTCACGAAGAGCATCCAGCGGACATCGAAGGGCTGAGAATTTCACAATACTCACTGAACGCAAAATTCAATTACTAATTAATAATTTTTTTAAAAAGACGGCCCCCTGCAAATTCCCCCAGAGACCTCCCTACCACCAGCCTGTCATGTGATCCAGTGAGAGCTGGCATCTTCTTCCACAATTGCCCTCCTCTCCTGGCCTCATTGATTGATCCAGAAATAGGAACTGACCCAAGCCAGACCAATTAGAATCCTGCCCCAGAACTTTTTCTCGGTAAATCTGGGGCAAGAGTCCCACCAACCTTCTGCTGAGGGTGAAAGCCCATGATACCACCCTTCCATCGGACCTTCCCACTTAAAAGCTCTTGTCAGAGAAAATGAAGACAAGGAGACAGAGGGGCCGCACTCACAGGTGTCCATTACAGGAGGGTTTCTTTGGTTTTAAAGAAAGGGGGAGGAGATTCCAAATTAACTAAGATTTCTTTTTTGTTTGTTTTTAAGATTTTATTTATTTATTTGTCAGACAGAAATAATAATAATAAAATAAAACCCTGAACAAGGAGCATTCACTGAGGCCCTCAGCTGGCCCCTAGAGGTTTCACAAGGTTGTGTCCAAAATACGCACGTGCACATTCAAACAAATCAGCTGCAGACAGAAGGTCCCTTCTCCCAAGTCAGCACCAAAATAACTAAATGGGGACTCCCTGAGGCCTGTGTGTATGTGACAACATGCGTATGGGTATGCCCCCCCATGCCCCCGCCACAACAGTTCTATCACCAGGTGGAACAGAACACCAGGCTCTACGCTTCATATGCTAAATGACAAGGAAGACACCACACTCACGCCATCTCTGTAGAACTCGTGCTCAGAGACGCACTCACGCCATCTCTGTAGAACTCGTGCTCAGAGCCGCACTCACGCCATCTCTGCAGAACTCATGCTCAGAACCTTGCGTGGGGAATTAGCAAATGGACCTCTCCAACACAAAAAGCATCACCAGTGTTGCCTCAGCTAGGATCCCACACAGCTGGTTTCATCAGCCCTTGAGGAGGTTGATGCATCAGCCCTTGCGGAGCTCCATGGTAACAAGCAGATGTGAGAACAGGTGACGGAGATGCCCTTGGTGAACACACTAAGCTCCAGCTGTATGCACAGTCTCCCAAGCAGCAGAAGGTCAGACTGCTCTACTTAATTAGGCATGTCCCAATTCCGCTTCTGAATAATGCCCAAGTATTCAGAGTTGCTTGGACCGCCCCAGCACATCCTCCTGGAAAGCTCCTTTGACTTAGGCAAGCAGAAAGAAACAGCTTTCTGTTACAGACACGCATCCCCCTCTGAGCTAGACACCGCTCATAGTGCCTACCACACCCGCCATCCACTTCTAAGGGGGTCGACCCCACCCTGGGCTGCACATTCTGCACCATGTGACAGCCCCTCCCTGCTAACTGGACCGAAGGCAGCATCTTACCCAAGGACACCAGCCAAGGCTGGCCAGTGGTCAGTGATGTCAACAGGCAAAACCACACCATCCAAACAAGGGTGAGCGGGGCCAATTTCTTGTTCTTGGGGTTTTGTTTTCTGGGTTTTTTGTTTTTGTTTTTTTAAATTGGGAACTCAGGAAGAACTGGAAGTCAAAGGTAAAGGGATACAAAGAAGGAATCTGCGAGGTAGAAGAGAACACGGAGCGGCTGGGGGAGAGCGAGCGGGTGCAGCAGAGCGGAGACAGCCTGCAGGCGGGAGGGCCCAAAGCAGACACACAAAGATGAGAGGAGACACAGCAAAGGCCCGAGTGCAGTGCCAGGCAGCTCTGCTGCTGAGATCCCTCCAACAGCCAGGGGTCCCATTTCTCGGCCTTCCAGAGCCAACCTCCAGCAACACCTGTTGGCTGTGAATTCTGTCCGTGTCTCTGCGAGGCCCAGATGCCAAGGCAGAGTCTCTCTTTCCTGATTCCATGTGTAGCCTCATAAAAAACTCCACATGACTCATAGTCACCGAACTGCATCCCCTTATTCCCCAAGGCCCACGTCCCACCCCTTTCCCGACGTCCTGGATCACTCACAAGGGCTTTTGGGTAAGCACCGTTAAGGTGGGCCAATCTTTAGCTAAATAAATAAGTCTCTGTCAACTGTCAACAGTGAGCAAGAGCGTACAAAACCTTTTTGTACAAAAAAAAAAAAATCATTGCTTTTTACTCAGTCAGAGCATTATGTCCAAAATGGGAAGTTGGTGTAAGCTTCATCAGCCTTTTATTTTTTTTGTTTTTAAGAGAGTTAACTCTAGACTGTTTTCACATGTGATAAATGGTCTCCCAGGACTGCACCTCCTCAGCAGGTTTAATAAGGCACTTAAGATTTAAAAAAAAATAATAACTTTCTGAAAAGGACTTCAGAGTTTAACCGAAGTCCATGAAGTTGTATTAAATGTCATGGAGGAAGACTTGTACCCAGTTAAAGAGGTTTTTAAAGGGTACCCAGAGGTTAAAAAAGAGAAGAACAAGGAGGAAAATCTAGGTTCTCAAAGATTATGAGGCTCTGTCCATTTTATTTTCTACTTTCTGGTCACAGCAAAGGACACAGATCATTGACTCTCTAAGTTTCCCAGCTATTGTGGACCAAGAAAAATCATACATAACTGCTATTTTTTTTTTTAGCCCCTGAGGTCAAACATGCCGAGACTTGCCCAAGGTCACACGGTAAGGGTCTGGCGTGAGTAACGCAAAGACCAGGCTCGCTGGGTCTGAGCCCCAGGAACCATTCCTTGTTGCCCTGGAATTAAACTTTCAACACACTGAAAATTTCTGTGAAATCTAAACATAATTACATCAAAAACCTAGCACTACTTCTTATGAAATCTAACAGAAAAATATATTGCTTCTCAGAAGCTTCACAAGAGAGCCTTGGCAACAGAGAAAAATCATAGCTGAGTATTTCTGGGGGGAGAAGAGGTACAAAGAAGTTTGTGGATAATAAAATCACTTCCAACCCAAACTGACCCACATTTAAAAGTCCAGATCCAATTAATCTGACGTGAGTCAATCCTGTGCTGCAGCCCGAGCATTTGAAAATTTACTTTGGGCTGAGTGTTACCAGAAAATTCTTCTGCTCGTGGTCTGCAGTTCATTTCTTTGTATGACAACCTCGACGCCCAGAACTCCAGTCCTTCTGGAGCCCATCCTACAGGCTCTTAACTGGTGGATTTAGTTCAAGGTCCTCAAAGTATATATCATTGTCCAATCCACATAATATGTTAATAACCACGGCCTATTATGTTGATTTATTCAAAACCGCTCACAGCAGAAATGCATATTCTTTGGGCCGTTCTTCCACTGTATGTTCAAATGCATCGCACTTACAGTAAGGTTAATGTGTGGTGCCCATTCTTCCCCATAGAATACAAAAGAACGGCAGTACATTAAATGCTCGAATATCGCCTTCTGATGAGCCTCTGTATTCACCGCTCCCATTCATGCTGCAGCCAGCCTCCTTCCAATGGGGAGATGGGCTACAGAGAGGTTGGAATGTGGACAGGCTTTCGATGGTGTGTTTATGGAGAAGCCAGCTTTGCACAGCAGCCCAGCCTCGTCATCTATCAACACCAGCAACTCCCTTTAATGGTCAAAAGGGACGTGAGAACTCGGGACTGTAGAATCTTCATTAATAGAATCCTGCAAAATCGGTCCGCGCGATCTTCTAAGTTCTGATATCTGGTGCGGTCACGTCTAATGACTCTGGTTTGCTTTCACTCTCTCCACGCAGCTTAAAAATCCGGTCCGCGTGAATCCTACACCTTTATGTGATCAAAAGTGGGCTCGGAAGCTTCTTACATAGCATCCTTTTGAAATGGAGAGCTCCAGACGGCACAGCCTTTACTCAAATTATATCCGCACCCAGATCTAGCTCCTCCCTTCGGAGACTCCCATTATTTCTACGTGGTATTTCTGAAATTTAGATGCGTATAATAGGTAGATAAATTTAACACAGCAGTGTTTCTTTCCTCCCTGTAAATCTGTTATTAGATTAAAGGCCTATCTTCCGACTTATGATATATTCGAATTTAGAAAACATGGTATTGCAAACAGTAATTCTCATGCCCTTGACGCCTGCCTTTTTCTGGCAGTTTCTGGCCTTCATGTACTGACAAAAACCAAAGAACAAGAATTATCATAGCCTTATACTGATGCAAAAGACTTCTCTCACTTGCAAAGCACTCCAAGGATTAATGGGCGCCCCCCTTCCAAACCCTGGGCAAAGCAACATATCCTGTTTGAAAAGCGTTTCTGTATCAGACCACCTGACCCTTACAACATCTCTCCCTCCCGACCACAACCCACGAGGGAGATAGGTATTCTTTTCCTCACTTTACTGATAAGGAAACTGGGAGATCAGTAACTTCCCAAGATGACACAGCAAAGAGGCAGCTAGCTGGTCGGGGAGAAAGCCAGGGTCTGTCCGTCTCCAAAGCCAGCGCTCTCGGCTACCACGCTGCACCCACTCTTTACAGATGAGTAAGTTGAGGCTCCACATTAAGCAAAAATCACACAACGGCGAGTGGAAGCCAAATCCTGTGTGAGTGTGAAGACGAGAAGTACTTTTTCCGACGCACTAGACAAAAATATGGTACAGTCCCAAATGACTCCCTTAAGCTTAAGGAAGAAAAGAAAACAGCGAAGATGTGTGTCCTCTACTTTGCGCACCGCGAGTGTTTGGGATGAAGGCCCCACCTACAAGAATGGATCTTCTCTTCTCTGCCCTTGACCCCACCCAAAATATTTCCCAACTGTTTAGATATTACGTTTCACACTTCTAAACAGGAGGCTGTTTTCCCCGCGTTCAAAAACAGGCCTTCTGCCAACCCATGAGGTTGCTGCCTGATAAACAGCCTTCACGCAGGCCCCGCTAGCCACCCTGCCTTGCGCGGGCCTCCAGGAGGAGGAGTCCCAGCCCCCGCCTGGCCCGACTTCCTGGCCTCCAGCTTCACGACAGACAGGTCAAGGAAGCTGGCTGGACTCCACTTTTCTCCCTGTAGAATGGGATGATCCTTCCATCATTTATTTCCTCAAAGCCTTCCATTCATTTGCACGAACATGTGGGGAAATGGGAAGGCAGGGTGCTATTTAGGTCAATGGTCATTAGAAGGGACAACAGTAATAAACAAGTTTAATTGCACAGCCCTGCTCCTCAAGCAATTCTGGCGAGACACTGATTATACTTCAGCTGCAAATCTAGGGGCCTGCCTCGAGAGGGGACGGGATTTCACTTTAAGGAATGACAAAATATTTTCCCAGGCCCTCAGCTGCTTCATTAATGCTTGCCTTATTTGGGGAGAAAGAAAAACTGGCTGAAGCATCATGGTAGTTTTATATGCCCTGAACTGGCACTGTTTTGGAACAAAAAACAACTTTTGCACTAGGGTACTTACGGCATCATTATCGCATTTTCCAAGCCCGGCTGCCGCCCTGCCAGGAAGAGAAGGAAGGGGCCGAGGAACAGTAGGACCTTCACCAGTGGCAGAGGCTGTAACAAGGGGGCTTTAGAATAAATCTTGGTCTGTGTGCATATTTATGGCAAAATAACCCACGTGCATTTACCTTATAAAAGTGTTACAGGTAGGCATACTTATGTAATTTATTTAATGTTCTTTAACATCCATGCTTACTTGGGTTTCATACGATTTACTGAGTTTTCAGTCTGGCCTGCAGAAATGGGAGAAATAAAAGCAGATGGGAACATACTATTTAAATGTTCACCAACCTCCTGCAAAGCCTGGAACCAGCTACGAAGCACCTTTGTGGCTGTCATTCGGAGCCTGCCCTGGCCACGTCCCTCCCTTCCACCCAGGGGAGGCCCGTCCCTAACAGGCACGAGGGGCTCTGCAGTGGGCAAAGAACAAACATCTCAACAAAGAGAAGCCTGCTGCCTGACTGGAAGCCCGGCAGACGTCCCAGAGGAAACGGTCCCTGTTCAGGAGACGAGAAGCAAGACGGTACAGGTCCACCAGGCCCAGCCGGTCCCGAACACCTCTCCAAGTAGTGATGTGCTCCCCGCCCCCCTTCCTCCCGCCCAGAGTTCCCTGGACTTGTCTATCTCAGGAAACCCACAGCCTTTTAGGCACAGTCTCGAGCCTACCGGGCGACACATTATCAGCCGTCCAACAAAACACATACAACATGCTTTGTGCCTGCGTGCACACGCGTGTGCACACGTCCACGAGCGAGCATACACACGTGCACACACACATGCTCTCTCCCTTCTCCCTCTGTCTAATCTTCCCGTTTGGCCCTTCAGTTTAATATTTACCAAATTTCTTGGCACAGTTCCCTTTCTGCTAAATAAAAACTCTTTCACTGCTCTTTTTTTGGCCCCTTTTTCTTTCTCCAGCCTCTGGCTCCTTGGGAGAGGCCCAGAATCAACCAATGGAGGGGTCTCCTAAGAAGGCAGCCAGGAGGAGAGGGAGGACTGGGAGGTAGCAGATTGGATTCGACAGCTTCAGAAAATGGACTCAAAATCACGTCACACAGTGTAGTTTCCTCTAGCCCAGAGCTCACACCTCCTCCTGGGTCCTCCCGGGTTCCCCCCCACCACCACCACCCCAGCCAGAGCAGTGCCACAGGGACACCAGAGCCCTCAGAGCCACCTCCGTCCATGCACCAATGCATCCATTCACCCATCCAGGAGGGCACTGAAAAATCCCAGTTGCTTCACTGTGGAAGAAACCGGGGCGGTGGGGGGAACAGAAGTATGTTTCTTGGCCCCGCATACAAACCGTCAAATAGTTTAGCCTGGGGCCCTGAAGCCTATGGCTGTCAAAGGGGAAGTTTATTAGTAAATACAAGCAGGAGCCTATCATCACAGAGGGTGTCTCTCTCAGGTCAAATTTACACCCTCAAATGCCACTACCCCAAGCGCAGAAGTCACGTAGATAATTGGGGAGTAGGGGGTTGGTTCATGAGCTTAGAGATATTTAAGTCAAGCTATTTCTTAAAGTTAGGCTTAGCAGGGCCACCCCCAGAGAGATGACAGGAAGTGTATAATGTCACAACAAAAACACTGTCGTATCTGTGAGCACTGTGTCAAGTAGGGGAGGCAGGACTGAACCTGAGCTCAGTCCGTGCACCGTTCTTCCTAATGTAAAATGAGAAATGTGATGCATAGTCCCCAACAAATTTCACATGATATTATCTATAAACACACACACACACACACACACACACACACACACACACACACACACATATTCTCTCTTTCTCGCGCTCTCTGGCTGTTAATGTTTAGGGCAAAAGCATTACACCCAATTTATTATTCAGTCTTTGGTAGTAAAGAGCTCAAAATGAAACCCTCCCTCATTTATTAAGACCCCAGAGTGTCCCACAGGCCCAAAGCTCCAGGGGAATTGTAACAGACCACAAAGCCTTGACCTCCAGGTCTTGGTTCAACTCCTTCCTCAGCTTATACAACTTAGTTGCTATTAAAACACCTAATGGGCCCTTAATTGGGTTGATTTTTTACCTCAAACTAAATAATCTGGCCCAGAAAGACTAAACTTTCCCTTAACGATTATCTGCTTATCCTTTCACTTGCCACACAACCACCTGCCCCCAAAAGGGGGAGGAAAACAAAGAAGTAAAAAAAAAATGTGGTAGGATCATAAAAGAACCACAGAAGAAAGAAAGGACGAAAAGCAGTAAAAGCGACCCCTACACATCAGGAAAACGTTAACTTCTACTCCTACTGGGGTATAAACCCAGGCTAAGGGGAAGTGCGATGTGGCCCTTTCTCTCGTGGCTTCACACGGATGTGTTTTGTGAGGACGTGGGAAGAGAGAGAGATTAAGGCACTAAGGAGCTTCCTTTCCCGTCTAGGGGCGAGGCGGCCGGTTTCAAGATGAAGTGACGAGAGTGAGGGCAGAGGCTGGGCCAAGTACATGCGGGTTTGAGGAGGCCCTTCCGGCCGGGGAGCTTGGCTGTGGAGGAGGCAATAAAGGACTCACTGAATGGCTTAGGAAAGGTCATCTTCACCGAAATCACTTCTTCCACAGAAATCACATTTCTACTGAACAGCATGTCCAAACTGTTCCAGCCACGGTGTCCGTTTTGCTCCCCACGCCCTCCCCCAACCCCAGCGAAAGTGCAGAAGAGGAATCTCCTGCCCTTTGTCAACAACAAAATACACAGATGTAGAATGACAACGCTCGCTCGTTTCCTCTCATTTCCTCCTGCCATGCTTCTAAGGCTCTCTTCCCTTCTCAGTCACCAAAGAGATTCTTTGAGAAACATCTTCTAGCTCTTGAGCAGGACGAGATTGAAAATACTGAGCCTCTCAAGAGGGCAGGTAGCGCCTACTTTTAACTCTTGACCTGCTAGTGCGTTCGCCAGCTAACAAACTGGGAATTCCCTTTGTCGAGAAAAAGATCAGAACACGGACTGTGCGGTTCCAGGGGAGAATCAATAACCGTCAGAGGGGGAAAAGGGAGAAAAAGCAGGCACTTAATTCACTGTCCTTTCATCTCAATGGAAGAGCAAATTTCCTAGGTGACACAGCCTTCTCTTTCCTCCAAAGTCTTGTCCAAATAAGGCCACGGGAAACACTTAGGACTTGGATGCAAGCATTACAAACACACTCATTAATACCTAGACAGAAGGGGGAAATTGGAGATTGAAGTTTTACAAGTCATCACAGAGGTTAATCCTTCTTATTGGCAGAGTTTTGCCTCTCCTTTAAATTCAGGCAATGTGTCTGCAAAGCAGCAGTTTAGCGAGCACCCCGGGTAAAGACACGGCCCGGCCCGGCCCGGCCCGGCCCGGCACACGCGCCTCCCTGGGGGGACGGATGGGATTGCTGCAACGCAGGGGCTCTTTGTGAAATGACCAAGCGCCCCACTCCAGCAACGGGGGGCCGTGCCCATCAGCAATCCCCAAAGTCACTAGACTGTCTCTTGAAAAAAAAAGCCATGAGATTGAGAATTTGGCTTGCCTGAAAGGGGGGAGGGAGGTGATCCTTGATTAACCGATGAAAGCAGGGGAAAGGGGAGCATAATATACAAAAAAAACTTGACAGCGGATTCCCAAGTCCTTTGGAACATCTGAAGTAATCAAGAAGAGCTTCGTTGACGGCCCCCCCTGAGACCTCAGGGCTCCCAAAGAAACTGTGAGATCTCATTCCTAGACAGGAAGTTCGCTATGGCTCAGAGAGGCCAGGGCTCCCCGTGGGCAGCCTCAAACTCACCCCACACCACAGCCACGCCACCCCACTCCCCACCCCACTCCGGCCCTGGGCCCTTGGAGCAGCAAAGCTGAGCCCTTCCTGGCAGAGCCCCGGCCTTGGGGACGCTCCCTCCCCTCCAGTGACACTCTTCCCTGGGTATTTTGGGCACGCCACGATCACACGGCGTACCAATTTATTCTTCCGCATCTAGAAACACAGTCTTCTGGGAAAAACATGCTCTCTTCGGTGTGGCCGGGGAGTTTTGCCACAGCTTGTAATTTTGGCTAAGGAAGTGATTTCCTGTCTGACAGGAAGCAGGAGCCAAAGCTGACTTTAGCTGCTGCAAACCTCTGGCTTAAAAGTTAAAAGGGAGAGAAAGGCAACCACTTCCATTTATCAGGGAGTCCGAATCCGAGTCTTCCAAGAACGTGGACCTCTCCCCTGACCCCTATTTATTAAAACAAGTTTATCTCACAAACAGCCCCAGTGCATTCTGTCCCGACAACGTAAGCTTGGTCTCTGCTTTTGTAACACAGTCCTTTTAAAGCTTCTAAGGACATCATTACCAGTTGAGTTTTGAACTTTGCCCAGATGAAGGCTGATACACTAGGCTTTGCTGTTTGTTTCTCTAATCAAGTAAATTCAAATGTGAATAGACTTCTGGACCTTCTTTGTCCTCAGTCCTCTCTCCAAGATATACTTATTTTCCCCCTTTCTTTATCACTAAGTACATATTTATGGGTAGTAGAATGCATGCTGTTTTGGAGAATTCTTACCACTCGATTTTTATTCCAACCAGGCATTTTCCGGGAAACAAACACTAACAGGATATTAGCTGATAGCTAAAACTTAAATTGTTATCCGAAATTCGGCTTCCCTCCCTGACCCCACCGCCGTTACCACTGGAGGCTGAAAGCTCACAGGGCAGCTATCTTTAAAAACTGACAACATACAAGGCTTACATTCAAATTTTAAAAAGAAATGCTCTCGTTTTTCCTTCACACACACACTCCAAAAATATGAAGTTGAATGGCAGATAATTAAAGAGAACACTATCTGCCCTATTCCCATCACTTACCAACATGTTTAATAGTTTCTAAATAAAAATGTGATTTTCTTTTCCCCCCCCCCTCTCCCAGCAATTTCCCAGCCAGCCTTGGGCAGTAAACAGTTAATATTCCACTCTCCCCTGCTGCCTTGAAAACCAAGAAAACAATTGAGACATTGTCCAGCGAACAAGACTCCCAGGGACTGACATTTTTGTTTATGTCCCAGTTCTCGGCCTGTCAATTGCCACTAGGCTGCCTGACCCGCACCAATACGGTCGGCCGTGAGCTGAAAGGGCTCCGCTTCATTTATTTTATTAAAGCTTCGGTGTCTGTTTTTGATTCAAACTCCAAACCTCCCCACCCCCGCCTTTTCCCCAGAAAGTTGCCTCCTAACTCAGAGGCTGTGTTGCAATTTCTTCTTGGGACACATTGCCAAGAAAAGTAACAAAATATTTTTGAATACCGATGTTTGCATGGTTTTGCCAAAAAAACGGGGGGGGGGGGGGGGGGAAGTACCTGAACAAGTCACCCAGCCTTGAAAGCCTCATGTTTTTAAGGAGTCTTGAAAATATTCCACTGAAATGTGTCCATAGGAGTGGATACCTATGCGGTGATCTAACGTCCAAACTCCGGCACTTCAGAAAACATTTAAAAATCCAGAGATACATCCAAAAAGCCCAAACTTCACATTCAAAAACAAAAAGGGCACATCAATATTTTCCACCCAACTGATGCCACTGCCCGGCTAATTACACGAATGACAGCCCCCGAGCTCCCTTGTCCGCCCCCACCGCCACCCCAACACTGCCCTTTCTGGGTGTGGGGACCGCATCAGGAGTACAGAGAGGCCCTGCTTCTGACACTTTATCTCCATGAAATGCACAGACAGCAGTGAGCACCGTTTCCTGTTTGCAGAGGGAGCACGGACCGAATCACACCTATGCAGCAGCTTCGGAATTCAACCACATATGGCCATTGTGTACTACGGAACAGAGGCAGCAAAGCTCTCCTGCTGCTTCCTATCAAATCCTGCCACTCTGTGCTTGGGGGTCTCTCTATTTCCCACTGGCTCAAGCCCATCTCTCCACATTAAGGTGCAAAACACACACACACACACACACACACACACACACTCACACTCCCAGACCCAAAACCTGGAACTTTCACAAGAAACAGGATACTTGAGAACTTGAAAGCCACATGGATCCAGCCTCCCTTCGTCCCTGCAGTTAGAGACACAGCCCCTCTTTTCACAGGCCCACCAGCAACCAAAGGCTGGGGCTGGGGCTGGGGCCCTCTGCTGTCCTGGGGCACCACCATGAAGTCCACACTGTCCTCGATTCTCAGGGACCCCTACCCAAACTCGGTGCGTAAAACCACATTTTCCAACTACCCACCTCTACCTTTCTTTCCCTCTCACCCTCTCCAAAAACAGCATTTGGCTATCTTCCCATTGCGACTCTTTGTTTAGAATTGAGGATCCCCCACCCCCTTTTCATCTCTGCTCTAAAGGGCCTCTTCAGACCCTTTCAAAGCTTTGCAGCCTCCCCAAGCTCAGGTCATCAGATACTGAAATAAATGGTGATACTTTTATGGCATATTTGAATGTAACAAGCCATTCTCTTTCGGTTCCTAAAAGGAAGCCCTGTTGGGCAGTCACAAGTTATTACTGAACCAAGGTTGAAAGACAGAATCCCTAAGGGCCAAAGGTAAGATTGTAACATTTATAGCCACCACGTTCTTCCCCCTTTTAAGGTCCTAATGAACCAGCTTAGGACATAAGCAAAGCATTAACTCCTTCCTGCCAGAAGCTTCCATTTGCCCTGCTAGGTGAGCCTCACGACCCTGGCACCTCCCACCGTTCAGATCTCAGCTTGGACCCGGTCTCCTGGAGGAGCCCTCCTCTTGCCACCCCATCTAAAACAGGCCCCAGTCCCCAGTCCTGTCTGTCCTGCTGTCCTGCTTTATATTCACCATACCTCCTAGCACTATCTGAAATGACTTTGCTCGTTTTCAGCTGGAAGGGGAGCGCACGGAATTAGAGCCTGGGCCACTAGCCAAACAAATACAGCAAAGGTCTGACCTTCTAGCTAAGCAGGAAGAAGCCATTTCCTTTCTGGGCTTCAGTTTCTTCATCTGTAAAATGGAATAATAATAATAATAATAATAATAATAATAATAATAATAATAATAATAAATATCTACTC
Organism: Ursus americanus; assembly: GCF_024610735.1. NCBI lineage: Eukaryota > Metazoa > Chordata > Mammalia > Carnivora > Ursidae > Ursus > Ursus americanus. Next base: position 17,182,458 of record NC_142132.1, read on the forward strand.
TCGAAATGGCTCTAAGGATTGAAGTAGTATATGTAGAATTGGACAAATAAAAATGGTCAAAATATAATTTTTAAATTATTTTTCTTTTTTTCCATATTATTTGCTTACTGGTTTGGGTCCCCACATCTCTCTTCCCTACCCCCCAACCATGGCAGAACAGAAGCTCCTTGAGAACAAGAGTATTTTCTTGCCCACTGATATATTCCCAGCCTGTCTCCTCATGGGTAACCAACTAAGTATTTGTTGGGAGGGTGGGAGGGAGAGAAATAAAGGGGGGAGGTGGGTGGCTCGAGGCAGACATCTGGCCTCTCAGTCTGAGGGATCCATAATCACCTACTCCCAGCAACCTTCCTCAGTGGACACAAAGAGGCAAAGACAACAAGATCTTCATTGGTTGTGAGGTCTGTGGTCTTCAGAGAGACTTAGATCAGACACTGTTCAGTCCTGACCCCCCGATTTCCTCTCGCTTCCAGGAGGTCCAGTCGGAGAGAGGTTCGGAAGGGCCTGCTCTGCAGAGGCCCAACATAGGGACCACGTCCCGAGAAAAACCCTTAACTACCCACCAGGCATCCTCCCCCTGCCTGCCCATCTGAAGTGACGATGCTTTTCCAAGTGGTAAATGAATCATGTCAGACCAAAAGCCATTTTAAAAGTACACTTTGTAAAAACCCCGTACTACAGCACATTTCATTTATTAATTATGCTATGGATTAGGGATCAAAGTGGTAGAAATCTCCGCGTACTTGAAATAAATGGCTTTTGTGGTTACCTAAATCCTCGGAGTCCCCTGGAATGTAATTCCTTAGGCAAGAACAGCTTCCCAGACGGCTTGCCACCACCCCCTCCCGTAAAAGAGAGGAGGGTGATTACTCAGCATCAGACCTGCATGATGCAATTATTTGGGCTTTTAACGTTTTAGCTACATGAAACATGGAAGACTCCTTTTGAATCACCTTCCTGGTGATGGGTTTTTAGTTTCTATTATTCAACCTCAAGTCCTTCCCCTTTTCCTTCCTGCCCTCCACCCTCACCCCCTCTTTCTTCCCAATTATTTCAAATTGAAAATACCATATAAAGATGGTGGAACTCAAACAAATTTCCAGTAACTTCCAAGAAGGTAATGGGGTGTAGCATGAAGCACACAAGCTTTGTGGTCAGAAGGATCTGGATTTGAATCTTGGTGCTGCCACTTGCCTCGTAAATTTAACTTCTTTAAGCTCTGGTTTTCTTATCTTTAAAATGGGGATAAACTGCCTACTTCAAGAAAGGCTGTGGGAAGACTGATGAGATCAAATATAGAAAACTTCTGTCCAGAGCCGACACCCAGTACCTCGTCAATATGTGGCCAAGAGTTATTTACTGTCCTTCTACTTCCATTGAGTCTGGTCCACAGTTTCTGCATCACGCTCCAAGTGAGTTGTTTTAATCATATTTAAATTCTAGTTAACAAACAAAAAAAAAATCCATCTTCTGATTTAGATTTCTACCACAGAAAAGTATGTTCTTAGATGTGGCTATCAGAGAGCAGACACCCAACCAAAATCACAGTTCTGCACAACTGCTTAAAGTAAGGACACAATGATGCATGGATAAGATTAATAAACTTGAGTGTGTTAAAAAAAATTAAAACGTCATTATTTATATTGAAAAACCCATCTAAGCAGAGTTTTAAAACATCACAGATTGGGAGAAAGTAGCTCCAACACATAACCGATTCTCCAACTTATATAAAGAGCTCCTATAAATCAATAAGGAAAAACTATCTGATTCCTTAAAATGTGCAGAGGATTAAACCAGACAAGCTACAGAGGAGATAATAAACAAATGACAACAAGAGCGTCCACCTCAGGAGTCCAGGAAATGCAAATTAAAACACAATAAGGTGTCACCACACACTCATCAGATTGACAGAAATTTGAAGTCTGACAAGATAAAGTGTTGTTGAAAATGTGGGGAGAGAAAGTGTGTATACACTGGTGATGTGTGTACTAATTGATCCAATCATTCTGGACAGCTCGACATGCCTTGTGAACTACGGTTGAAAACCAGCAACCTGTGTCCTACCAATTCCTCTATCCAGTACAAACCCCAGAGAAATGCCTTACACGTGGCTACAGATGCCTACCCCAAGGATCATTACTGCAGCAATAATTTAAAATTTTGTAATCATTTTTTAAAAAGATTATTTATTTATTTATTTGGCAGAGAGAGAGAGAGAGAGAGAGAGAGAGCACAGGCAGGGGGAGCAGCAGAGGGAGAGGGAGAAGAAGACTCCCTGCAGAGCAGGGAGTCCGATGCAGGGCTCAATCCCAGGACTCTGGGATCATGACCTGAGCTTAACCAACTGAGCCACTGAGGTGCCCCTAAGGCTTTGTAATCTTAAAAAACTGAAAGGAACCCAAATGAATCAGTACAGAAATGGGGAAACTGGTATGCCCATACAACAAAATAGTACATAGCCGTTAAAATGGGTGAAATTCAAATGCGATGTTGAATAAGAGAGACAAGCTGTAGAATATTATGAAACATGAAACCACTTACCTAAAATTGAGAAATCACTAACACTGATTATAATACATTGTAGATACATATGAATATATATATATATGGTGTGTTTACATATGGAAAAGTACGCGAGCCTGGACTAGGGAGACACCAAATTATAACTGTAGTCGTATCTCTGGAGGGGAGATCGCGGATCCCCTGGTCAGGGAGGGAAACCTATGTTTGGTTTTGTTCTTTTGTTCTTTGTTCTTTTTGTTTTGTTTGTTCACAAAGGATTAGATTAATAACTGTTATTTTAGGCGGCAGGTAATGAGTGTGTTGTATTATCCTTCGTCTCTCACTATTTTGTTTTACAATTACCAACCATCTTAGAAAACTCCACTGTGTAAAAATCCAAATTTATACAAAAGATAAATGAGAGAGTGTATATGCCTGCACCAAATGGTCGGTGATCTGAGAAAAGTACCCACAAAAGCCTTCCATCCAATGTAACTTACCAGAAAGATTTGTAATTTGCCCTCAAGCTGGCAGGCACACACCCACATTGTGTGAAGGGAGGTATAATTTGAGCCGAATAGAAGGCTCATCTTGATACACATCTCCTTTTGCTGGTTCCCTTCTTCTGCCAAGAGTTCATACGTTTTCCTCCTAGGAATCCACAAAGCCTCATTTCCTCAACAGGAACCAACAGCATCACAAAGGCATGACAGGCCTGGAGCTTCCTGGTGCGGCAGCCTGATGGGCACCAGCCTCCAGCCTGGCTGGTGTCTGGAAACCTGCCCCTCCCCGGCTGCGTGCTTGCTCTCCAGGGAAGCAACGGAACACCTATTGGTGAGAGCCCCAGTGCCGGGGCCAGGCTCCCCGCATCCTAATTCCAGCTTCACCCCATGTCACCTTGGGCATGCCATTCTCCCTGCTACACTTCGACTTCTTCATCTGTAAAATGGGTTAGTAACAACAGCTAACTCATAAGGCGCTAGGAGGATTAGATGGGACAATCGTGTAAATTACTTAGCAGAGCAAATTAGTAAAAGAGTAAACTAGTAAGTGCTCAGCAAACCTCCAGTATTATCATAATCTTGAGTACATCTCTCCATTCCCCAGTGAATCCACTTCTTAAATGTCACAATGAGGGCTTTCCACCAAGAAAACTTAGACTAAGTTCCTTTTCAACATGTTGAGTCCAGAACTAAGTCGGAGAGTAAAAGAAAAATCAGGAACAGAAGAGAGAGCATGACGGCGAGCAAGGCTCGGGTCTATAATTTGCAATTCTGTTGGAACTGAGGCTCCAGGACAGTGCATGGCAAAAAGGTCCCCCAACCCCTTGCCTTGGCTTCAGTTTTGGCCTCTGGTATCACACCCCTGTGCCTAGCAGGATCCCGACAATCCCCACCCTTGGCTCCATAACCAGCAGGTTCCATGTTGCCAGCTCAAAACCTTTGGAGGAAATTCACATAGGCATCCAGACACCAGAATACTTGGCCAAACCCAACCCTGCTGGCCTCTGTATGCGGTGCTGGCCACCGCTGGAACCCCAGCCCATTTCCCTGCGGCAGCAGCCCGCCCTCTGCCCACTCATTTATTCCACACAGATGTCCAAACGTTCACTAACTCATCATAGGTCCTTACTGCCTCTCAATGGGTATACTTTTCACATCATGTTCTGAAACTTAACCGCGAGACTGTTGGCCTAAGAGCTGTGCTTGTATCTCACATCTGCCCTGGACTCCGAGTGCGAATAATAACAACTCAGGACAAGAGTCATCACAGGTATGTACCAATAACAAACAAACAAACAAACAAAAAGCCTACCCTTCTGAATTAAAAGGTGAGATAGCTTTAAAGTGATTGCCCTCCTTAGACACACCTTGACTTTTTACTGGGCAACTTTTAAGGTTGGAGGAAGGGAGCGACGTGGGCTTCACTCCTCAAGTCCTTCTTTTACTGTCAAAAATAGGACTGTGTACACTGGGAACATTCACAGATGTGATGCACAAAATGTGGGCTGAATCTGTGTGTCGCACTTGGTCCCTGTCATGTCCTGCAAGACCTATCAATCAGGGACAGCACGGAGGCATCCCAGCCATGGGAGGAACTTGGTGGAATCGGTCCACACGGGTAAGCCACACCAGCTCCTCATAAGCCTACCTTCATTTGCTTCGACACATTCTCACTCCTGGTTCTGATGAAAAATGTTCCTCTTTGCCATCACTTCTTTTAGAACTGATTTTTAAGTGGTAAGTCATAAGAATTTCCTTCACTGTGACATCTTAATGGACATTTCCCTGGGCTCTGATAGATCCAAGAGGGGGGTCGTTTTCTGACATTTCCCCCCAAAAAAGTTGACAAACAAGCGGAAATGACAGCTGTGACACCGCTATTGTCCCTTGCTCTATCCTTCTTCACCCTTGACAGATATTAATCTGTCAATGCATTCTTTTTCCTGGAGCCCTGACATAGAAGGCCTCAGAATCTCTCTCCACGCAATGTTCCAAGCAGACCCCACCGAGACTCCTGTCTGGGTACAAACACTGCACTCTGCTCAGAGTCTTTGGAACAGTAGTTTAAGACTTTTGGAGTTACACATCTTTTCACAGCTTACAGGTATTTTAAGGAAAATGGGTAGACCCTTCGCCAAAGAGTAAAGTTGTAATAATCAATAAATCACACAGAAATAAACACCTGTATGCTCAGCTTGCCACCAATTATCCATGATAAGAAAGTAAGGCTTCCAAGATAATATAAGTAAGTGTTAATAAGTAGAGAAGATCACTGAGGTTACGAGCAGCACCTCCTTATTTATATGGGTTATTATCACATTTTTCAACAAAAAGAGCAGTGCTTAATACTATTAATTAACTGGTTATTCCTTAATTGTCCCCAGGAACAGAAGAAATAAGAAAGCTTTCGGCAGAGTATATTAAGTAGGAGTCAGAAAACTCTGAGAAACTAAAAATATGAAAACAGGAATTTTATGAAAATACCTTAAGTTCATTTTCAAAATTCCCCTGTGACCACAGGAGCAAACCATGGAAACTGCCTTTTTTTTTTTTTTTTCACACAAGCCTCTCTCTCTAGAAATTGTTTGTGGGAGAAAATCGTGGAAACTATGTCTCCCTCTTGAAGCAACTCTCAAAATTAGTACAAATCAACCCATTCCCGAAGAAGGCAAGTGGGTCCCATTCACATAGGTTCTTATTTACACAGTAGCAGAAGAATCAGTTCACGCTCCAGCACTTCTAATTCAGAAGAATTAAAAACTCAAAAGAAAAACAATGTTTTTATTATAAGCCCGAGGCTTTGAAAACTGTTTTAGTTAGAATTCCTTGGATGGTAAGTGACAGAAAACATCTCAAACTAATTGGCTTCCAAACTGGATAATCCCAGATTGGAGCTGGCTACATAGAATTAAATGGTATCATCTCGACACTCCTTCCACACCATCTTAATCTTCTGCAAATGAGCACCCTCCATTCGGGGTGTGTGTGTGAACGCGTGTGTGCCAGTGTGTGTGCTCATGTATACACGTGAGCATGCGTGTGTGAGTGCATGTGAAGGCAGCTGCGAAGGGCCAGAGATGTATACCCCCTCTGCCTAGTGAAGAAGCCGAAGTATCTTTGCTTAAATAACGTATCTTCCCCTTTGCCCCATCACAGGTCTATGTGGATCAAGAGAGGAGGGAAAGTTATTCCCTACAGTTGAGGGGATGAGGGAGAATGCTGTTAGCAGCAAACAATGGTGCAGAGACAGGTGCCATGTTCAGAACTCTACTCCGTGTTTTAACATTTGGTTTCTTTTACTGGAAAATGTTGGCGCATAGGCATTATTCTTAATACCTGCAAACAACCGGATCATTTAAGAAAGGATAACAAAGAGTATATCGATCAAGTGCTTCATAAAAGTGGGAATGGGAAGGGGCTTGAGGAAGAATGGAAGAGAGATGCTTGGCTAGATTCTAAAAATGGAAATGGTTTCTACCAGTCAAACTTACACATTTGATCTTTGACAATGCCTTGCCTTGATCATTGCAATTCGGGGTGTGAGACATTCCTTCGTTAATAGGCTTTGGTTAAAGGGGGCTGCTACCTCTGTCCAAAAAAATATTTTTTCCTGAGTTTCAACTGAATCATCCCGAAGGTTCTCCCAGGAGCCCTTCTACCAAGCTATGGTCCCCATTCTGTTACTGTGATACTTTTTTTAGATTTGTATATTCTATCTCCACCCGTCAAGGCTGGCTTCTTTGACTCTGAAAGGGCTGGGAAAACACATCTCTTAGAATCTTACATGTGTCCCTAAGGCAGGCCTAACTTTAGGAGGTGTGGCAAAGACAAGTCTTGATAATGGGCAACCCCCCACCCCCGACCCTACGAGGTCTCTGGGGGCCATGAAATGGTCTAGTCCCAAGGCCTGTGATGCAGCCTGCCTTCCTCCCTTCTCTAGCCTTCCTAAACATTTGCTACTTTCTTCATCCCAGCACCTGAGCTACACAGACCATGTCCTGGTGGACAAACAGGTAACAGGCAACTCACACCCTTGGAGCAGGGAGAACAAGATACTTTTGCCCCACTGCACTTGGATACATGGTGACCCCATCTCATCCAAGCCTATTAAACAAGCCTCAGTGATGCACTTAATCACGGCCTGGATCCACCCACTAGGCAGGCTCTGGCTGGAATAGATTGCATCACACCACCCAGAGTTCTTCACAAGCTTCTAAATGCAGACAAGATACAGCTGGACAGACTGCACGCTTTTGGAGAAGGGCAGGGCACAGATGCAGTATAGTCGGGAAGCATCTGGGTCCTGCTTGGGGGTGGGGGTGCAGGAGGAGAGACCCAGACATCTGCTACATCCTGCTGTACTAGCATAGGATTGCTGAAGGGGGCCTCACTCAGACCATGCGCCCTCCTACTGCCCCCTGGCCCTCTCTCCTCCAGCCAACACAATACTCCGAGCGTGCCCAGTGCCTGGGCCCAGCTGCTTCACATACTCTCCATTCTGAGCCCTTGAATCCCAAAGTCCCACCTTTCAATCGGGTGACAGGGCCAAGGGCCCGCTCACAGCTGCTCTGGGTCTCTCAAAAGACAAAACGTATCCTCCAGATTCTCATTAAAGGTACACAATATGATCTGTCCAAGGATTTAAAAGGTCACCTCAGGTATGGCAATGAAGCACAGGGCCCAAGGCCAGAAGAGGAGAAGTCACACAGGCAGAAATAGGGGGGAGGCCAGGGTGGACGCTCCAGACGTCCAAAGGAGCCACGATGGTCATCGTGGTTGGTAACGGTGGAGGTGCTGAAAAGGGCTCAGATTCCTTAATATTTTGAGGGCAAAGCTGACACAATATGCCGATGGATTATAAGCCCACAGGATAGACCAAGGGGTCAAACGTGGGGTGTGAAAGCAAAAGAGGAGTCAATGACAAACTCCAAGGTTTGGGGCCTATGCAATTGGTGTGTGTTGTTCATTTTTACTGCGATGCTGAACACAGACAGCAACAGGTTTGATGGTGGGGAGGGGGTGGAAATAAAGAGTTAGATTCTGGACGTGCTAATTTTCCTATGTCTACTTGGCATCCAAATGGAGTTTGAATCTGGCACTCAGGGGACAGCGTGGGGCTGGAGCAAGGACCTGGGTTAAGTGTCTGAATATGGCCATTCCTGCCCATGGAATCCTGGACAACTCAGCTAGCTCACTGGACTTCCACATCCTTCTATCCAAAACGAACCTAACAATAAACTTTCCCAGCCTGATCTCTCTAGGATCCCCCCTCCTCAGTTCCCAGTATCTTTCAAGGGCCAATTCTGAAATCCAGGTGTTTTCTCCCTCGATATTAATTTATTAAAGGGGATGGACATCAGACCTGCAAGCCACTAACAAGCCAATCACAAAATCACCCGTGTACCCTACAACACCATTGCTGAAAATACCCATTTCCTATAATAAATAATCAAGCCCTGGATTTCCCAATTGGACACTTTCTTAAAAAGTTCAGGCACGCCATGTCAAGATTCCTATGGAACAGCTCATTTAAATCAAGACTGGAGAGAGAGAGAAACCCTACGAGCCCAACCTTCTGGAGCTTCTGTGTTAACCATGGTCCACATGTTTAAACAGCACTGTGGCGATTTGACACGCTCTGTTGCAAGCTGGAATGTATAAGGGTGGATTATCAGGTTACTGGCAAACCAGGCACAATGTCATAACCCAAAATTATGCTTCTCCAGAACACGCTCCTGCATCAGGTAGAAAGCATATACACGTGGACAAGCTCTCGTGCTAACGAGGATGACTCCGAGCAGTCTAAGGTAACGACGAAATCGCACTCATTCCGGACAGAGTCAGCTCATGGCCCTCACCAGAAATTGGTTTTCTGCTTAATTAACGAAGCACCACAGTAGGACGGGGGAAAAACACGTGGAAAAAAAGAAACCGTGGGCCTCCTTGGCTTCAAGAAACTTACAATCTGGTTGGAAGCCCAAGCCCCGTCCATAGAGCTAGTCAGCGAGGCAAGAAGTGACAAGCAGGACAGGATGGGTGCCAAGTGAATACTTTTGTTTTATTTACTGGAAAGATAAACACAGGCTAAAACCATGAGTTGAACTCTAAGTAGATCCATGTTGATTTAAAACAGGCTCCCACGCTTGGTAAACACAGCAGGTGCTGAAACTAAAACAACCTTCCAGGGTCTGCTCCAGTCCTGTCCCTAAAGATGCCGAGAGGCATTCTGGGGTCGGGCAAGCGTTAGGAACTACCCCCTGAGTGTCCAAGCATCCAGAGGACTCAAGATCCTGCCCTAAAGAAACTCACTGACTGTGCATAACCAGTGCTTCCCTAAACCTATTTTAGGAGGGAACCCTTTTTCCAGTAACCTTATTAACACTCGGTGAGACGAATGTCAGGAAATGCTAGCCCAGAGCTGCCAAAGACTTTTCCTCCAAGCACAAGACACAGCATTGAGAAATGGTCAAGGATGATCGGAGGATGCCAGACTCGCACTCATTGTGATCTTAAACACAGCAATAAATAACATCTTTGACAAGTAGGTATGTTTTTCCAGAGACATAATCCAGAAGCGTAGTCCCTTTTTTTGTTTCGTTTTTAAAGATTCTATTTTTAAGTAATCTCTACACCCAACGTGGGGCTCAAACTCACAACCCCGAGATCAAGAGTCCCATGCTGTATTGACTGAGCCAGCCAGGTGGCCCCTGAGTCCTATTCCTCACCAAGCTCACACACAGCATCAAATACTTTGTAACTATCTGCCCGATAATATGCCATTAAAGAAAAAGAGATACTAAAACTTAAAAAACAACAACAACAAAAGAAAAACAACTGTACAGTTATTTGAGGTTATAAAAGTATACTCCAAGACCTCTAAAATAGCCCTAAATGTGCTGCGTAGATTCAGGGGATGAATAAGGAGCATCGAAAAGGTTACAGTGTAGGGGGCTCCTGGGTGGCTCAGATGGTTAAGCATCTGCCTTCGGCTCAGGTCATGATCTCCAGGTCCTGGGATCGAGCCCCAGGTTGGGCTCCCTGCTTAGCTAGGAGTCTGCTTCTCTCTCTCCCTCTGCCTCTCCCCCTGCTTGTGCTCTCTCTCTCTCTCTCAAATGCATAAATAAAATCTTAAAAAAAAAAAAAGAGTACTTAAAAACTGAAAATGTAATTGCTCATCAATTGGCAAACTGATGAACCAGTGATATACATGTAATACAGAATACCAGGCAGCAGTTTAAAAAAGAATGAGGTAGAATTATACAGACATGGATGGGTCTCCACTTGTTATTTGGATTATTAATTGAAAAAGTAAAATAAAATAAAATAAAATATAAAAGGTTACAGTGTGAACTATCAAAAATGAATATACATAATTCTATAAAACCATGATAATGTCAGCTGGCTTTAAAACTTCCAACCATTTAGGAAACAATCCTTTTTATTTTTTATTTATTTATTTATTTTGGTCTGTTTTGAAGGTGAAAGGTCCTGGGAAAGCCAAGGTGGATGGGTTGGGTGGGTCTCTATTCTGGAGCTCAGCGGAATACAGGTAATATTCTTTCAGGAAAGCCTGAAACCTTCCTTTTGTTAAATTCCCCAGAGACATTAAAATCACTCTGATCATGGTGAATCTAATTCTTACACGCTGATAACTGTAAAAATTGAGACCTTTCAGGAAAATATTTGCGGCTAGGTAACAAGAAATTTTTAAAGATTTTGTTCTCTTTTACCTGTCTTCCTAAGAATCTGTCCTAAGAAATAACAAAGGAACGGGGCGGGGGGAGGATGGCACAGAGATTTATGGGCAAAGATGTTCATCACAGGATTATTTAGAATAGTAGAAACAAAAGGCACAGGATACTCTAAAGGCCCAACAATGTGGCACTGATTAAGCAAATGGGTGTATGAGCATATTATGGGCTGCTCTGTGATCATTTAAAATCCTTAAGAATTTTAATGACATGGGAAGTGCTTATTTATTACAGCAATTTCCTTTTAAATAGAAGGCAGCAAATATTGAGCACTACTATAAGCTCAAGAATGTTAAATATAAATATTAATGCACTCAGGAAAAAGTCTCAGGAGCCAATACACCAAATATGCCAAACTGTTCATAATGTAATCTCTGAGTGGCCAGATTATGGGCCAGTTTCCAAACTGTCTATAATGAACACAAATTTTATGAATGAGGAAAGCCATGTCTAAGCATTAATTTCACTGGCTTTAGGGGTAAGGTGTTGGGTTTTTTTTTAAAGGAAAGGTTGTAATTCCCAACCTTAAACAGTTGGGAATCAGTCGCTGAAGATAAGCATTACAATGGCGGATAATCTTGAACAGAAGACTTGGTGATGAAGGAAGAACGTACAACAGCCACCTTCAAATTTCCAAGATCCGTAAGCGGAAGCATGAGCGGAACAGGATGTTGAAACACACCTCCGAGAGTGGGCATTTCAAGGAGAGAGCCTTCGGCACAACAGAAAGTCAGAACTCTAAGAGCCCATGGTGACCCCAAAGGAAATGGTCTGTATGAGGAGACGGACTCCCCATCTCTGTGTTCAGGAACACTGTGGCCAACAGACCACTTCTGGACAGTGATCCACAACAGAAGGGACAGCAGTGGGTGACAGGACATGTGATGGCAGGTTGTGAAACTTTCTGTGATTCTAATCTGAAGGGGATAGTACCGAGCTCACACGATCCTTCTTGGTAGAATATTTTCCATCGCCACGGTACTCAGCGGCCACGCCATCAACTCAAACCTCAGGAACTTCGGAATTCCTCATTATAGAGCATTTTCTGGAATGAGAAGGAAGCTTGGACTTTTAACTAGAGACCGTTTTGGCTGAATGACTCCACTCTCTCCTCGGAGCAGGACTGATCCCATCCACCACTTCTTCCCCGAAAAAAGATAACCTGGTGGCCTGCTCCTCAGCATTAAACAGTCACAGCTCTCCTCACAAAACCAACTGTATTTTTGCAGTGCTCACGGGCTCGCTTCAGATCTCAGACAAAATATACACCCTTACCGTAGTTCCGTCTGTGAAATGGGAAAGCTCTGACTCAGCCGCTGCTAGGAAACACATGCCAAGTATTCTAGAAAGTCTGGCTGAGTCATAGATAAATGGGGAAAAAGACAAACCAAGGTGAAAGTATATACGCAACGGAGGGAGTGGAGATGGTGCACAGGGAAAAGCTCTTAGGAAACCAGCACATGTTCATACCCTCTCATCACTCAGTTCACCTGCCCCGGGGCAGCACGCCCCCCCTGCCCACAATGTGCCAGCACCTACCTTTGCAGTACCCACTTCAAGGACAACCAGAAACCAAATCCTGGCCAACCTCACGTCCCACTGTCCAGTGGCACCAGCGGATTCTCCTTGAGCCATGTCCGCCCCGTCCGGCTCTTCGTGTCCCCCACCCCCCAGCAGCGCTGGGCACACCACACTGTGCCTGTTTGTTCATTTTCCCCCTGTATCATTGTGGTCAGGGGCTGAGAGGATGGCAGGCTCTGGCTGCCCTGTCTCACATCCTGACTCCCACAACTGGGCAAACACTTAATCACCCTGTGCCTACTTCCTCCTCTGTGAAATAGGGGTCACAGAACATCAGTAAAGCACCTAGAACAATGCTTGGCACGTAGGAAGTGTTACTGGCTGATTTGCTATTATTATAATCCTTTGTCAGCGACTCCACTCTCTCCAAGGGTCTAGAACACTCTTTCCCACACAGTAAGCAACCACTAAATATTTGGGGGAATCCAGGAATGAATCCATGATTGATCAAGGGTAAATGCAAGGCCAAGAGAAAGACCAATAAAAGCTACTAATCTAAATTTGGGAGAAGAAAAGGGAGAATTCTCTACCCTACCCAAAATATATTCTAAATAAATTTAAATTTAACAGACCGTCGACATTACTTTTAAGGGACTAATTAAAAGTTCAGATTGTTCCCATTTCATACTGCTGTGGTGGTCATGAAACCTAGGATCTCAATCTCTCTAAAAAGGCAACTCTTGAACTGAAGACATTTTTCCAAAGACAGTAAATGAAATATACCAACAAGTACATGAAAAGCTGTTCAACATCACTAATCATCAGGGAAAAGCATAAGGAGATACCACCTTACACCTGTCAGAAAGGCTATCATCAAAAGACAAGAGATAACAAGTGCTGGTGAAGATGTGGAAAGAAGGCGACCCTGTGCACTGTTGGTGGGGATGGAATTTGGTACAGCTACCACAGAACACAGTACTGAGATGCCTCAAAAAATTAAAACGGAACTACCCTTTGATCCAGCAATTCTACTCCTGGGTGGATACCCAAAGGAAATGAAAGCAGGACCTCAAAGAAATATTGACACTCCCATATTCGTCACAGCATTATTCACAACAGCCAAGACACTCAAACAACCTAGGTGTCCATCAACAGATAAATGGATTTTTTAAAGTGGCATATTTATACAATGGAATATTATTGGGCCATAAGAAAGAAGGACATCTGCCATTTGTGACAATATGGATGGACCCTGAAGGTATTACATTACGTGAAATAAATCAAAGACAAATACCTGATGCTATCACTTGTACGTGGAATCTAAAAAAAAGCTGAACTTACAGAAACAGAGTAAAGAGGTGGTTACCGGAGGCTGGGAGGTGGTGGACATGGGGAGATGTTGGTCAGAGAGTACGAACTTCCAGTTACAAAGTGGACACGTTCTGGGGATCTAAGGTACAGCATGGGAACTATCCCTTATATACTTGTGTTAGCTCGAGAATTGATCTCACATGTTCTCACGGCAAAAAGAAATGGTAATTATGTGACGGGATATTAGCTAAACCTAGGACGATAATCATGTTCCAATAGAGAAGTGTCTCAAACTAACACACTGTACACCTTAAACTCCTACAATGTTATAGGTCAGTTACATCTTAATAAAGCTGGGACTAAAAAAATAAAAATGAAAAAAAAATAATAAAAATACAACTCTCCCACCCCAAACTTGTTCCATTCAGTGAGCGGCATGCCCACCCCCCTACCTTTGACTCTTCTTTCTCCCTCAATACCAACGTGTGACCCATCGGTAAATTCTGCTGATGTTCCCTCCAAATCTGTCCACCTCTCCATTATCCCCACAGCCAGCAGTTTAACAGGAGCCAAACCGCTCATGGGACTTCCCCCCGTGGTGAGAATCAAACACCAAATTCTCACCCTATCCTCCCCCAGGCCGCTCTTCCTCATCCCTCAAGACCTACAAGCCTTTGGAGCTGGCTTTCCACTTCTCCCACAGCCAACGTCTTTTTCCTTTTAGGAACAGCATACATGGTTTTCCTTCTGCCTGGAATGTTCTCCCATCTCCCACCCCTTCTTTCTCTCATTCCTTTATCTGGCTAACTCTAACGAATCCTTGACATCTCATTTTACATGCCAGTTCCTCAGGGGGTTGTCCCAGCCTGTAATCCTTACCAACTTCTTGGTGGAAATCCCATGTCCCTGTCACACTGTCACAGGACCTCTACTCCCCCTGGTACCTGGCACAGGTGGGGGCTGCAGCGGTTTTGCTGGGCCTCAACATCTAGCACAGAAGAACCTTCCAGCACACAGCAACTATCAACAAGCACCCGGCAGAGAAGAGAGCCCAAGCCAAATAATCCATCGAAACACTCACATGTGTTTGATAACCAACTGGATGTTCTCAAAGTAGTTTTTCTTATTAACTATGAATAGGTACCCCTTTCCCCCAAACTCTTCAATTACAAAAAGCAAAAGTTTCGCCATGCCCTCTGAACTTACTTGAAAATGCTCAACGCAGGCCAGCAGAGACCCTGCTTGAAGCTCTCCCATCACGCTGTATTTCATAAGTTTTCTGCCCTCTTTCAGCATTTAAGCAATAACAACAACAAAAAAAAGTACACCACCACAGTCTGGCAGGCTTTGCTCCTCGGGATACAGACTGCTTTCTTATCCCATACCTCAGTGCTCATTACACAACAAAACACACAAGACTGGGAATGACTAGAAATTCACCCCAAGGTAAAATTCCACATCGACTTCAAAAGGAAGCCCCCAAGATAAAATGGTAGGAACTTTTGAAGACTTTTGCCATCTTGTAAGATACAAACTATACCAAAATACCACCATTTTTGGTACAGAATCTTTTGTTGCTGGGTACAAAGGAAATTAAATGAAAGTCCTTGTATAGCAAAGACTGGGGGGGGGGGCTCCTAACCCCACAGCTAATGGACCGCTGGAGGCAAATGGGCCAAGACTCAAGTACCACCACTTAGCACAACTTGGCTGCTTGGCCCTCGCTTGGGGGGGAGGGGGAGCAAAGAATTAAAAGTGTAAATTTAAAACACCACAGAGAATGAAATAGGAGCTATAACTGTGAATCAGAAAATGGGCCTGGGGAGGCCAGCAAAAGGAGAGGGTCCTGGAACCTGGATTTCTTGGGGGTGTGGGGAGGGAAGAAGGGGGACAGAGAAAGCAAAGGAGAGGGAGGGAGAGATAGATCTGTTGTGTAAATTCCTATTTTTTGGCTGGCCAAAAAAAAAAAAAAAATCAAGACAGCATCTTGGGGAATAATTTCCCCTCTCTCCTGAACACAGACGAGGAACCGCCGGATTATAATAAACAAGACGCAGTATCAGTTACGGTAACTAGAATGTGTGGGGCTTGCTTCTTAATTTAAGTATTATTTGATCAATTGAACTCTACTTGTTAAGAATATTTATTCTACACATCCACTTTTTTATACTGTGGTAAACCATGTACCACATGACAAAAAAACCTAGATCAAAATATTCTGACAAAAAGCGTTAGTTTAAATTCCCATGTGAAAATTCTGCCCCAAATGGGTACTAGAGAAAGTTATTTTCTTAGCAACCGGTGATAGGGATAGTCTCTAATGATTACTAACAAACGCTGAACACTTCTCTAGTTTCAAAAGAAAACATGAGAAATAATTATGAAATAACTTGGCCCAGAAATTACAATAAACCCAAATTTCGGAGAAATTAGGAAGCAATCCTTAGACAATTATTTTGAAACATGTCTGATGAAACAATGTGATGTGACAACATTTTAAGAGAATGAAAAACAAAATGAGAGGAAGAGTCCAGGGTATGGAGGAGAGTAAGCCATCCGCTGGCAGAGCTGAACAAACCCAGACTCTCTGGGCCAATGCTGAGTTATACACAGACCCCAGGGATACATCAGCCATCACCGAATGTGCTGTTTATAAATACAGACACCCCGTGCCCGCCAAACTGATTTTAGTTGATACATTGCCCTATGTCCAGTGAAGAGGGGATCATCCATTCATGGTCCCAAGGTAGGACTCCTCTATTCCCAAAACTGTATGAGACCCTGGATGGATGCAGAGGTCAACAACCACAGCCTTTCTTCTACGCGACCTGCCCATGTCCCTCTACCAAGCCCACCCACGCTAGCACCCTCTCCTCACCCCTTAGTGTCACGTGAAGACTGCAGAAATGCACGATTACGGGGTAATCTGGATAACCAAAGACATCATTCAGTTGCCACAGCATTAAGTATTTCACAAATCTGGTTTCCTTGTAGCCCAGCTGTGGCCTTTTCTCCTCTGTCCGCTCCCAGAGCCCACCCTCCTCCACAGCCTAGAACCTCTACACAGTGGCCATTCCCCGGGTCCCCAGGAGCACAGCAGGAAGCGCGAAAGCTGTAGCTGCCGGCCGCGGCTCCCTGGGACAAGGGTCTCCATCTGAAGTGTGCTCCAAGTGGTGGCTGTGGAAAACACGCCTCCTGAGACAGCAGAGGATAAAGGAACCCAAGTCCCCTTGCGCTCCCCTTTCCTAAAATCCACACTGGCTCTGGATAAAATGTCTTTCCATCTCCTCAGATTGTTCATTTCCAAACATGAAAATAAGTATACTTAGGGTCTACCCTGGGGCAACTGGTCCTGTGGGCTACGTGGGGAGGCAGCATCATGGAGCTCTCTGGAAATGGATAAGCCCCACTCTCACCCTTGGGCGATGGTCACCAGAGCGGGCCCGCAACCTCCATCCACACCCACAAGGGGCTGTGTCCACTCTGAACCACTTCTAAGAATGGCACCTTCTCTCCACTCAAAGAGAAAAAAAGCCTCCAAGAGATTTTAAAGATAACATCCTTTCTCTGTAGCTTTAAAAAAAAAAAAGCGGCAGCCCTGCCAAGCATTTCCAGAAGCAGAGAAATAAATTTCAAAGCCTAGACACACAATGGGAAATACAGGGAGGCAGGAAAAGTGAAAAAAGTGAAAAGGACATGCTTCCTCATTTTACCCTCTAGGACACTGTAACTCTTGCACTTTTTAAAAATCTTTGTATACTGTTAAAATGGTTTTTATATGGCATTCACTTTTCTCAGAGAAACCTGCAATCGGAACCCCGAACCAACAACGTCTTACCACCTATGACACTGTCCCTGATGATGACCCAATTTATAGTTCGCAGAACAGAACCAGCCACACAAAAGTTACTCCCTTAGGAAAGAACATGCCACGAGGCCCCGGAAGAGGAGCCGAGAACTGGGTCCCGTCCTCGCTCTGGCCACTAACTCAGCGTGTGACATTGGGCAATTCACTTAGGGCATCTCTGGGCCTGTTTCCTTTTCTGAGAGCAGGCTGGGCCGAGATGATCTAAGATCACTTCCAGCCCTGAAATCTTGACATTAGAGGAGCATGTGTAATCATGAGCACCCATGTTACTGCGGGCTTGGAGGAAGCTTCTGGAAAAATGTCAGCCTTGCTATGTGCCTCATTTATAACATAAGAATTTGTAGAACATTTTTACACACGATGACTCAAGAGACGTGGTTTAACGGAAATAAATCACTTTGTAATATATACATACACATACATATATATTTAATATTCATATAACAGAGGCATAATTCATTAAATAATATATACTCAATTACAGCAAGCTACAAAGTAAGGAGGCAGTTAGCCTGAAATTTGACACAATGCGTCTTAAAATTTTTCTACTTAAGAAAATCATTTTGTCATTTTGCCATTTTTAGAAATTACAAGTAACATAGAGGCAAAATACATTAATGGGTAACATTTTGTGGTACTTGAATAAAAAATACATGAATTATTTCATGTTTTGCATAATTCTACCTGTCATAGATTCATTATAAAAATGTGTCTTCCATTAATTATTTTAAAAGTATGAAGTCCAGCTCATGATATAAACATACAGAGGAGAATATTCTAATAAGGCTGGGCCATCTTCTCAAGAGGTTAATTTATAAATTCCACTTTCAGAGCCTACAAAATCCAAAAGTACATTAAAAATATATGTAGACACACACTTTACGTTGTAGTCTCTCACTACTAAAAACAAGTGTTTCCTATGTTAAACCCACAGGCTCTTGAAGCCACGGATGGACAGATTAAGTTTAACTTAAGCCTTTCCAAATTCATTTCTACTCTCCATTTGCAGTCACTCAGCCCAGATAAACGTTTGCTGATGTTAACGTAGGATATTACTTTCCAACAATTAAGATAAATGGGGGGGGGGGGGGTCCTCAAATCCAGCGCTTCCCTTTTGAATTTTCTAATTCCCTGTTCTGCAACTCACCTCTGCTAAATGAGTTTTTCAGAAAAGGACCTGGGGGTTGTGTTTTTTAAACTGCTTTGGCACCATTTCCAGTCTCCCCCAAACCATGTGTGATAGTGCCCCATTAACTGGAGACCACAAGGCTGGACTAACCCAACACCAGGAGGAAGGGGTGGTGGGAAGATCTGGAAATTTTCCAGGTGAGTAACAATCACTAAGGTCCAATAGCAGAAAACAGATATCTTCTAGATATAAACCATATCCAAGACTATTCCAAAAATACGCATTTTTAAAGAGAAAAAAACGGGTAAACAAGGCCTGTTACCAACAAAAGAGTATCTTTTTCATCTCCCCCCGGTAAAGGAAGCAACTGCCTTTGTAAGGTCACTTACGACAATGTGTGCCGGCGACGGAGAGCGGGCATCCTTGAGGGCTTGTCTGCTCTGGAGGGTCCCCGCCTGGACATCAAGCAGTGGCCATTTCATTTGGAGATACTGGAGGGAGGAAACAAAACGTGGCAAATGAATTTAGAAAAGAAATGCAAAACCACTATCCCAAGACGTAAGTCCTGGGGTCCCTGATACACAGATGAGAAACTAAAAGGAATAAGGACATGCAAATAACAACACTGAACAAATTTAAAAGCATGCAAATAACAACAACATCAACAGAAAAATCATACCATACCAACAGGTCCTTCCTTAGCGCTCACATTCAAAGGTACGTTTATAGAACATCAACGCTATTAGCAACTACAGTTTGGTCTCTGCGTTCAACAGTCAGGCTGCCTCGGATGACATGATTTCATTAATCCTGCCTCATTCAGAGGGAAACAACAGAGATGCGGGAGAGAAGAGAAGGGAGAGAGCACAGGCCCTCCAAAGGAATAAAGAAAACAGGAGTCTCAAGTCAGAGGTGTCTAGGAGACCATCAATTCCAGATCTGCTTTCAGTGACTTCATTTCTGAAATGCTATCATCCTTCACTTTAAAGTTGAGTGTATATATACCTGCAACTGTCCTTTAGTAGAATCTACTCGAGTAGATGAGGACGGAACTCCTCATCCAACCCAAAAGCTTTTAAAACAAAAATATTTCTCAGGGCACCTGTGTGGCTTAGTCCATTAAGTGTCCAACTCTTGGTCTCAGCTCAGGTCATGATCTCGGGGTCTTGAGATCAAGCTCCACGTCGGGCTCCACACTCAGCGGGGAGCCTGCTTGGGATTCTCTCCCTCCCCCTGCCCCTCCCCCTGCTCGCTCACGGTCGCTCTCAAATAAATGAATAAATCTTTGAAAAAAAGTACTTCTCAGGAAGAGATGTACAAACGGGGCACGGTGCAATTTATATGCTCATCTCAAAAGGCCCGAGAAATTCTTAAATATGTACAAGTTTACCAGAGAAATTAAGTTAAAGGTATAAGCCAATGACATCTATCTCTACTCTTCTTTGAGGTGGGAAATACATGGCACAAAGGAAAGGAAGTCACATCTGTCACAAGTGATACATCAGCTTTCAGAAGGACTTGAACAATCAACTGACCCAACTCCCCACTGTACAAACAAGGAAAAGTGAGGAAAGTTAGCTCGCCCAGTCACAGAGATGCTTAGCACACATATAAGCAACTCCAAGGCATTTGACTTTCACAGCTGACATCACACCAGTTATACTCAGGAAACCTTCAGACAAGTGAACAAAACTGAAGACACAACACTAAGACTTTAATAAGGTCATCGCCAGCCTTTGTATCTCTGAAGGCCAACTGTTTAATGCACCAGTTAATGCTTGGAGGGAATATAAGAGGCCATCTTATCTTTTCAGAGAACCCAGAATGAAATAAATGGCTAGTTTTCATATAAATTGTACAGGAAATTTTACTCAATGAATAATAATTAAACTCTTTGTACATAGCTTTCTTGTGAAGGATTAAGGAGATAGGAAGATGTCTGCCCTCAGGGAGCTTATGCCCATGTGAGGGAACCAACTCACACTCAGATTAAGTCTGGATAGAATGTAGTGGAAATGGCAGAGACTAAGGGAATGATGCCTAGGGAATGCCAAGAAGGAAGACAGGATTTCTAAGGAAAGAGACTGGGCAAGGCTGCACAGAGTAGGTCTTATCAAGTCAGAAAGATTTCAACAGAAAAAAAAAAGGACAGCCAAGGGCTGTCCGGAAAGAAGGAAGAGTTGGCTCAGATCCCGTGTGAAACAGAAGGGCAAAAACCGCACAGGAGCTTTCTATAGGCTCCTTAAAGATACAACTGTCCAGCGACTTCAAACCAAACACAGTTACGCCTAAAACTAGAAGACCATGGCCCACGAGCGACCTGCCAAAGCGCACAGCCATTCTCCCAACCTAGATCTGTACAAGATGAGAGCACTTCTACAACCTCAGAGCTGTTACCCGGTAGGCTCTTGTGTGAGGGAACCTGGTTACTAGTTCTGGTGACTCACCACAAGACCTTGCATCAAATCCCTTTGCTTCTATGGACCTCTAGTTTTTCATCAGTCAACTGAAGGGGTTGTCCTATCTGGGATGGGGAGGAGGGGGAGGCTGCCCCAGCACTTAAGGATTCTGGACTCCCAGGCAGTACATACCAGCAGGCACCCCACTCCCTGCCTCAGTCAGCCTCATAACCAAGCCATTTCCAAATATCTTCTTTGGGGGCAGTAGCATCCCAAGTTGAGAGCCACTGTAATAAATGTTTCCATGGTCTCCCTCAGCCAGTAACCCAAGCCAGTGGGCCATGGGAACATATTCCGCCCCACCTCACCCTGACTGCTTCCCATTCTCACCTGCCACATAAATATATGAGCCTCATGGGTCAGAACCACTCAAAAGCATCACTTCCTTGAGGCCAACCAAAATGAACACCTGCCAATACTCATCTCTCCTCTCATAAAATCCTGTGAGGAAAAATGCCAAGCTGAGTGCCACACACCTACACCTCATGCTACCCTCAGTGGGCAGGGTTAGATTAACAGACAGGTTTCCATCTTTGTCCATCTGCAAAATGAATTCGATCGCATCCAAATGCCGGCTCCACAGAATTCGGAAATTTAGGCTTTGTTTAAGGTGACAGACCTGCCCTGAGGACCCCACCAGAGAACTGTCATACCCATAATGCAATATTAACGCAGAGTCTTATAATTCTTATTTTACATAAAAGCTTCATTGTGTGCCATATCCAATCTCCGCAGGCTACCTGCACCACTATTTTTATGAGCCTACATTTCAGCGCTCCAAGCCTACAATACACATAATTTTCAATTATGTTAGGGCAGCCCAGGATCACTGCCTATATAACATTACTGGTTGGAGGAAATGAGACTCGGCCCCACTGCCCAGAGAGAGCTAACCAAATCCAGATGGTGGAGGAAGACAGCCCCAATCCTGCTGGCTTGCAAGGACTCCACGGTGACAGCCTCAACCTCTCCATCCCAGTGCAACTTGATCCCACAGAATGGCTGGGCCCCCGCAAATCTGTGCCCGTCCCATGGAAACTGGCATTCAGGCTGACGAGGTTCCTTCTGGGGAAATAAGTATTATGTCAGGATTTTTTAAAGGAAGTTATTAACCTCCTCCAAAAGTGATGGGTTTCCCAGGTTCCTTCATCTTCTACAATTGGTCCTTATTAATAAGGAAAATAAATAAATAAAGGGAAGAAAAAGGAAATTAGGTACGATTATGGCCTAGAGGAAAATCTTTTCCTTCCTGGAGACACTAAGCAGCGGGAAATTCTATTCTGTTGGGTCCTAAAGGAAGACCCGAAGGAGGAGGCATCTCGGATTTACGAAAGGGCTGGAACGCCACGCTGCATTTTCCCCCTGGTCCAACTTCGGTTTTATATCCTTTTGGGGAAGAAGAAAAAAAAAAGTTCCCACCATCCCACTATAAAAACAACACTGGGCTCTAGCTCCCTTCCTTTCAGGCTGCTCAACGTGGAAATTATGAATTGCCTACAAAAACATTAAACTTTTCAGCAAACTGCAATCAAACGGGGCCGTGGGAATTCCTGCATTGAAAACTGTTGAAATGGAGTCCTGCTCAACTCTCATTTTGCAAAAAAAATAATAATAAATATATAAGGCCATCCTGGCTTAAGTGTTTCATCCTTTGTTTAATACTAATGTTCTGCTCGTGGCCCATTAGGGTTTTTCCCCAAATCATATTTTATGATATGTCTCAGGGAGCTTAAGTTAAGCTTCAGACCTGTGGACAAAGTCTCGAAATATATACAAAACCAACAGTCTGAACAGAATCAAGGCACTTTAAAAGCCTGTTAAATTGTCAGCAAAAAAAAAAAAAAAAAAAAAAAAAGGTATGCAACTCGAACATCTCTTCCTCCTCCCCCAATTAAAAAAAAAAAAAAAGGACAAGGAAAGGCAAAGGGGAAGGGGTCTTCCAAATCAGAAGACCCCTCCAGGATCCAGGTACAAGTGGGCCTGAGGGAACGTGCTCCCAACAAAGACACCCCCATCTTCGTGGGTCCAGCTTCAGTAGCCAAGAGGACAAGGAGAGGCTGCCCCAAGAACCTGCATCTAGCTGGGGGTTGTTGGGGCCCCGGTACTAAAGTTAATATTCTAAACAAATAGGGCAACTCAGAGGCCAACGATAATGCTGATGACAAAGTTCCCTGGAAACCCCACATCGCTGATAAAATACCAACGCAGCTTGGCAGCACTTCCTGTCAGTGAGTCCATCTCCTGGATGGACAGGCAAGGGGAGTCCATCCCCTTACTTGTTCAGGACAGGGTTGGCAAACTTTTTCCATAAAAGGCCCAGAGTATGTATCTTAAGCTCTGCAACCCATACCGTCTTGGTCCTAACAGCTCGGCCGTGGTAACACAGAAGCAGTCATGGGCGATACATGTACCTACCACGTCACGGCCGTGTTCTAATAAAACTTTATTTATAGATGCTGATCTATAGATTCCATAGGACTGTCCTGAGTCAGGAAATACTCTTCTTCTCTTGGCTTTTTTCAACCGTTTAAAAATAATAAAAACCATTTTTAGCTCACAGGCCATACAAAAAGAGGTGACAGGACAGCTTTGGCCCTGAGCCATAGTTGGCAATCGGTGGCTTACGGAATGAATGTGTAAAGACCTGATTTCGTGTCAGACAGGATACATTCCTTCGCTGGGCCTAAAATCCAGACAGCCGAACGTGATTATTCGGTGGTCCAAAAGCAACGTTTTGAATTGAATTGTCACTAGCAAACTCCAGTTTGGGAGGAAAAGTTTGGAAAAGAATCTGAGCTTTCCAGCCATGACTCCCAGTCACAAGGTCTAACCACTAGACCACAATCTCACCGAAATAACTATTCCCCCTTTCCAAAATGGAAGTTTGAAAATCCCTGAGCAATTCTGACTGGAAAAAGTTCACGTGTTCGAAAGTTCTCACCCACTTCCCAGGAAACACTGGCAATGTGTCACATGTCATCGAATCATCTGGAAAGAGCACCAGGCAGAAACGCTGCAGGTCATGGGCAATGTGCCCCGTGTGCTCTGGGAATCACCTTTCTAGGTTCGGAACCTCCTCTCTCCAGAGCCTTTCCGTGTGTACCACTCTCACACATGGCAAAGTTGGAATGAACCCCGTGTCAACTCTGCCCACCCCCAACAGATGGCATTGGCCATGGACTCCGGCAAGACGGGGAGGTGGGGGCCACCATGGGGTCTGAACAGACTGCTACACAGGGATGAAACTGGCCTCTTCTGGAAAACTAGGCCCCACTAAAAACCTATCACCCAGAAAAGGACTGATTTTAAACACTGTGAAGGCCTTGCTCCCCACCCTTGCCTGGTAGATGGGCATCCTTGACCTAAGTACAAAACAACAACAAAAACAGCCTTTTCAATCCAAGCTTTCTCAGCAGGTGCACTTCTTCCTAGGAAAATCCATTTTTCAAGAATTCAAAGTCATGGGAAACCATCCTCATGACAGACCAGAGCTGCGGAGTCTTCCTAACTCCCAAGCCCCAGCTCGTAAGGGTTGTGTTTCTCATAAAACAGAAAGTCCCTATTTTGTCCAAATACCCAAACCGAGAGACCACGAGCCATGGTCTCTCACGTCCAAACCCATGAGTCCCTCCTCCTCTGCGAGGTGACCATTTAGGCAAGCTGTGTGGCTGCATCGTAGGCCATGCTGATCTGCCACAAATGTGCGAGCCAGAAGGGGGAAAGCATGACATGACAGTAATGTTCACACCACTCCACTTTACAAAAGAAAAGTCCACCAGAAGCCACTCGTCCTAAGAGGAAAATGGAAAAACCTCATGAGTGAGACAACAGGAAGCCCAAGTATATTGCCCACGGCACGCACGCCTTTCTTCAGGGGCTCACGCTGAGAGATACGTCCTCAAGTCGCAGCCACACACACCGGTCTGTTAAAGAACACGCTTGGCTCTCTCTTTTCAGAACCTACCTCTTTTCTCAGAACTGGAAGATGGAAAATCCAGCCCATCTTCTATAAATAAGTAATTCTGCCCTGAGGGTCAAGGAAACCCAATATATCCAGAGTGGTTAAATTATAAGAAGCTGTGATTAATATTCTGTCCTACCCTCTGAATCAAACAGGTACCAACAGGTTTCCCAAAGCTAGCATGGATCGCATATACCTAACAGTGAAATGATACCAGAAGTCATCAGAATCCTGCAGGATCCTCACAGCCACCATTACAAAATCAGTCTGAGCAATTTTCCCGCAGATCCAGGAGGTACAGAGATTAGGTTGCTTTGTTCTAGGTTAAAACATAGCCCAGGAATTGCTTCTTTTTTTTTTTTTTTTTAAGATTTTATTTATTTATTCGAAAGAGAGAGAACACGAGCAGGGCAGAGGGAGAGAGAGAAGTAGACTCTCCACTGAGCAGGGAGCCTGCTGAGGGACTCAGTCCCAGGACCCTGGGATCGTGACCTGAGCCAAAAGCAGATGCTTAACCCAATGAGCCACCCAGGCGCCCCCCAGGAATTGCTTCTTTTGAAAAATCCACATAAGAGCCTAAGATAGAGGCTCCAGTTAAAGAGGCATTATTTGCCCGTAAAGTGTGACTGTACAGAAAAAGAAAATCAGGAACATGTGATTGTGGCCAGTTGGGGTATAGCATAAGTGAGTCTGTACTATTGTTACCAAAGGAAGGAAAACCGAAGACCTCGAAGGCTGGGTACATTCTGAACTTGGAGAAGGAAAAGGCCACAGAAGAAAATGAAATAAGAATCTAGGATTGATTTTATTTTTCCTTTTTTTTGTTTTTAATGACACCAAACACAGTGGGGGAACTTAGGAATGTTTCCCTTAAAGTCACTATCTGTTTCTCAGCATAAAAGGAATATGGGGGAAAGGCAGGGAATCCGGTCATCGTGTAAAACAACAATTCAATAGCTCTGCCTTCTATCTCTAGGAGTTGGTTGCTACAGCATTTTTAAATGAAATTCTTGCAGCTACCTTTTTCTTCCTCATCGTAACAATCCAAAGGGTCATAACAGTATCGTTTCACATTTAGGGAGTACTTTAGAGTTCAAAACCACATTCGCTATAATCCTATAAAATAAATGAGCAGGAAGTTGCAACTAAAGTCCGTACAACCCAGACCCAGCTTGCCTGAGGTCCCTGGGTCAGTGGGCCTTCTCGTGCGCACACCCCCAGACCACCGCTGTGTTTGCACGCCAGGAGCTCACAGGCAACACCGCAGAGTGGAGCAGCCCCAAAGGAATAGACCAGCCTCTCCAGCGCCTACAGGCTCTCTTCTCCCCCACCTCCCCAGGTTGCTGGGCAAACATTAAATTATTTTCTTCCAAAGCGACTAGAAAATTATTTCTACGAGAGCTACTGAGGCCACTGGTACTAAGGGGGTCACCGAGGAAAACAAGCAAATAACAAACCAAAAAATCCAATAACCAAAACTTTTTCTCTCACCAGCTATTCAATACCCCTGTTCCTGAGATATTTTTGCATTTCCTAGGTCAGTGGTTTTGCCGGGAGGCTATGGTTTGGCAGTTCAGGGAAGCACAGCTGGATAGAATTTCACCAGGCCCTTCCTCTCAAACCCAGCTGGGCCCCCCTGGGGCTGGGAGCTGGGCCTTCTTTCCACCCTCCTGAAAAAGTCACTCTGAAAATCATGGCTGTGTGTTCCTGGGGTAGCACAAGAGGGAGAAAGCGTCCAGAAACCCACTCTCCAGGCCCACTTCTGCCACTATCTGGACAATCACTTTGCTTCGTCACTGGGCCACCTCTTCCTCACTCTGGGCCCAAGTCCGTAAGCGATGAATCACTAAATTCTCCTCCTGAAAACAGTACTATACTGCATGTTCGCTAACTAGAATTTAAATAAAAATTGGGGGGAAAAAAATTAAAAAGACTACAACACGCCACTAGAGATCCTAGAATTTCAGCTGCACGCCAGGACTGGAGAGGACTTTGGGAGTAAGTAAGCACACTTTGTGTACGATAGGACTGTGTCCTTCCCGGCCCACGTAATGGTGAGGCGGGCTCCCGTGCGTCGTTCAGCTGATGAGTTCGGACATGTGTTGCATCTGGCCTGCAGCGCTTACTTACCAGTGTGGTTTTCCTCTGCCGTGATGACGCAGAGCACGTGAGAAGGTGACTTCTCCACCAGCCTTTGACCCAGATGGAGAGAACAGAGCAGAGCCTCAAGAGTACCAGTGATAGATACGCATTCCGGGCAGTAAGTAAGAGTTTCATATAATCCACTGCGATTTAGGAGATGTTTGTTGCTACAGCATAACCTAGCCTCCCCTCACCTATATACCCACTTGCTTGCCTGCTTGGAAGAGACATATAACAGAGGTAATCCACGGTCTATTTTCTATGACTAAAAGAAAAAAAATCGAACAGGCATCCTGAAATTCATTACAAGAAAGAAAGGAAGGAAGGGAGAGAGGGAGGGAGGAAGGAAGAAAGAAAGAAAAGAAAGAAAAGGAAGGAAGGAAGGAAGGAAGGAAGGAAGGAAGGAAGGAAGGAAGGAAGGAAGGAAGGGAAATTAGCTCGCAAGTTCCATTCTCTTCTAACACAGAGATTCCTGCAGCATTTACAAAGCGCACGCTCTGTGTCCAGTGTGGACTAGAAATTGAGGCCTAGAGCAGTCACCTAAGAACCAGTCAATGGGACAATAAGCTAGTCAATGGTACAGGGACTAACACAAGAAGTAGAAATATTATAAAGAAAGATTTACTTCATGATGGTAACATGGTCCTACAGTTCCTCCACCTTGCTGGTCTATTTAGCAAGACTTTCCTCCTGACCCACTCTGGACTTGCTAAATCCAACTATCTGGGAGGGGGCCCAAGGGTCTGTAATTTTTTCCCCCAACTTGTCATGTGACCCTGATGATCAGTAATTAGCACAAACTATCAGTTCCAGGGCAGTATCAATAATAAGCACGTTGTCTATTTGAAGGTTCCACCTTACTTTCTCAAAAGTTCTTTTAAACTTCTACATTGATTGTCACTCCATCTTTTTTAGGTGGTCAAAGCAGATAACCTCCAAACCCATTTTAAAAGTGAAGAAAAGCAGGGGCGCCTGGGTGCCACCTTCGGTTAAGCATCCCACTCTTGGTTTCGGCTCTGGTAGTGATCTCAGGGTTGTGGGATCGTGCCCCAAGTTGGGCTCCACGCTCAGTGCGGAGTCTGCTTGGGATTCTCTCTCTCCCTCTCCCTCTGCCTCTGTCCCTCCCACTCACTCTCGCTCTCCCTCTAAAATAAAGAAATAGGTCTTTAGGAAATAAATAAAAGTGAAGAAAAGCAGAGAGAAATGAAGTGAATGTAGAGTTCTAGTATTTTCAGGCCAGGACTCTTAAAATCTCTTAGAGACAGAGTAGAATGAACAATGGGAAGGCGGGCAAAGTAGACACACGGGGACAAAGCAGACGGTGTCTGCCTCAGAGACAGTGTCGCTCCGGCATGACCCAGAGCCGCCCAGGACTAGCCATGGCAGACTCTTCCAGCAGCCTCAAGATCCAGGTCCCCACAGAGAGCCGTGTGGATCCCAAGCCAACGACAGCCCTGCCAAAAGCCCCCAAGTCCCTGAGCCACAGGTCAGAGGACACAAAGCCACTGGAAGAACATGAGAGCAGAAGCCCTCGCCCTCCTGCCCTGCTCAAACAGGTGGCCCGTTGTCACCCCCTCAGACACGGTAGTGCAAACTCCTTCCCCACGGCCCGCTGCAGTAGCTGACAGGTAACGAATGCCCACATGCCACTGGAGGAACCTCACGTTAAGAGACAGACCGAAGACGACCTACTTTGGTCACATTTTTTTTTTTATCAATGCTTCTTATCAAAAAGCCAAGTACAGTCCCGTTGATTGGAATGTGTTAGTTACCACTGCTTGTCTACATGCGTGCCCAAGTGGACACAGGCACCTACAGACCAGGAAAATAAGCTGGAAGATAGGGATTGGCAAGTGGATGTCACTGTGAGCTCAGCAAATATGGGGTCTATTGGGATAAGAGCACATCAAGTCTCGGCTGATGAACGGATAAGTAAATGGTGGTCTTATCCATACAACGGAATATTATTTGGCAATAAAAACAAGTGAATACCGACACATGCTACAACAAGGATGACCTTGGAAACATAATGCTAACTTAAAGAAGGCAGACCAAAAAGGTCACATATTGTAGGATTCCCCTTATATGAAATACCCAGAATCGGTAAATCCATAGAGACGGAGATTAAATTAGTGGTCGCCAGGGACTAGGCGGAAGGAGAGACGGGTAGTGATTACTAGTGGGTACAGAGTTTCTTTTGGGGGTGACGAAACTGTTCTGGAAATAGACAGTGGTGACATTTGCACACGCTGTGAATATACTAAAACGCGCCGAATTGTATACTTTGAACGGGTAAATTTAATGGTATGTGAATTACATCTTGATTTTTAAAGCGGATTACAAAAAAATGCACCAAGTCACTTGATGGTTATCAGGCTCATTTCAAAGACAAAGGGGTGGGGAGAGCACAGGGTCACGTAGGCACAGACTCCACCCACCGTGCCATAATGCCTAAAGAATGAACCGAAAAAACAGGTGAGCAAACCTACTCTTTTAAAGAAAAATATGACCCTCCAAAGCTTCTTGGGAAACAAGCAACTTCCAAATGTGACTGGCTGGTGCGGGATCTTGGGAAGGGACCATTCCAATGGCAGGGGAAGGCCAAGACTCACGAAAGCTGGAAAGAACACAGCACGCCCCAGATGAAATGTGCCGAGGAGACACAGCAGACAGCAACCGAAGTGATTGATAACTGTTTCAAGGCAAACCAGACAGAGGGGAGCACTTAAGTCCACAGAAACCTGAACCCTGAAGAGTCCATTCCCCACCACCCTGTGTCTTCAGGCAGGCCACGAAAGCTTTGCGACTCAGTTTCCCTAGCTCCAAAATGGGCATGGAATCACTTTCCCAGAGCCTCCCTAAGGCCTTCACCATTTTTTCCAACCCCAGAGGATATGCTGTGTAAATGGACAGGACAGTTAAGAGTTGCTAGTTCTCCCTCCAGCTGCGCAGGGGAGTTAAAAGACAGAAGTCACAGGTCTACCGACATTTAGGGATGACCTTTGAGGATACAAAGCCAGAGAGTAACAGGGTCCTGGTGACCTGGAAGAGTTCTTTAAAATCCATGAATCAGCATGACTGCAGCAGATACTAAAATCAGGAACTCTAAAAGAGCCCTTTCTTTCTCCACAGCCAGCGGCTCTCAAGACTCGGGATTTCTCTGAATCGGTTCTCCTCCGAGTCCGTCCTGTTTCTTTCCCCCCTATTCCACAACAACAAAAGACAACACAAGTCTTGGCAGTCAACAAGCAACCAATTAATGTGCTTTCAGTCCGCCGACTTGGGAACAAAAATGCAGGACAGACCTCGGCTCCTGTCCTCCAACTCCAACTGAAACATGGGAACCGCGCGCTGCAGTTTCCTTTTATTTTTGTTTCCCCTTGTCACATTTGAAAGAGGTCGGTGGCTCCAGCAAGGTCTCCCTGTCCAAATTTTTATTGTCCGAGGCTGGCTGTGACAAGCATGTGGAGATGCTTCGTAATGCTACCCTCGGGAAGCCAAAAGGTCAGCAGCGCCTCGGTTCGTTTTGCTTGGGGAGGAAAAAACCCCCGAGCCAGGGTGAAGATTTAGTGAGGCTGACCTTCTGGAGGCCCCCGACCCCCCTGCACACCAGTCTTGCTGCCTCAGCCAGAAGCGGCCTGCCACTCAAGTATCATCTTGCTGTAACAAATTACTCCTAACCCAGGATTACGGCTCTTTCCAAATCCCTCCTAGAGAGCAAGGAAATAAACATTCTCTCCCAGGACTCTGCCCTGGTTGTTTCCCCTGTTGGTAATCCTTGTCTGTATTTGCTTCTCCTACAAGCCTTCGTCTGGGAGGTCTGCTAGACCATTCCGGCCCACTTTCCTTTCAGACATAAGCTGAATGTCTCAATTGTCCATTAGGCACAGTAAAAGAAGAAGGCGGGCTTTCTGTCCCAAGGAGCCTCACACAATAGTTCTCTTTGCCCACACACTTCTCGTCTGCCTGCAGACCCGACTGGCCTAATCCTAGTCACTCACGGAACTCCACACCCCAAATTCCTTCCTAACGCCCCGCAGGGACGAGTGCGGATGGGCCATCGGGAGGCCGCGTTGCTCTAACTCGAGGCCAGGGCAGAGAAGCAGCCCCCACCCCACCCCGGCACTGGCCACCCCTCCCTCCCCCCAGGGACAGCATGCCACCTAGGGGTGAGCTGACTGGGCAGAAAGATCTAGAAAGAAGAGGCAAGCTAGGAGACTGCCGACAAGAGAGACTGCCTCTGACCCCATCCTGTGGTTTCCTTTAATAAACTACCAGGAGATATTTTGAGCACAATAACCTCACTTGGGGAAGGAAACACAGTTCTGTCCACTTCCAACGTCTCCTCCGAAACACCGGGATATTCCAGACCCTTCGGACAAGAGAGGGCCACTCTGTGTTTTTAATTGTACACATACAGTGACCAGCACATGCCAAGAAGCAAAGGGCAGAACAATGGCTGTTAGGATCAACGTGGGTGATTTGAGGTGACAGGGATCTTAGGGTTGTTTTATGCGAGACTTTTCTCCCTGCAGAGTGGTTGACAGCACTCTTGCTGACACATTCCGGGCTGGGAGAGAAACTTTCTGAAATAACCCAAAGGCATGGAGAAGACAGAAATACCATCAAAAATCCAGACAACAAATCAAATTCCTATTTCAAAAAAGGGGGGGGGATAGCAGTTAAAGAAACAGAATTAGACAAAACTACTCATTCTGAAGGGGGCACCACCTTCATCTCCCACGTGCAGGCCCACCTCCCTTCTCTCGACAGGGCCACCGTGCCTCTGCAAACAAACTTGTTCTCTGCTTTTGTGGTTTTAGTCTTTCAAGAACCTGGCTTGGGAAGGAACAGTAACGACCTGAAGCTAACCACTTAGCTCATTACTATGTCATCTGGACAGGAAAATCAATTCCAACAGCATCAAGTTTGGTGATCCCTCCCCCGAAGGTCTGCACTATTAATAGCAAGAAAGTTTCCCAGGCTTTGGTTTATTTGTAATCCCAACCAGCCCTGACCACGGAACCTGGACGTCTGCACTTCTAGAGCTCCCAGGGACCCAGGAGATGGAATTTCAGGTCTCAAGTCTTTTGGCAGCAGCAGAAAGATGCAGAAGGTAGGCAGATCTTCAAGGAGGCAGAAAGATTCAGCTCAAAGAGTCCCAGGGAAGGGCTAGGTAGTCAAGGGGAAAAACTACATTAAGGTCTCTCTACCCATCTAACCGGCTCCTGCGCACAGTCTTCCAGGCTGAGCTACCCTACGGACAAAGGTCACCATGTTATCGCCCCATTGTGGAGCTGGCTGACAGAAGGTTCTAGAAGAAGGTTAGTTAAAAATAAACTTAAAACCTCACTAATTCAGACCAAGGTGGTGCCCCAGGATGGTTAAGAGGCATAGGAGCAGGAGCTGGAGTGCCTAGGTTCAAACCCAGGATATGCGGCTTCATGCTTCTGGGGCCTTGGACAAATGGCTTCACCTCTCTAGGCAACCAGCCCTTGCCTGCAAAGTGAGGATAATAACATAGGGACAACAGTGGGACCTCCTTCTCGATATACGCACAGGAGTGATTAGTAGCGTATGCACTACAAACGAGGCCTGGCTTGACGTGTGCGACAGAAGACTGATGGGGTTCATGCTGATGGGGTTCATGGTCGAGGAGGGAGCCATCTCCCTGCTGGATGTACAAAGGGAGAAAAGAGAAGTGTGGGATTCCTGTAAGCAAATGCACTAAGTTAACAGATGGCCCAAGTTCGGCGCCCAACGAACAGACCCGCTGACACAACCCGCCGTTACTATCCACACATAAATGGGAAAGTAAGAAATTATTCATTCAGCTATTTAAAATATATCCCTCCACCCTCCCTTTATGTATCCTGGCAAAGAGAATTCAAGTCCGGGTGTCTGAAGTTTCCCAGACAGCTGAATGAAGGAAGCCAACCGCATCAAGTCCCACTCAGGCTCTGCCCAGGGACAGGTGAACACACAGTCCTCCCCACCAAAGGGTCTTCCAGAATTCAGCCCCCTTCGCTCTGCAGATGCATGGCCACAAAGCAAATCACACGCTGCCACCATCAGAGAGGGAAAATGCTAATTCAGCAAACCGTCTTGAATGACAGTTCACGCTACGCCTTTTATGTCCCCATGCCCAGGAAATACCCAGGAGCCATGCTCTGGCCTCCACAAGGGCCCCCTGCTCCTTTCCCTCGGGACGACTGAGCCCCGCTGAGTTAATTCTATCGACTACTGTGAGGACCCCAAGCAGCAAGTAGGAGTTTGTGGGGGCTGCGTGCATTCAGACCAAGTTTCCCGATCACATCTCGAGGCAACTCAGACCCAGGTTCGAACCCCAGCTCCAGAACTCCATTCATTCATCAAAATATTTATTGAGTGCCTCCTATGTGCCGAAGTGCTGACAGCCAAAGGAACTGGGTTCATTAAGAGAGAATATCAGAGCTGACCATTTTAAAAGCAGGGTGAGCTTAGGCAAATGACATCACCTCTCTGAGCACTGGTTTCCTTCTCTGTAAAATGGGAATATACATAAACATCTACCTCTCGGAGCTCTTCAGGGATCAAATGCTTGGCATGGTGCCTGGCATATGGCAAGTGCTGAGTAAATGCTAGCTATTATGTTATTAGCTGGCTATTATATTGCTATTAATATAATCAGTATCATCAGAATAAAATTCCTTGAGATACTGCATGATTCTAAATCATCCAAAAAAGAATATCCCAGGTATGTGTATTACCCATTGCTTAAAGAGAAATAAACACTTACCCTGAAGTAAAGCAAACTGACCAAAAACATTCCTAGTGAACCAGGCTCGCCTCTCCCCACCCCTCCCTTCAATTCACTCACTTCCACTCTTCTGGGATTTTCCTATAACTACAGTTGCCCCTCCCCCCCCATACGTCTGGTCTCCCCTCAGGTATACCAAGGCTCAGCCTCAGGCCTGCTGTTCTAAGTCACTGCATCCCTCTCCCCTCTGACTGGCCCGCAAACTTAAAGATCTTTCTTAAAGGTCTGCAACCTCAGCAGAATTCTGATTCTTGCCCTGCATACTCTGCAAAAAGCAGACACACAAGGCACAAGCTGGTACACAAATCAGGGGGTGGCAAGGCATTAGGGTGAACACAGCAGCAGCTGCTTAAAGGCTACCAAAAACCACACGGAATCATCATCCCAAAGAGGTTTTACACGTGCACCAAAGAAAAACGTAGAAGACAAAAAAAAAAAAAAAAAAAAAAAACTCAAAAAAACACTGCCACTTCTCTCCCAGGCTATGTCACGATTTCCTTTTTTCTTTAAGATTTAAAACCTCGCCTGTTAAAAACACCGCCTAAAGAAGGGGTAAGACAGTTGGGAAAAGGAAATTCATAGAACTCCCTGGTGTCCCTGGCTTACCACCGTCAGGCAGCAAAACAACGGTCAGCCACTTGGCACCCTGTTTGGGGACCATCTCCACCTGCTGGTTCAATCCCACATCAGCGTGGATTCCTGCACTGACCACGTACTCGGGAGAATGAGCAAAGCAAAAGTGCAGGCTGCAAACGAGATATGGAAATGCCCAGAACAAACACACGTGGAGAGGTAAGTTTTAACTATGGTTTCAAGAGTGGGAAGTCAAACCAGTTCTGGGGTTTGAATCCCAGACCACCACCTACTTCCTCAGAGGCCTTGGCCAGGTTACTTCACCACCCTGACCTTCAGTTTCTTCTTCTATGAAACAGAAGCTAACAGCAGCTCTTCGAATCAGAGTTGTTGCCAAATCCTGACTACAGATAGCGGCGTGGAACAGCACCTAGCATACGGTAAGCCACTCAACAAATGGCAGCCCTTGGGACCACTGTTGGGGTCATTACGAAGCTCCTATCCGTCCCACTGGTGATCTGGGCTATAGTATCACAAATGCTTTTCTCATTGTCCTCCAACACGACAGTCTGTCATCATAAACTGATATTCCAGGAGGCGGAAGGGAAAAGGGGGAAACTGTGTGGTTGGAAAGTTAAAAAGAAAACAGTAAGTAGTAGAAACCACGTCACAGGTGAGATCTTACTACAGGAAATGCCCTCTGCTATGTCCTTTACCCATTTTTCAGACGACATCTCAGGAAACTGAGCTGGGAGAGCTTAGGCAAGCAGCCCAAGGTCACGCGATTTGGAAGTGAAGGTTATGAGGGCAGGAAACACGCTTGTCTCCCCTGTGCCCCTGTGCCAAGCGTGAATGGTCTCTTTAAGCCTCATTTAACATTCGACAAATATTTATTGATGCCGGCTCTTTGCCGGGCACTATGCTGGGTACTAGACAGAAGAGAAAGATCACAGAGCCCAAGAGTCAGGTGACCTGGGTGAAAATTCCCAGCTCTCGCCCCACTCGCTGGGTGACAGTGGGCAGAGACTTCTGCTCCCTGACCTCCAGCTATTGTAAAATAATTTCCCTCCACCCCACCTCATAGGGTGGATGCACAAATTCCACTAAACAATATCTAACTACTTGGCAGCTTCCCGCAGAGCCTCAGGAGTCATTCAAAATTGATTTCCTTCCCTCTGTCCCCCCATCCCCCTCCCATCTCCCAAAACTAGCCCTAGTTCATAGATCTATAAAATGAAGATAATAGTAAGGTATCTGAAAAGCACTTCGACTATAAAATATAATGGGAAATATAAAACCACATGTTATTATTATACGAATGCACCCCGCCCCTATATCTAGTGGCCCCATTGCCACTAGGAACAAGGTATTTGCACAGTCTCAGCAAAGCACACCCCCATCAGGTAGAAGCAACTGAGTCCTCCAGCCCTAGAGGGGCGGGAGGAGGAAGGGGTGGGGTAAGGGGTGCTCAGCTGTGCAGGATGCTTGCACTTCCAGGCAGGACAGAGAAGCACACAGCTCTAGGTAGAGGCTGGATCCACATCGGGGAAAGCGGCGAGGGTCGGGGAGGCAGTGAGGCATGCCCCCATGATGACACCCACCAACTTCTCCGCGGGCTCCCCATCAGCATGGCGGCCCCTGCCATCTGGCTTCCAAGCCCCGTATCAATCAAAGAAGTGTTCCCAGGCCCCTGGAATAGGCCAGGCACGTTCTGGGTGACAGTGACCCTCGGGTGAGGGGTAAGGCAACATCGCTGCCCTCGCTGACCTCATTATCCTCAGGCCCAGAAGATTCATTAGTTAAAACAACACAATACACATACTAACTTCTAAAAAGCTTATCCTCGGGCCACAGTACTTCCCAACATTTTAAGAGGCATCCCTCCACTCACCACCTATTATTCTTGATTTTAAAGAAGGGCAAAGGTAACGTTCCAGCCCACCACTAGCTCCAAAGTCACAACAAAGAAACCACCGGAGTGGCTCAGGGCTGTCAAATCTTTAACATAATGAGAATGTGCCTCCCTCCGTGTGTCCACTGTTAATCCGTCAGACAAATAAGGCAGTCGTTTGCTTTTTGTTCAGGGGCAGGTGTCAAGCCTGGCTGAAATCCACAAGAAAAAATGTTGGCTGCCCATGTGACCGCAATGCACACCTGAAAAGTCAATATATCCAAACTACTCGTCTGTTTACCACTTTAAAAAGGAGAAAAATTAGCCACCTTTTTAGCAATGCTTTCCTCTAGGTAGTGGAATTACAGACAATTCTTTCCTATTGCTTTATACTTTCTAATACATTATTTTAATCTTAAAGTATAAAATTTTTTTTTTTTTTTTTTTTTTTTTTTTTTTGAGAGAGAGAAAGCAGGGCGGGAGGGGCAGAGGGAAAGGGAGAGAATCTTAAGTAGGCTCCATGGCCAGGGCAGAGCCCAACGCAGGGCTTGAGCTCATGATCCTGAGATCACGCTCTGAGCCGAAACCAAGAGTCAGACGCTTAATCGACTGTGCCACCCACATGCCCCTTAAAGTTTTTAAAGAAAATATATTTTTCCGCAAACTATCTGTATAACTATATCTAAAACTATGCATAACTATGTATAATTCTGTATAACATGAAAAGGGTTACCATGCTTGGTGACATTTAAATTTGGTTATGGAAGCTCAATTAGGTTTGCTTGGGTGGAGTACTGCATTCGCTTCCCCAAAGGGACACAGAGGCCTCTAAAACCCCTCGTGAGCTTTTCTAACAAACCAGAGACATGGTTTCCTCCTGTCCCTCGTGAGGACTTCTTCCAAGGTGATTCGGTAGCAGAGAGGAGCCCATTCGGGTTTGCTGGGATTTCAAGTGTTCTATCCCACTGGCCCCAGAAACCTATTCTCACTCCTGTGTCCCATCTGGCCGCCGTTCAGATTTCCACCATCACACCCACAATAACTGTCCTCCACTTCCTGGTTCTCACAGCTGCCTCCCAAGGTCATGTCCTGCTCACCTCTAGCTCCAGCTCCGAGCCCTGCAGCTGGCAAGGACTAGGTGGACAGGAAGTTACACTAAAAGAAAACAGACGCCTGGCTGTCCACCCCAGCAAGGTACTAAGGAACGACTCAGGTCGAAGCGTGCAGGGGTGGCCGAGTCTCTGGCCAGCAGCCTTCCACCCATCCCCACTTGAACGAACATGTCAAGGGTCTGAGAGGACACTTCACTGCCCATTCCAGCATTCTCCAAGCCTAAAGGACAAAAAGAACAACAGGGCAACACATCCCAGAGAGGGCCCTTTCACCTCCTCTCGTATCTTTACTGAGCACCTGCTACGTGCCAGGCTCTGATCCAACACTCCCATAGCTAGTGTAATCTTCACCACCACTGATGATATAAATGTACTTGTTTCCTCAACAGTGAGGGGAGATGGACTCTAGTGGAAGGAATTAAATTTTTCAATGTCTCTTAGTGACCAGTAAGTTCATCCATCACCCAAGCACTGGGCCCCCTCCAAAACCATGCAATGATGACCCAAATGTCATCTTACTCAGCTCTCTCCAGTTCTCTTAAATACACTCAATTTCTTGGTTTTGCAAAGAAGATGCATTTTAAAGAACAAAGATCTACAGGGACCCTCTCTGGAACTCGGTCTTCTCATCTGCAAAATGAATATAAACATAACTCCATTTGCAAAGCCACAGTAAAAAATAAAGAAACCAGTTAATAGGCCCAGCACGGGACTCAATAAAAAGATGTTTGTTCTGTCCTCTTTCTGAGAAAGAAGGTAACTAGGACAGAAATGACTACGTTTTCAGTTGATTCTGTAAGGTGCAGGCCCTCCAAGCAGGAGGGCATTGGGTAGAAGGGAGAGAGTCCACAGTGACCACAGAAGGTGTCCCCAGGTGGCCAGCCTTCCCACATCCAAAAGAGCCCTCTGCCCCCCCCTCCTCAGGCTCCAGCCAAGGGGAGCAAAGTTCCCCCGAGAATTTCCATTTAAAGGTATCTCAGTCACAATAGTCCAGCCTGCAAAGGAGACTGTGTGCATGGCTGAAAAGTACGCCCAAGGAAAAATGAGGAACATAGGACACTTCGCTCCTGCTCCATCGGTGGGTAATTTCTCTGCTTCCTCATGGGTAAAATGGGATAATGCCTGCTTCCACCCACCGCACAGGATCCTTCATCAGAGCAGTCACGCCTGGCTCATGGAGGAAATCATTCAGAAAAGTCTCAGGCCCTGCCCCAGATAGTACTACTCTGTGGGACTCAAATCCCTCGTGGTTTAGGAAAGGCTTATAAACTAAATCCAGAGTTCCTATAAGAAATTGTTCAGGTACAGCAGACAAACGTCAATTTTTGGCTTCATCACGAACTGGGATTTGAGTATGACTGGCTGTTCCATGTTAACAGAAGATCAGGAGTAGAAGGTAATACATGGGGAGGGGAGGAGAGGGGAGAAGTTGCTGGTACAAAAATCCCCAGCTCTGCTAGCCAGGGGCTCTTTGCAGACTGGAGGAAAGCTTCCAGAAGTGGTCAGTCCTCCGGGTTTCTGAGCCTCAGGGCAAAGAGACACCGCTGAGTTGACAGACCACCAGAACAGCAGAGGCTGCCGGGGGGTTCACGCTGGTGCTCCCGTGTCCGAGGATGACAGGACCTGGGGGTGGCAGTGGTACGTATCAAGGGTATAACCACTTCTGATTAACTGAGGTGGGGGGGAACAAATCATTCCGCTGATAAGTAGAAGATAAACCAAATCTTCCATTTCTAAAGGGATTGATCTAGTGCTTTTTTCCTTTCCTCCCACTCTCCAGACCTCTTTCCCCCACAGCAAATAAAGTAAGCCCCTGGCAGCTGATGAATTCAATTCCCATCTAAGAAAACCAGGGTGAAGAAAGCAGAAAGCGCCAGAGAGCTCCCCCTTGGGGCTCCTTGCATTGCTCAGAGCTCTGGGGTATCTGCCTTGGCATGCCAAAATCGTATAAAGAAATGAAATATTGACACACATACACTTGAGGCCTACATGAATCATACTGGAACATTCCACCACAGCAAAAGATAATTCTCAATCCCTACCCGCTTGACGCTAGTACATTTGGGTCCCCAGGAAGCAGATTCCTTAGCACTGATATCATTAAATCAAGAGAAATTTCAATTGAAAACACAATAACAGAGCATCGGCAAGCAGGACCAAAAGTAACCCCCCCCCACCTCCCCGGCCAGCTCATGCCAGACCTCACAGGAACAGCCGCCCCCAATATGCCAAGAGTAAGAGACCTCTGCTCTGGGACCAGAGTGTGCTATGTTTCACGTCACCTGTCCACCGTCTGGGGCAGACAATCCCCACACGCTCTTCAGTTTTCTTTTGTTTTGTTTTGTTTCAATATACATACAGAAAGCCAGTCGGGCAGAAAAAGACCAGCAGAGGAATGGGTCTGGCACAAGGCAAGGGGTGCTGCCCATTCTGGTTCAGACTAATAAGAAATAATAATACTTCGTACTTCTCTGGGGCCTTTCATCTGAGAATTTCAAAGTGCTCTGCAAACATTAACTAATTATTCCTCCAGAATCCTGCAGAGATGGCAGAGGGAAGGAACAGACACAGCCCCTGGACTCCCAAGCCTTTCAGGATTTCTACCGTTCAAGGATTCCAAACTCTCCCAGGGACGATGCCCCATCCCCGCCCCAAGACGGCAGAGGGGAGGCAGAGGGGAGGCGGGGGTGAGGTAAGGGGCAGAAGCCAGCCTGCAGCCTTCTCTCTGGCTCTAATCCCGACTCTGTGGCTTCCTCAAAGTGATGCGGAAGTTAGTAGCCACAGCCAGTCTTTGATAATAACTAGGGGTGACCATATAATGCATCACCCAAACCAGGGCACTTGTAAAGATAAAAGAAAGTGCTATTAATAACTGGCATAAAGTGGAAAGGTCCAGGCCAAACAAGAGACTCTGACCCTCACGTGGAATCTACCCATTTCAGGATGAAAGGTTAGCACAGGGCTCCCTGAATTCATGCGCTGACATAATCAACAGGGAAAGCTCCAAGTGCTAAGCATGCACTTCCGTTCTAGAAGCATCAGTGGGCCTTGAAATAAGCCTTACAAAACTACCACCAGACGGTCTTAACCTGGTTCCAGCAGAGTGATATTCAAAGTAGAGAACTACCAGCAGATGGCCCTCCCACGGGACCCACTAGGGTCTTGAAGCCCCCTCCTATGCCCTTTACAGTTACTGGGTCATGAAGATTTGGGAAGGTTAGGCAGAGCATGGGCATATTGCAGGATTTTAACCACCAGTCTTTCAGCTAAATGCTAACACAGACACTAACACCCTGTCAAACCACCCCCACTACTAAGAGGCCAGGCTCTTCCAGGGGTAACTCCCTCAATGCATGCACCCCTGTTCTAACATGCAAACTCTACTAGTTTTTGCAACCAAGTCAAGTTTCAGTAACATATGTATGGGTTACAGAGAGAGCTGAATGCACAGAAAGCCTCGGTCAGCACTTACTGGTTCTCACACATCAATCCAAATTAATGAAAAATGTGAACTGCAGATGATTGTTATTTTTAAGAAATGTCTCAGTACCTTCAAACACTTCAGATAACCCCAAAATAAGCAAAGAAATATTCCCTAGGCGAGATCCTTAAAGAAGAGGTTAGCTCGGCAGGTGCTGATATATAAATGACAAGGCTTCTAAATGCCCTGGAGGCAGCAAGGTAATCGTCCCTCTGCTAGCTCATTACTCAATGCCCAATAAACCCATTTCATCATGAAGGAAAAAAAGAAATTTTGGTTTGGAGTCCTGACCAAATTACCTAGGATTCAAAAGTCCAGGGTATTCTCTTGCCTATCACGCTTCTGCTCTCAGAACCCTGCCTTCCCTTGGCACGCCTTCGGGCTGGTTCAGATTCCCCACGACAGCGACACGCTGCTGGACCCCCCAGCCCCAAGAGCAGTGCCCGACCTGTTGTAGGCACTCGACAAATACTGCCAAGTTCATTCATAAAGTAAGAAGGCAAGTGTGATGGTTCTCAACTCCACTCCCATCTGCCTCCTGCATTCCATGAATGGAGCGTGCAAGTCTCCTGATTCAAATTTAGCACAGACTATCCAGTCCCAGAGCAGGACTACTGTATCAGAATCT
Organism: Ursus americanus; assembly: GCF_024610735.1. Lineage (NCBI taxonomy): Eukaryota > Metazoa > Chordata > Mammalia > Carnivora > Ursidae > Ursus > Ursus americanus. Next base: position 17,224,089 of record NC_142132.1, read on the forward strand.
GCATTTTCACAGAGCCCCAAAGATGCGTGTGCTCAGTAGAATCTGAGTCTCTTCAGCACACAGCCTTCAAGGTCCCTCGTGGGAGAATCTAGCTTTGGCATCAAACGTCACCGCCAGAACTCTCGTTTCCCCCTGCACACACTGTGCCAGGCCCCCTGCCTTTCTGAGAAGTCCATGACCCCAGGCTTTTGCTTCACCTGGAATGTCCTTCCCTTCCCTGATCCCTCCATAAGAAAATTACTATTTATATGCCACCGTTTAAGTGTTGAGATACCAAATTGTTTCCGGTCCACCAGGCATAATCCTCCCCCACCACTCGCACCCCACCCCCAATACCCTTAACCATTAAGCAAACTCCAACTAAGGCGGGGTCTCCGCAGCGTAAGGACTAACGCCAGGGCAATGACCTGAGTTGGGAGGCAGTCACACTTGGGATTCAAAGCCTCCTTCTGCCGCAAACTAACTCAATGACCTTTGTCAAGGTGCTTAACTAAGTCTCTGAGCTCCAGTGGTCTTGCCTCTAAAATGGAGATGATGCCACCTACCTCCTTAACTGCATGACGATTAATTGAGATGATGTCTGTAAACTGCTTGGAAGAGTGCCTGGTGAATGATTAGCGTGACTTAGAATACAAAGGACACAAGTCCCATTGTCCTAATACAGTGGCTCCCACACCCTGAGATCACTTAGGAGTCTTTACAATTACTGATGCTGGCTCCTCCCTCACAGTGGGACCCGGGTATTGGGATTTTTATGAAAGCTCCCCAGGTGATTCACCTGTGCAGCACATTTGGGGAACCACTGTCCTAATTACATGACAGGTGGGAGACATCCATGAGTAGGAGCTATTTTCACAAAGAATAGTTCAGACATGCACCCCTTTGCACCTGTTCCTCTGTCCCCTCACCCGGCACCCACCCTGCAAACACAGAAGCAAGCTTCTCCAGGACTCCATAAGAAAACTCAAAAGTTCCCAAACACCACCAAACCCCCATTCATCAATCCCCCATGGTACATTCCAGCAGACTGGACAGGGGAACAATGAAAATGGGAGTCCACAGGGGTCCGTGGGCGGCATACAGGTATACCGTTAAAGGAGACCACGCAAAGATTTAAGACCCCCAACTGAAAGGTAAATGGATGTGTGGGCTCATCTTTATGGTCTCCCTTAATTACCTAAAAGAACAGTCCATGCTACTGAGCAGGTCTGGAGAAAGCCTTTCATCTCTCCCCTAGCCTGTCCCCCAGGAGACTCTACAGGTTTTCTTAAATGTATGAAAGGCTCTGTCCAGGAACGCTAGCTTCAATTCACCATCCTCTAAGGAACATGAATTGAGAAGCTAAACAAATTTGACAATGGCCCTTTACAGCTTTAAGCATAGGCAAAAAAAATGCCCATCTAGGGCAAGCCAGTCTGGGCATTCAGCTCAAGGGATGAGGGCAAGCAGTAACATTCTCCTGAAGCAGCATTTCCTCAACACCCCGGGATGTGTCCCTGACACTTTACACACCACTCCCCGGAGGCTAGCACCTTGTATTTTCTGAGGAATTTCCAGAAGCCCGTGCCCATCAGTGGCGGGAGACACCTTTGCAACAAGGCACCAACTGGACATGTATAATGAATGCAATGGAGAGTCTCAAGGGCTGAAAACCTAGAACCAGGACTCGTGCCAACAATTCTGATCAAGAGGTGGCAGGGATTTCCCGAGACCTTTCAGAGGGTAACTCAACCCGGAAAGATCGCATGCTGCTCCAGCTTCAGCATCTACGGATTCAAGGGGCAGCGCAAAGAGCAGGAGGAGGAGGGACCCATCCGATGTGAATGGATTCTAGTGACCATGAAACTGACTTCCGGGAACCCAACACCATTCCGTGCACAGAATTTCGAATCCACTCATGAGCTGAGCAGGGCTCAGCTGGCCTCAGGAGGGGGAAGAGGGAGAAGAGAAGGCCAGCGTTGTCAGATGCCCAAACCAGCCAGCCACCGAGACGGAAAAGCAAGGGCCATGCTCTCTCAACGCAGTGTTTCCTGAACTTCAGGGCTACCAAGCATGATTTCAGCTGGTACCAGCTGTTACCTGAGTAGTGACAGGATATTAATGTATATCAGAAAAAAATAAACTAGCACATCAAACTTCTAATTTCCAAAGATGTTAAGGCTTACAGCGGGGCTGAGTTTAAATAAACTCAGTGAATTCAAAAAGTGAATCAGATGTTTGCATCAAATAAATAACAGTGCAGGTGGCGTCCAGTTATGCCAAAAATCACGACGGGACGTATGGGGATGAGAAGCTTAAGAAACCACACTCCAGAAACCCAACGGGAACTCTGGCTGCACGGAGCCGACATCATCAGGCTGGCAAATCCAGCTGAAAGGGGAGGCTGTGGTGCCCTGTGGGGAGTGACAGGTGAGGGGAGACAGACGAGTGGGGGGGGGGGCAGCTTGTGATGCTGGATGGTGATGGGCAGATGTCGCCGGAGCTCTGGGCACACCACGAGAAGTACCCTAAGCGAGTGTGCGGAAATGACCAGCCTAAGGAAGCAGAAACCATCCCCCAAAATGAATCATCCGCCTGACGGTGCGGAGGCTAGAATGTGTCAGAAAACCATTCAAACAAAGCTTCGGATGAAAATCTAAAGAAGGAATGGTCCATAAAATCTTAAATGAAACAACCAGCAAGCAAGTAGCTGCAAAGCTCAGCGAAGAGCCCAAGCAGGGGAGACCAGTGGGTGGCTTTCACTTTTGCTTCCTACGCGATTCACTTTCCAGCCCCTGGGCCTGCCGCTGGGTTTGTGCCGCACACAACTTCCCCGAGCCCCAGCCAAGCTGCCCGCCCGCCAGCCTTCTCCAGACTCCATCAGAACTCGGGAACACCCAGCTAAATCCGGCACCGTAAGCGGTGCAGAGATGCCCTGCCAAAAGACAGCGAGCCCCTGAGGACGAGGAGAACTTCCGGGGTGCTGGTCACGTGGGGCCATCCGCCCTCTTCCATCCCCCCCCACTCACCCCTGTTACACACTTCTCTCTGCCGCCCCACCCCGCCCCACACTTTCACACTTGTGAAGAAAGGGGTAAAAGGGGAAAGAGGCCCTGGCTACAGCCCGACTTCATTCCAAATGCAAATGAATCCCTTTTACACTGCTAGCTTCCATTTCCAGGAAAATGTGGCGGAATCACTGTGTTTACTTCAGCCTCAGTGACGCTGCCAGGACACAGCACAACCTTCAGTCAAGCTATTAACTTGAACGTTGAACTTCACAGCCTGGCTGTCTTCCTCAGCCTTCCTTTTGATGTTACCTCCAAAGCAAAAGATCAAAGGCTTTGAGTGTGGTGAGGGGAAGTCCCAAGCTCTTAGCCTACCAGCCTGTGATATATGTTAAAATCCTGGCCAAGAGAGCTAGCAGGAGAGAGAGCGTGCTCCAGAGAGGCCCGGGGCGGGCAGGGGTGCAGGCATGAGGCTGAACGTAGAATGAGGTCACTTGTGGCACAGACACCAGGGACAATGACAACTCGTGTGCGTGAAACATCTCCTACCTGGAAACACACACAGAACTCCCAAGAATAAAAATGCCTTGGCAGGCATCGTACCCACCCCCGCAACACACCCAAAAGAGCCAAACCCCATGCACACACAACACACACCCAAAAGAGCCAAACGCTGCTCCGTGAGCCCTTGTCCTTCACAACGTACCCCCTTAACCAATCATCCAACCAACTTGAGCTGGGTGTGTGCTGTCTACCGGACACTGCCCTGCTCTCCAGCGGAAGGGAAAGCATGCATTAATCAGATAACCACACCAGGCAACGACGATCACAAACAGAGATGCCAACGCGGCAGCGGAAGGAACGTCCTCTTAGGAGGGTGCAAAACACAGCAGGCACCATAGGTGTCCCCCTGAGATTGTGGGGAATGGGCTGTGGGGACAGCAGGCACAGGGGCCCAGCTGGGTGGTGGGAAGAAGCAAAAGGGTGGAGAAACTAACAAGGGTTCAAAGGGGGGGACCTGAGCTGGCCCCACAAGGCTCCCAGCAGCAGTGGGGACTTGTTTGTCCCAGGCAAAGGTGTGTCTTAGCCTTCCCAGCTACAACTCTTTGACACATAGGAGACTCAAAAAGCATTCTTCCAAGAAACATCTAAAGATTCTAACACACTGGTTTTTGATGGGGGGAAGGGGGGGCTATGCAAATATCAGTGATAATTCAATGTATATGAAGTTGAAAAAGAAAAACTAAAATCAGAAATGGTTCCCTCTGGAAAGGGACAAAGCAGAGCCTTTGGGACACTGGAAAATGTCCTTCCTCTTGCCCTGGGTCGTGGTTACACAGGTGTAGACATATAAAAATCAGACAGCTGTATATACCTGAGGTCTGTGCAATTTAAATTCTGGGGGGAGGGCTAGATGGCCAGCGCCTTGGTGCCTGCCCGGCCCTCGTGGGCGAGTTGGGCGGCCAGCACACCACGCACGGTGAATCAACCTCGGGCTCTGCTTCTTCTTGCCCAGGAGAATGGGCTTGAAATATAAAAACGGAGGTTTCAACCAAGAACATAAACAAGCCTGTAACTCTGTTCCCTTTTCCCTTTTAGAAACAGAAATTTGGCTAAAGGGATAAAATAGAGAAATTCTTGTGGGACGGCTTTCATTATGGACAGAATGTGCCGTTTTCCAATTTGCTACATCTCCTGAGTTCCATTTTATGTTTTACAGGAAAAGTCTCTAAAAGGAACTGGAGGCCCTTAGGGCCAAATTTATCTTCACTCTCTCTAAATCTAACAAATTCTTGGGGGGGGAGCACACATTGGCAGGGCTGCCTCCCCGCCCCCCACCCCCTCAATGCAGGGTCCCTACTGGCCGCATTCCTTCCCTGCCTCCGTGGCTCCCCTCAACCCATCCTGATTTCTATTTCTGAGGACACGTAACAGCTACGCTCCACCTTCAGACAACGGCACCTTGGCCCAACTCTGGTCAAAACAAAACAAGTCTGACAGAGGGGAGCTACCGGACCTGTCAGGTAAAATCCTTGCCCAAACCACCAAGAGCTGTTTTTCCTTTCATTCCATCTGATTCCAGGCAGGCACTCCAGGATGGCAACAAACACGTGGGGTGGGCTTCCTCCGTGCCCCCCCCAACCCCGTCCCCTTTGCAGACTGCCTCTTGGGAGCAATCCTCACCACTCAGGGCAAAAAAGTAGCCATTCAATCTCAACCACCCCACCCCCAGCAAAACAGGGCAGCAGGGGTGACAAGGGAGGGAGCATGAGAACCACCAGCAGTTCAGGGCCCTTGAGGAGCCACTGCTCTCTGCAGGAGGGTCAGCAGCGGGTGGGAGCACTCCACAAGCCAGAGTGGGGCCCCAACGAGGAACCTCAGAGTAGCAAACAACTTAGAATTCTGGCAGTTTCGGCTTGATTAAAGCCCACTGAGCTGGAGAGCCTCGCCACAGTGACCCTGCCAGCTGGGGCCAGAGACAGGCCTAAGACCCCCGCACCCTCTGAGAACCAACCTTCCTCCCAGCAAAACCCGAAACACGATACCTGGATAGAGGAGTCCTGCCACTCACATGGGCACAACGCACCATCAAAATGATCAGACGGCACGTCCATCTCTAGGACCGCCTTGAGCGCCAAGAACTTTATTCAGCCAGCCAGCCAGCCAGCCAGCCAGCCAGCCACTCATCCATCTTTGGCCCAATACCTGCTAGGTGCCAGGTAATGTGTCTAGGGTTCGAGCATCATAAAACAAAGGCCCCCTGTTCCCCTGCACCGCCATGACCACCATAGTAGGCTTGCACAGGAAGACACTGCCCAGGATCAAAAAGAAGGTGCGAGGGGCACCTGGGTGGCTCAGTCAGTTAAGCGTCCAACTCTCAGGTTCAGGTCAGATCATGATCTCAGGGCCCCGGAGATCAAGCCCTGCATCAGGCCCTGTGCTGAGTATGGAGCCTGCTTGAGATTCTCTCTCCCTCTTGCTCCCTCTGCCCCAACCCCCCAGTCATGCACGCACTTGCACTCCCTCAAAAAAAAAAAAAAAAAGAATTAATTTAAAAAAAAAAGAAGAAGAAGATTTGAAAGTGGAGCTGGAGATGGTCTGGGGATGGTCTCCATGACCAGACTTGGATGTTTCTGGAGCCACTCCCAGGCCGACACCCAGAAGTACACTTCCACTCAGTGTGTGGGGAAGGTCATCTTAACTGTCTGAAAACATACAGTGAGTCACAGCTGGGCGGAGAAAAATGCCATCCCAAGTCCAGACAAGGAAGTCCTCCTACAAAACGTTTGCCTGCCCCATCTCCAATTTATGATACACTGGACCCTGTCATCTCTCGGTCCTTTAAGGACCACTGTCCACTGAAGGCACATTCTCCGAGGGAAGGACTGGCTAATGAACATTTTAAACTCTCACTTCCACACTCCCCTGCCACCTCTTCACAGCTCCCCAAAACACTGCCATGGCTCATGTGGAGTCTGGGAGGCCCAGGACACCGTCTGGGGTCTAATCCTCCCCCTTCCTCCCTGAAGCGACTCCCTCACTTTCCCACCACAGTGGCTCACACGGCACTGCCCTATCCACCCCGACAGCACCCCACCCCAGAGCCTTCCCCACTCCCTGGCACTCCCCATGTTCTTGAGGAACCCCACGTCTCTTCTCATTCATGAAGTCCCCACTAACTAACTGCTCTAGGCCAAGTTCCCCTCTCTCCAACTCTGTTTCTTCTATCTGCGAAGTCCCGATGATTTACCAGTTCCAGGCTTCACTTCATTCTTTCACCCCGAGGACACCTGAAGTGCCTCTGAGTGTGTCAGTCCCTGCGTCCCCCACACAGACAGCACATGTGCCCGGCCCCTGCTGCCTGGGGACAGGTGCAGGCTCCAGCTTCAGCTTCACTGTCAAGCTCAGAGCCATCGAAAAGTGCTGGTCTACCGCCAGGTGGGGTTTCAGGCTTTGAGTCAAACCCTGGCGTTGACACTTGCTGCCTGGGGAATCTCAGGCAAGTTCCCCAACAGAAGCCACACCTGTTGAACGAGAATCCCATCTCCGGGCCTCAAAGGAACAATGAGGGGGCTGAGTGGCTGGCACAAAGGAGGTTACCTCAGGTGAATTCCTCCCCCCTCCCCAGCTTGTCCATAAAACATCTGGTCAGTTACTAGAACAAAGCTCAAAATGTGCAGGCTGGGAAAGGGGGTCAGGGAGGGGAGGAGGGGAACAGAGCACAGCCATTATTTCTGAGCCCAAAAGCGGCTCCGGGAGACATCCAAGTCTAGTCACGGAGGCCATCCCTGGGCCACGCTGGGGCTCTGGGGACAGCCTGCAGATGCTACTGGCCGCACATGGGTGGTAGGCAAACAAAGCCGCTGGCAGCCAAAGGGTCTCTAGGGACACGTGGGTGAGATCCCACAAAGACGGAGCATCAAAAAGAAGCCCCAAATCAAGACCTGATCACACATGAGCCACAATAAATAATGTTTGCTCAAAGGTGGGAGGGACAGAGAGAGGCCCTTATTGGAGAAGGCCTACTTGCACGTCCAATGTTAAAGAAAAGCTTGTTTTGTACGCTGCACAAAGGAGACACTGTTTGCAAATGCTTTGCCCATATACATAATCAGGGCTGCCTCTGGTTATTACATAAGTCTCTGATCGTTGGAGATCCCAAAATTAATTTCCTTCTATACTCATTCATATATATACACATGAGTATGTAATATGTAAGACTATATTCACATATACGAGAATATATACATTTCATATAAATAAGAACACATGCTCTAAGGTAAAATTTAAAGATAAACAAAATGTATAGACATATCACATTGTTGAAAACAGTTACATCTGAAGAGGTGAGGAATTCTGACTTCTTCGATATGACCCCTTCCAGGAAAAAGTGGAGGGATCATGTGATTGTTTAATCCCTTTTGTGTTTTACTGTATTTTTTTGAAGAGAAAGTCTCCAAGCAGAAGCGATGACAATCTAATAGAACCGTTACATAAATCAGATTAAATTCTTTTTCCTATTGCGTCTAAAGGCTACTCATGGACCTACTTAAATCTTGCCATTGCCATCAACCAAGATGGGCATTCCCCACAGGGATCCCTGGGCGGCATGGGCAAGTTCCCTTTACCAAACACAGAGCCGGAAACGCACACACACACACACACACACACACACACACACACCAGACGCTCAAGCAGGGTGTCTCAGCCTCGGCCCCACTGATGCGTTGGGCTGGAGAAGTCCTTGCTGCAGGGGTCCGTCTAGCGTCCTGGGGAGCCGTGCAGCAGCAGCCCCGGCCTCTGCCCACTAGATGCCAGCAGCAGCCCCTAAGAAGTGGGAATCCTAAAAGTCTCCAGACAATGCCAAATACCCCCTGGGGAGCAAGATCACCTCCATTTGGAAACCCCCTGAGCTCAACAATTTGGAGGCAGCAGCCCCAAGGAACAACAGAGAACAGAGAAGCCAAGCCCCCCAGCCAGCCGCCTTGGGGACCAGCCCACACAGCACAGAAGAGATGCTCCAGGACCAGTTCACCTGAACCGAAAACACCTGGGTCTAAAAGCTGCCACCTTGGTATTTCCTGGGCCCCGTACAGAGCTGAACACAACTGACAGGCTTTCTAAGTCACAGCTTTTTCTTCCTGCGAACAGGAGCTGGGGGATACAACCTGTCACCCCACTTAATTCTCACCACCCGCCAGGGCAGGTATTATCGTGCCGTTTTACAGATGAAGAAACTGAGGCCCAGAGAGCAGCTGGGACTTGCCTCAAGCCTCCTCACCTCTAAGCAGTTGGGTTCAGACCCCAAAGCACCTCCCACCCATGCCAATAAACGGAAACAACGCCGAGTCGAGTTACAAAGGCATTTTTAATTCTGTAGGAAATTACTTTGTGGGAAAACAAACAATCTTAGTGATGCCTGGCTTGGATTCACATGTCCTCTGTTTAACTTTAAACTCAACACTCAGAAGACAAAAAATCTCTAACAACTAGTATCACTGAGGGTGATTTGGTTCAGGGTTGTGGGAGGGAGGAAGGGGAGCCTCATACAAGCCATCTCTTACATACACACACACACACACACACACACACACACACCACCTAGCTTTCTTTGTGGCACAAACCGGAAAGGTTAGAAGACCCTTCCAGGACTTAACATGCCCAGAGAAAAGTTTAAAGTAGTCCTCCCTCTGCACTAAAAGAAGGAAAAGAAAAAACCCTCACTTAATCATTGAAAATGATGGCATTGGAGAGAACAACCGTGCTCCGTAACCTGTCTACCAGCCACTTCTCTGAGTACCAACCTACCAGCTAACACACACAGCTCAGAGCCGGCTGGCTGGGGTTCTACTTACCCTGCAGGCATTTTTCTTATTTCAAAGTTTCTATTAACTCCCCACTGATGTGCCCTAAAAGAATTTTTAAGGGCTTGGAAACACATAAATAAAATAGTCTTTGTTGGACCAGAGCAGCCAAATGAAAGTCTTTCACCTGTAGCAGTGGTGATGAAACTTTCAGGCCTCACTTTCATACAAACCATCCGAAGACAGGAGAACCTGGAGTTCTCGAACCTTCCCTAGCTCCCCTGCCCTCCCAGCCAGCTCATTCCACCCCCCAGCTAAGGGCAGGGTGAGGAAGGTACGTCCACTGTATGCACAGGTTGCATGAAACATTCCTGACGCCAGGCCTGCCCTCCGGAGTGTTCTGCATTCCCTCAGAGCCTTTCCAAAAATACCCAGTTAAATTGTGTGTGTCAAAACCCAGTTCGCACATAGTTAAAGATGAAGCAGAATCCTTAGAGGCTGTGGCTTACTGGCTCAGTGGAGGGCTGAGGGGTGGCGGCAGAGAACGGAGAGGGAAGTTGGAAGAGAGAAATATGACCCAACCACATCAAAACCCAGGAACTGAAAAATAAAGGTGCCTGTCCAACCAAAGGCAATGCGGTAAATTTTCAGCCATCGATCGCACAGGCCAAGGTACCCATGTGATGTGCTCGTGTATTCAGAGTCTTCTACCAGAGTTATGATTTGTTGCCCTCCCCTCCGGGCCCAAAAGACGGTTTGCCAGTAGAAGGACAACAACAGCACTGCCAAAGGCCATCCTGAGCAAACATCATTGCTTACACTGTCCAGAAGAGACATCATCCTAGCACCATTTGGCATATTAAACAGCTCTGGTGCCCTGTTCTGAGTTATTTGTCCAATCTGGGCCACTGGCTAGCTGCGTGACCCTTAGGCAAGCCAATCTGCCTGTCTGGACCTACAGATTGCTCACCTCTGCAAAGAAGACACTGGCCAGACACGGACCAACTCCCTTCCATACACGCCTGTGCACTTGTCCTTGCCAACACGCTCATGCCCCCATCTGGGTCAGTCTCAACTTCCCTTCCTCCCTCCAGAGCCTGATTGCCATGCACCCTGGGCAGTAAATTCCACAAACACTAAGAGTACAATGGCCCCTCTCTACCACGGCTTAGGCTCCCAACATGGCGACCATGTGGGAGCAGAGGCCTGTGAACTGTCACAGACGGAGATCCGAGATCTGGAAGGGCTACTCAAGCACCATCTGATCCCACACTTCCCGAGAGTATGCTGTTCAGCCCTCCAAAGGGCTTCCCGGGATCTCTTTACCTGAAGGCCCTTTCAGACCTTCCCGCGAGCATCTGCTTACGTGAAATCTCCTAGAATGTCTTGGTCACAGTCCTTGTGGAGGAAACTCCCAGGGCTAGCATGCCAGAGAACACATATGCCGATAGGCTGCTCCCGACTTCATCTTATAGAAGAGAAAACGAACTCTGGAGGAGTAAATCCAGACAGCCAGGATGAGGCCCCGGGTCTCCGGAGTCCAGTCTGCATCTCCTTCCAGTTTAACGAGGTAGACAGAGATATTTATCAACAAGACTACATACTGTTTGGGCTTTCCAAGGATCCCCAGTTTCTGAGCTCTATAGGCAACATCCATCAGGAAGCAGCAAGTCCTACTAGCAGGAAATCCTCAGGCCAGGATCATTTTCCGCACATGCCTTACTTCTGTGATGAACAACTGCAATTTCAGTGCATTCCATTTTCCATCCAGACCATGAGAAGAATTAACCAGCAACCTCAGGTACTCGTCTGCAAATTCCTCAGAGGAACTCACCTCCTCCCCCCAGAAAGCAAACGGAGATGGCATCTGCAGAAAGCCAAGAGCTCCCGAGAAGGAAGGCACCAAGCTAAGGAAGTAGTATACAATAACAGGGCTCAGAACCCCACCAGAAAGACCTCAGCAGCACGCAGGCTCCTTCAGGTGCAACACCGAGAGTGCCACACCTGCCTCTCCCACCATCAGGGATGGGCCCACTCGGCCACATGACACACAGACAACATAGGACCGTTTCAACTGGTCTGTTATACAGGCCCGGACACTCAAGGTCCTCCTGCAGCACACAACAACAACAACAACAACAAAAAACCATAAACTGGGAAGTCCCATGCAAACAAAGAAAGCCTGGTGAAGGCACAGCATCCCTTCAGAAGGCCCCAAATCCATCTACGAGCGATACTCATGGAGTAGACATGGAAAATACCCTCTCACACTGCAGAACGCAGTCTCTTAATTCTGTGTAGATGTTGTGATGACTCATAGAAACACAAAACCATGGGAAAGCATTACCAAATTCTTAGCACTTCTGCTCACCACATATTGTTCCCAGTAGGCAAATACAGAGTAAAAATGTATAATGATGCTACGGAGCGCCTGGGTGGCTCCATCAGTTAAGCGTCCGACTCTTGATTTCAGCTCAGGTCATGATCTCAGGGTCGTGAGATCGAGCCCCGCATTGGGCTCCACACTCAGTATGGAAGGCTGCTGGAGATTCTCTCTCTCCCTCTGCCCTCCTCCCTGCTTGAGCATTTGAGTGCTCGCTCTCTCTCTCAAATAAATAAATAAATCTCTTTAAAAATGTTTTTTAAATGTATACTGAGGAGAGGAGAGGTGGCAGGTTGAGCGCTCAGGCTTCTAACCCCTTGCGCGCTGTGTGACTTTGAACAACTTACTTTCCTTTCCTGTGCCAGTGTTCCCGCCTCCAGAAAAGGAGCGAGCCTCACACTGCAATTAAATTGCATAATGTCTATAAAGCACTTAGCTCGGTAACCACGCAGTAAATAACAGTTGTTTCACATTCTGATGCGGGGAGAGTCTATCCCATCCTCGCCGTCTCATTTGTTGGGGGCTGACAGAGACTTTCTCCTATTTGCACTGTTATCTGATGTCATCCCCTGCTCAATCCTCCTCTCCCCCCCCTTTTCCTGTTACGGAGGCTAACCTCCAATAAAACCCACGTATACCTTTAAAAAGGGGAGGGTCTCCTTATGTGAAAACCCTGGACATGTTTGCTACAGTCCAATTCAGTGATTTGTTGAATTACAAACAGGAAACAGCCCAGAAGGAAGGTCCTACTTTGTATAACCAGCAAGTGATTAAGAGCAGAACCTGGGCTCTGGGGTCTCGAGCCACGGTGACTCCCATACCTCACCTCCTCCCCCATCCCACGCTCCACATCTTCTAGAGTAAATCGGGAAGGTCATCAAAATACCCCCCCCTTTTCTTGAACTGTCAAGGCAACTGATGAGCCATCTCCTCTGTAGGGGGTTGCAAATGCACGTGAAATCTGAACACGTGTGCGTGGGGAGGGTGCCAGGGATCACTAGATTACAACACAAGGTCACGGACAAAGTTGCTCAGCCACAGAGGGCACCACTGACCTCCCAGAGCTGCACCTGAATCCAAGAGGAAGGGGACTGGGTCCCAATGTGACACCCAAGAGCCAATGGAAAGAAAACCCAATATGGAATCTCGTTGGGCTCCATCCCCTACCCCCAGGCCTCAGAAGGAAATGCCCAGAGGTAGGATGAGACCAGGACACGCACTGCACGCACAACCACTTCATGGGCTAGTGCTCTCCCCCGTCCCTGACCCACTCTTCCCTGAGGACAGGAGGGTCAACCTCTCCTCGAAAGGCAGCAGCCCTACAACTCTCTGCCTGGGAGGCCCCCGGGGTCTCTTGCTCCTTTGTGGCCTCTGGGTGACAGCACAGTGACCATCAACAGATGGCATCAGCGTCTTGATGTCTCTCAGCCTTCAATCCCCTGCCTTCTGGATGAACAAAGCTTTCAAACCCTCCTTTAATGTTACTTGAAATTTCAAGACAAACTATGAGGACTCAAATCAACAAGCATAGTTTTTCCACTTGCTTTTGCAAATGCTAATGGACCTGTGGTCTGTCTGAACCAACCTACCCCAGCTCGATTCAGGTGTGCTCCGAAGACTAGTCTAACAGTCATAGCTGCTTCTCCAAGATTCTAGGAGCTAAAGCTACATCACCTGATAGTGGGGGGAGGGGAGGAAATGACCCAATTAACCATATCATGTCACCACAAAATCTCTTCAGAAACCCATTGCTTCGTTCTTTCTTGTGGAAAAGGCTACTTGGGCAGGAGCCTCACTAAACTCTCTGGAACCACTTGGAATTCAGTTCAGCTAGCTCCTCACCATCGCTCCTGACAATCGTAGTGGAGCCTGAACTTCACCGTTCCTGTTTCCTGTCTCCCCAAGCTAAATTCTAACATCTCTCAGGAACACAAGGTCTCCCCCCAGTCTCAGAAGAGAGAACGCCCTTGTAACGTCCCCCAAATCTGCAGATATTTCCACCTCGAGAACCCCGGACCCCAGCTCTGGCTCTATCTCGAGGAAGCTCTGACCTTCAACCCCTCTCAGTTCCCTGATCTGAAAACAAAGAGGTTGAATGAAACCGTCTCCTGACCCCTCTCAGCTAGACGGGTCTAACTTGACACTTACACAGGCCCCATCGGCCTGCTGGCTTTACACTTGCTAAGTTCTGGCCCGAAAGCCCAGTGCTCCCCAGAAACCAGACCAGAATGGAGAGAGTGGGCCATCGTGGACTTGTGGCCTTGCCAGATGAAGATCACTAGCGAGCATTGCAGTCACTGGTGCTACTGGTTTCTGTGGCCACCGCTAAACGCTCAGGAAGCCCTGGTCTGGGGCGGTGGTCAACAATGAGGACAACCTTTCAGAGCCTCGGTGTCCCACCTGGCCATAGAGCTGCCTCCTTTAGTATTGTAGGCCTTCAGACCACCAGATTGCCCTTTTCTGGGTTTCAGGCAAAAACCAAAGCAGGATCACCCTGGGGAATCACTGAAAGCAGAACCCTTCTCTTGGTTGATAACATGCCTTTGCCAGGGGATCCAGTTCATTTTGGCTGCCATATCCAAAAGGGTCACCACCCTCCTCCCCAAATGTTATTGTTTCCAATGTACAGTATTCTTTTTATTTGCTGATTCACTCACTGGGGACAACAGAGTATTATGGGCTCCGGAACAGGGCTGGCCAGGGTCCTACTCCAGCCTGCACCCCTCACTGGTCTGCTTCCGGATCTGCAGAATGGGAGCCTGTAAATGAATGCCTACCTCACAGGATTGCTTTGGAAAGCGTAAATGAGGTAATAACATAAAGTCCTTAGTCCCATGCTGGGTATGAAGTTTTCAATAAATATTAACTATTATTAATTCTTCTTGAATATAATTTACTAAATGGGGGGAAAAATAATCGCAGCTCCTAGAGGCTCAAAGCTACATCCCTACAGTCAATGGACATTTGAGGTAAAGATTCAATAACTCATTTACTCACAAATACTTCTGGAGCCACTAGACAGTGAGGGTGAAAAGCCATGAGCAGATGGTCCCTACCCTCATGGAGCTAACATCCAAGTGGAGGAAGTGACAGCAAAAGCAAGGTGCCAGGGTGTGTGGGTGTCCTACCACACTCAAGGAAACCGAGAGGCAGACAGGGGCGCAACAAGTACCTCTGAAGAGGAAGTTTCGGAGAGGGAGTCTCTGAGGGAGTGGTATTTAAGCCAATTTAACCAAACACCACTTTGCCCTGGGTTTAGGAGAAGACGATCTGAACCACAGAATAGCACAAGGGAAGGGTCCTTCTAGATCAGTCCCTCCTTCTGAGCTGCCGGAAGTGTGGTGATACACCCAAGAAGGTCACACTGGTACTTGCGTAAAAACCAGTGTAGACAGAGGTCTCCCCCTGCCTGGTCAGTTGTGTTCCCTGCAGTGAAAGAGGGAAGCCTGTCAGGAGAGGGGGTACTCGCTCACGTCCCCAGGGCCAAGGCAGAAAGACAACCACAAAACAACAAACTCCGGCCCCTGTCAGGGGACCAACAAATCTCTCAGAAACTGCCTTTGTAGGTAAATTACATGCTTCAGCTTGAAAAAAACTTATAGCCAAGCTTTGCCTAGATTGGGGGATCCTCCTCTGACACCCCAGCCACGAGCCACATAAGCTTCTCCCACTCGCCTGTCCAAGTCCCAGTTTCCCAGTTACACCCACCGAGCAACCCAACGTTCCTCGAGCTTTGGGATCTTCCCAGATTCTTTCTGATCGCCATGACCAACCCCACCTCTGCTTTTTCTCCTCACCCATGGGGAAAAGGAGAGAAACAGCACCAATTCGTGAAACATCAGATCCAAACTCCAGTAGCTAGAGATTCTGATTTAACTGGCCTAGAGTTGAGGCTTCTAGAGTTCCCAGGTGACTGTATCATGTGGCCAGTGTCAAGAACCCCTGGGCTACAGGAAGGTAACCGATGCGTGTCCATCCAATTACAGCAATGGAGAGCAGAAGGTTTAACACGATCGCTTTTTTAGTAAGCAATCTTTATATATTTTGTCTCCGGCAAACAAAAGTCACATTTTGCTATCTTGCTCAAGATAACTGGCACGTCACAGAATCCAAGGTTTTATGTCCGGCAGTCCCTCCAAAAGTTAAACACAGTTATCATATGACTCAACAATTCTACTCATTGGTATACACACAGGATCAATGAAAATAGAGTCCACACAAAAACTTATCAATGATCAATAAACAAAATGTGCTATATCCATATGATGGAACATTATTTGGTCATAATAAGGAATGAAGAATTAACACATGCTAAAACATGGATGAACCTTGAGAACATCGCGCTGAGTCAAAGGCCAGACACAAAAAGCCATATATCTTAGGACTCCGCGTGTATGAAATGTCAAGAATAGACAAATCTATAGCGACTGCCGGGAACTCAGGGGAGGGGAAAATGAGGAGCAACTGCTAACGCGCATAGGGTTTATTTCTGGGTGTGATGAAAATGTTCTGGAATTAGTGTTGACGATCACCAAACTCTGTGAATATACTAAAAATCACTAAATTGTACACTCTAAGTAAGAGAATTGTATGGTTTGTAAATATCTCAGCAGAGCAATTGCTTTCGAAAAGAATCTGTGGTTTTACTCACAACAGCTTGAGAAGCAGTGGGTGTGATTTTTGCGGGCCCCCGTGTGCCAGCACCACGTGCGACGTGCTCCGTGGGATGGCTTCGAGGCGGCTTCAAGTCCAGGTGTACCCAGGGGAACCTCACAATCTAGGTCCAAAGCCCAACGCAGGGCGTTAAGCAGGAGACAATATGTGGCAAAAATCATTTTTCAAGCATGTTAATAAGGACTCCTTCCCAGGTCCCACCCCAGAAGATCCTGCTTCGGCGGGGGAGGGGGGGCGGGGGGGTGGAACACATGATAAATCTCAGTTTTTAGCAAGGTAAGAGCTCTCTGATCAGTAATGTCTGGAAAACACTAAAAATGTAACAAAGTAACAAGCTTTATTCCAGAACCTCAGAAAGGGACCAACTCAGAAGTTTATTCTTTAGGAGAGGCCTCTGGAGCCAGAACAGAAGCCTGGAGTCTGGTTCGAGGTGCTCCAAGCACCTCCCCTCGGCGCCCTAGGCCTCCCTCTCTCCTCCCAGGAGCTCCAAGCCTTTGGCAAAGGCAATGCAATCTTAGCACCCAGCAGCGCCTAGCTCCCATAGTCCTTGTTGGGCAGGCTGCACTTCTTTTGATTCCAGAAATGTTAGCCCAGCGCCCAGGCGATTGGCAGGGAGCTGGAACTCGAACCCAGGAATCCCAACGCCCACAGATTCTCACCTCCAGCTCCAACAAAGGTCTCTTTGTCGGGTTTGGGTGTCTCCCGGAGGGCATGTTTCCCTCCCAGGGCTGGGGAGAGGAGGCGAGGGTGGTGTGTGGAATGGAATCCATGCCACCGACGTGCATTCTCTGGTCCCCAGGTTGCCCAATCACACCGCCCGCAGGGACGGATGGGCAGCCTTTCCCTGGACTTGGCACCGGGTGGCCAGGAGGGAGTTGGGCCCCGCCCACCAGGCCTCGCTGCGCCCCGAGTCCAAGGCCTGACCAACAGGCCGCCTGAGTCTGCATCCTGCCAGGGCAACAGGGCTCGAACGAACAACGGGGCTCTTGTTCAGACACGCTTTTTAGCCAGTGAGGTTACCCTCTAGAAATACTTCTAAATAAATACATAGGCCAGCCCATCCTGAGGTCTACACACGGCCCTGCTTTCGGCACACTGCCAGCCACCTCTGTCGTGTGGCTCGCTCCACCTTCACAGCGAGGTGTCCTCGGGAACCAGAGGCAGAATCCATCGGCTCGCAAGCATGGGGCCCGGAGGCAGAGAGCTGGAGGCCAGGTGATCACAGCAAGCCCTTCTTCTAACAGGCACAAAGAAGGGGAAGTTGGCTGTGGCTGAACAGCCTGACAAGAGGCCTTCGCCACCGAGGCACCCTACCCCAACTCTGATCCAGATGTAACACAGCCCGGGCTGGGGGACGGGGACCACCCCAAAGAGAGATCGCAGTCCCTACAGTGGTAGCTCGGCCTGAGCACCCTTGGCAATGGGAGAGACTCACGCTGTGGTTCTTCTTACCCTGGGGGAGGAGTGCCCTGCTTTCTGAACCAGCTAGGAGCCTGAGTTACATCCTCACACAGATCACAGGGATGTGGACAGCACTACCAAGATCTCTGTAGCAACCCCACTTCCCAGAAAGGGAAACTGAGTTCCCACTGGGTGCTGAGATTAGCCAGGTGGCCACAGCTCTGGGATCACCAATTGGACATAAATCTCTACCTGGCAAGAAGGAATCCAGACCCTGAGGAAGGCCACAGGGCTCACCTTGATGGAAGAGTTATAAGAAGGGAAAGGTAGCTTTGAGCTATAAAAACACAGGACTCAGACGCTGGACCGAATGACAGTGAACAGTCTCTAATTTAAAGCCTGTCTAGTAATACTGTTTTCCCCAGAGGGCTTCCATCAAACTAGGTCCCTTTTGGTGCTCAAAACTACCCAGTGAGAGGGGTATGGAATATTATTCCCATTTCGAAGGTGAGAAGGAGACTTGGAGACATAAAGGAAGTATGGGAAGCTGAGGAGTCCATTTTTAACATCCCTGCGGGTCCTGCGATTGTATATCTTCCCAAAAATTTAACAGATGGGGATGTATGGCAGGGAAAAGGTGGGAGGAAATGAATTTTACAAACCTGAACTGTGCTGACATTTGATGGATGTAATTAAAAGTTACCCTTCAAGCAAGAGGACAAAAATAAATAAATCTACGTCTCATCTGAGTTATCCTGGGGGTCTGCAGGACAACCACTAATAAAACACTCCGGTCCCCCATCGCTATGTGTCTGACTCCGTGGAGAAGTAACTATCTGTTAGCCATGTGCGGGAGTCTTGAGAGGCAGGCAATTGTCTTTATATTATTAACAGTAATAGGAACACACTACCAGGAATAATCATTTCTGCATCATGCCAACCTGAACCTTCATTTCACTGTATGAACTGCTGGGCATCAAAGCCAACAAATTCGCAGAAATGCTCAGGGAAGGAAGGAGGGGGAAGAGAAGAAAGCCCAGCCTTCTGCCCACCACCATCCCCCACCCCATCCATTAGAAAACATATTCCTAATAATGAGAAAGCCCAATCTGCAAAATATTCCACAGCACCAGGTGAGCAGAAAAACCCCAAAACATCATCTCCAAAAAAATTTTAGACCTCAGTCTCCCAATGCATCCACCCCACCTCGGTTCGAATCAAATGAAATGCTATCATGCTGCCGTGTTTTAAAACAGTGTCCGAGAAGGTAGAAAAGGTTACCCACAGCAAGCAAGGACTGCCAGGCTCACCATAGCAACGCGCCGATTTATAATGTGGTCTACCTGCATCAAAGGCTTGCACAAGACACTCAAGGCAAGTCTAGTGCTACATCCAAGCCCGAAGATGAAGCCGGCAACTCTCGTGAGCACGGCAATGAAACACTTCCAATTACATTACATGCCACGATTATTAGCATTGACTATCAATTTTTTTCTCTCTATGCCAGTAAAAGGGGAAAATGAATTAAGACAGTTTCGAGGACATATAGAAACCCAGCATGTGACTTTCTAAAAGTGCTGTGGCTATTTTTTTTTAATGGTTAACCCCAGAGGCAGAGACAGGAAGGAGAGGTTGCGAAGGAGAGCCGCACGTGAGGTTGCTGACTCTTCCCCGGTGTCCCACGGGTTCATGAGCAAGGCCTTGGCCACTCACACCGGGCAGAAATTTCAGAGCGGCCCAGATCCAGATATACGCTGGGCCTGGACTTGGGAGGGAAAAGGAGGCTCTCCTTTTAGAGGGAGACACAGGTACCCACATCCAATCACTTGCCTGCAAAAGGATTCTGATTTGCCCTCCGAGGCCATGTTAGAATTTTCAGAGAAACCCAACTAGATTCCCAACAGCAGGTCCCTTGTTCCATAGCAACACAGTAAGTGTAGAGCAGGACAGGGCCCTAGCATCAGGTTTACAAAGCTACAGAATGTTCTAGAAACTGGCACATAGCAAGAGCTCAACAAACAACCTCTCATCTGTTTTTTTTTTTTCTTTTGCTACTAATATCAAGGTTCTTTCTGGAGCAGTAATGCTAAATAAATAAAGAATAAGTCTCCACACATAACAGATCCACAAGAATACCTTAAAAATGAGGTATTCCCCATCCTTAGCACACACGCCATGGAATAATGCCAGCCCCGTTTCACAGCTGGAAGAACTGAGGCTAGACTCACATTTGCTCCAGTTCAAACCTGGTGGACCTGGAGGAGGCTGAGAGTAGCAGAGGGTGAGCAGCCCCTAATGGTTCTAATGATTCTACGGAACCATTAATGGAAGGCAAATGAAGAGTGACCCACTGTGTCTTCATTCAGTCAAATGGAAGAAAGACCAAAAAAAGCATCCCTTTGACCAAGCTGAGTGGCACATAAGATAGAGGGATTCATAGTTCTGGACACCCTTGTCTGCTAAGTATTTTCTCTCTTCCCAATAGACTGTATGTTCCTACAGGGCCGGGATTATGTCATTGTACCTAAGCATTCCCAGAGCAACGGACACATTACAGACCCCCGATAAATATTTGATTTGGTGTGATACATTTGGGGGGAAAATAGCTTCGGCTTCCTGGTATCTCCCCTAAAGTGGTTTTTCATTAAAAAAAAAAAAAAAAAAGCAAAAGATATAGTATCATTTCATTTCATTATTGCAACAATCCTTTGGAGGAGATAGTTTTATTCTGCCTATTTTACTGACAAGCAAACAGAGGATTAGGGAAGCACTTGCTCTCATACAAAGTCACCAAGTAGCAAAGCCAAGACTCTGGGTCTGACTCTAGAATCAAGCTCTTAACCACTTCCTTATTCTTGGTAGTTCTCTTGTCAGATCGTGTACGTTCGGCAGAGCTCTTAGCTATGAGTAGATGCTCAAGTATTGTTAAAGTAGCAACCCGAAAGAAATGGACAACTCGGATTGTAGCCTCCAGCGCCCACAAAACCCTAGATCAGCCATAGCTGACAACGTGTCACCTTAGCTTTGCAAACTATGTGAATAATTCCTTGCTTGTAGACCTTTTGGAAAAAGAACTCAGCGCAGGTCTTCACCCACCAACCTCTGCAAGAAAAAGCCCAGGAGCAAAACCGGTGATGTGAAATGGGCTGGACCTGGAATGTCAAGGTCCAGGTATTAAATAATGCCACACTAGAAACTTCCAAACCAGGGATCCAGCATCACCAGAGGAAAGGGAGCAGTAGAGGTCAGTGCAGCACGACCTGGGCGGAGTTCTCAACCATGACAGCTTCTCAAAATCTTCCCAGGGAGGAGTGGAGGCCTCAAGAAAGGGAGGTACGAAGAAAATGCTCTAATACATCCTCTTAACCACAGCCCAAGCATTTCTCCACCAGAGAGAAACACCAAGTGAAACAACAGTGACTTCTAAGTGTGCAGGCCGATTATAGCTTTACTTTCAAAAGAGGTTTGATTGATCTTTTTTGATAGACCTGAAATAAATTAAACTAGATTGACTCACTTGAGAATGGACTCTAATCCCTTAGTCAGATCCCGGAGAACTCAAACCAAACCAGCTGTTAATTTAGGCTTTATAAGATAAAGCATGAGAAATCCAAGTTGATGTACCCCAGAGCAAAGCTTACATCATCTCTGTAAGCAATCAACTTACTGCTTCTTTTAGGAACTAATCAGTTCTTGGGTAAGTGGGTGCCAAGTCTGCACTCTCAGAGCGAAACTAGCTCAAAGAAAGGAAGAAAGGCGAGAGAGGAAGAGAGAACCCGAGAAACACTGACTGACTCACTCCCCGAGCAAGCTCAGAAGCAGCCCAAGACGTTTTCCTTTTGCTCTCCTGCAAGTCATCAGTCTTGTGCTCCAAAGCTACATGGCTTGACCACAGCCTAACCGCCAAGTGAGAGAAAGCACTGACACTCTTAATATTTCTTTTAAAAAGGTGGGGAGCAGAATCACCCAGAAAATATTCCCCACGACTTTTTTTTTATTCCCTCATCTTTGAAGATCACACTGTCCCCTTTATCTCTGCTTCTGGGTGCCTCTGATTTGAATATAGGAAACCCAAGGCTTTCAAGCGGCAGCTGCCCGTGGCACTAATGGAGTTAATAAGCACTGCATACCCACGCGTGTGTGCACACACACGTGCACACGTGCGTGCGTGCGCACACACACACACACACACACATTACGGGCTTCCTCCCAAACTAAACTCTGCTCACTCACAGGCAGGCCTCCCAACTTTCACTAGCATTTTTTGGAAAGGGATTCGTGTCTCCATCCCCAATGAAGGTGGGCATTCACCTCCAGGGACCCCACCCACTGCCTCACCCTTGGGGAGGCTCCAACACTGTGCCTTCCCTTCTGGGGGGAAAAAAAATACAAGGCTGCCAGGCTCTTGCTCCTGCACAATGATGTTTCATAGATCACTCTGTTTACCGAACATAAGGGGATCAAGAATTAAAATCCAATTTAAGGAATTATGGTGCCTTCAGACTGTTTTTCCTCAACGATGAAAAAAGACAGGCATGTTGTTTCTGGAATGAGGCCAGAAGAAACTGATCCTTGTAGTAATACCAGAAAAAAAGAAATCAATGTATGTGTTTATATATTGTTGGGGGGAGGGGGTAGCTAAAAATATGAGTTAAAATCTGCGTAGCAACGAATTTGTTCCCTTCCACGAAAGGAGGCTGAAGTTCATTTCAGTCTTACTTTGATATCTATCAGACAAGCAGAATATGGTTCATCTCTTCTTGCTTCTGAGAAGAAATTAAACCAGAGAAGATAAAACCAAAACCAAGCACAACGCCTGTCCACTTGCCTTCACTAGTAGCAAAATGGACCAAGTACCCAGCCACAGTTTCAACTTCCTAGGATTACGGAAGTCACTGCCCTTTCTATACAAGAAACCACAGGTGCTTCGTACTCCACACTCGCCACTGTGCTGGGCTGTTACGTCGATTTTCCCAATTAATCCTCTGAGACTGGTTTGATGCCCATTTTACAGATAAAACTGAGACTCAGGGAGGTTAAGTAAGTAGCTGAGGTCCCACGTGAAAAAAAATGCATGTGACTTGAGAGGCCAGGTATGTCTAACATCAGTGCCAGGGCTCTGATCCATCATCCCTGGAGGACTCCTTGTGCCCGCAAAAACGTTTAATTCCAAATAAAGCAGCACTTCTGTGGCTGCGAACGTGTCCCACCGCTGCGTACATCCTGTGCAGGCATTTCACAGATGGACAAACTGAGACCCAGAAAGAACGTTATCTACAAGCAGGCAATTTAGTGACTGACCTAGCAGTATTCTGAGCTCTGGGGCCCTAACTGTCATTATTCAGCTTTATCCTCAACTTTAATTAATTCTTCCCCACCGCCGTACCCAAGACAAAGTCCTCCCCAGAGAACAAGATCTCATCTCGCCAAGTGCTACCTGGGGGAAATAGTTTTGTTGGGGCGGGGGGGGGGGGGGCGGGGAGGGAGGACTAAAAGGGGGAGGAAACTGTTGAAGTAAATTAAGATGTTTTTAATAGGTGTGGAATAAATCATCACTTGGAGGAACTAACCAATTAAAAAGGCACAGCACTGCTCTTGCCAAAAGCCACGCCATCAGCCAGGATGCCCACGACGTGGAGGGGAGAGAAAATGTAAACGCCCGCCACGGCCTAAGGCCACTGAACAGCTAGGAAGGTCTGGCCTGTGCCAACAAAAATACCAAAGCTTTCTGATTAACAAAGAAGGCTAAAATACAAGTCCTTTTCTTTTAAAGGGGGGGAGGAGTGGTGGGATATAATCACGCCAGTCCATCGTTTTACCCCTCCCAAAGCCAAACAGGGGAGGGTAAAAACGTCCCTCTACAAAGCCTGTTTTCTGACTCCTCATACGTCGTATTCTCATCTCTTTGCATGGTGCCCTCGGAGAAGCACAAGAAAGCTGGCAATACACAGGAACCAGCTCCAAGCACTGTGTTTTCATTTAGCCTCCTGCAAAGGACAGAGGTCCGGACTGCACCTTCTGGAACCAGGAGGTGTTTAAGATACTATGGGGGCCATCAAGTCAATTGGGAAAATCAGTGCCATTTCTTCACCACCACTGAGGCTACATCACTGAGCACAAGCTCCTTACTGCATTGCAGTTCTCCAAGTTCAAGGGTGACCTGGCCTGAGCTGGCCGTCCACTCACTGATTTCTTGCCCGGGAGAGCCCCCCCCACCTTCGGGGAGCCCAGCGAGCTGACCAGAGCCATGGCCACAGGCGTCCCTGCAAAGACATGGCCCTTCCTCCCACAAGTGCCGCTTTCCTCCGGCAGTGAGCTTCCAATCACGGGTTCCCAAGGTCTCTCGGCCCTAGGAACCCACTAGACGCTTGTCTTTGAGGCAAATTGGAGGAGGAGGGGCTATTCCACGCTTATTACCAATGCAGACAAACAATAGCAGGGCCATTGGAGCCCGAGGAAACTCCCTCATAAAGAAAGAAGTAAGTGTTATTAGGTCTGCAAACCAGGAGCCAGCCCTCTGCCTTTCAGACACCAAAGAGGACGCCTTTTAAATCTATTTTTTTTAATGAAGATCTAAGCAATAGAAATGCGACCAAAGCAGAGAGCAGACACTACAACTAAAAGGCCACAAATTCCTGTCTTGCTGTCACTAATTTCATGCCCATCAGAAGCCGAGCCCAGTCTCCCCTATAGGTTTTTGTCTGTCCTCCCCGGGGAGATAAATTATGTCACAACAAACTCTTTCCCCCACCACTCTTCAAAAGGTACCCTGGCCTCCTGATTCTCGGCCCACTCCCTCACAGGAGAAACAGGATTATTCTGGGGGGGGAAGGGGAGAGGGAGATCGGAAAGAAAAGATAGGCCACTTGCCAACTTGGCAAGAGTGGAGTAATGGTGTTTTCAGGGTGACCAACTGTCCCTGTCTGCGTGGGGTTGCTGGGGTTCCTGGGACATCCTGTTGGTCACAGGAATAATACCACGAAACCTGCCTCCCACACCTGGCTCTGGGCTAACCCCCTCACCCGTAACCTCACAATAACCCGCCCAGCAAGCAAGTCCTATTATTAAAGCCCATTTTTCACAGACGAGGAAACGGAGGCACGGAGCAATTAAGAATTTGCCCAATTTAAACTTTTCGGCTTTATGTTTAAAAAAAAAAAAAAGGTGATGGAAATCAAATACTGGCATAAAGAAAAGTTCATACTTTATGGGGAAATTCTGACCTGGAAAATAGTTAATGAGCAAAAAAATATTTCCTGCCAAAGGAGATGAGAGGAGAGCAAGGGAATCAGGGGAAATACACAGAACAGGAAGATCAATCACAAGTTGGTCTAGATGTTTCCAAAATAGTCCTCAGAGGCATTATATAAGTAACACAGAAAGACAGAGAAGAAACCCCAGGTGGGGGAGCGGGTGGCAGCTGAGGATCCGGGACAAGAACAGTGACAATAGCCCTGCAGCAACTCGCCAGGGATCCCACCACACAGGGTCCACAATCTCCCTGCTCCTTGGGAATGCCGTCCCGGGGCTCCCTCTCCTCCCACTTCCCATGGGCCTGGAGCCCTGGCCAGTCGGCTTCCCAAGCAGCCAAACTCATGAGCTGTGATGGCAAATGCAAACCACAAACCATGAACCAAAGCAGAAGTCAGACCCCAAGATAAAAATCCACTCTCACGGAAAAAGAAATGATAACAGAACCACGGAGGCTGAAATCAAAACCATATCTGCTTTGCATGTGGCGTGTGGTTTGTGTGTGTACTCTCTCCACGTCGGATCGTCAGTTCCTGGCCACACGTAAGTCACGGTGGGGCTCCTTTATCGACGGTGCAAACCAGCGACCTGCAGGGGATCATCTGGGCCAAAAACCCCAAGAAGGGTGGAAGACGGAAACCCCGAACAAATCTCAACTTATTACTATTAAGTAACACTTGGCTTGGGGATGGCTGGGGCGCCCAACCCAATCTACAAAAACAATTCCCTTGGTGCTTTTTCCTAAACTTTCCTAAAAGGACAAAATCAGGTCAGGAGTAGCATGTCTGCAGAGAAATTACAAGTATATTAACATTTATTTTCTGATGGAGATAAACTGGCAAATGTAACCCAACTGAAAAGCTATCTAAGCAAAACACAGCTTTTTGGGGGGGGGGCTTTTTTAGGGGGAGGGTGGTGGGGGGGGGAATCCCTCCCAAGGAAAGAGGTCTACCACATCCCTGAAGCCTCTCCCTCACTAGAGAATTCAAGCCCTGAGTGCCAATTCTTCGGAAACAAGTGGCTTCACAAAGCAGGTCTTCTATGGGGAGACGTTTGTCATCTGCTTTCACTCACCATTATGAAAATGTGACAACAGTGACAAGTTTTTTAAAAAACACAAAACAAAATAGGGTGCAGAAAGCACGCTGGGAGTTTGGTAAACATGTCCTTTAGCTGAGAAGCATTTCCAAACCTTCCTCTGGATTCTCTTTTAAGAAAAATGTCTGTATACCCCAGGTCAATGAGATTTTTAGAATTAACAGAGAAACTCTTGGCTTCTTCAGCAATGATTAAGAAATAAAAGCCGCTGGATTATGGAATAAAAACTAAGCAACTGAAGACTAGAAGGAGGGAAGAGGGGAGGTTTGGTTTTGATTTTAAGGATAAGAATTAAGTTCAGAGCTTTGTGAGTCCTAAAACACTTCTGCATTGAGTCTTATAGATTCCATACATCAATAAAGCCCTTATCTAGAACTTGATACCATAGGGAAGCTAATTTTTTTTAATTCTACAGAAAATAATTTATTTTAAGCTAAAGAGGTGATATTATCTCACTATTTTATTTAGGTCTTTTGCTATAAGTTTATTACCTCTTAGGATCTAATTCAAAAGGACAAAAATTCCTCTTTGCACACATTCCTTGCAAGATTTTGGCTCTGCTATAATACCAGAAGGTAACAAGTTCATCAAGAAAGTACCCCTCCAGGGCTCTGAAATGATTTACCCCTAACACATACAGGTCATTCTACCCACAAAGTGGATGCTTTCTTTTCCTTTAGAGTCTGTTCTCCAGAAATTCCCATATTCACTGCCTGCTCAATTCACATGGTCTATACCCCAAGCAAGCTCAGGAGTATAAATCTGACAACTGCTTTCGAGCCAAACCAGACAGAGCCCCCATAAAACCCATGGGCCACAAGAGATGCTCCTTCTTTCAGAGCAAAGATCTGCAGGTTCAAAAGCGCATCTCAATGTTTCTTCTAGGTTCCGGTTTAATCACATTACTTCCTTGTTCTGAACTGGAAGTCCACCATCAGGCAGGTCAAATTGAGGGCTAAATGTCTTGGTGGTTTTTCTGGCAAGGGTAGATTAAATTATCCCAAAGTGTTTTTTACCTAGATTCTACCAGTAAACTAGGTGGGAATATTCAGATTCTCAGAATTCAGTGTTGAACCATTACTGGAAAGTCTTTTTTTTTTTTTTTTTTTATCCCTTTATTGGTTTTTCAACTGAGTTGAAAGCTGCAGAAAGCCAGAAAGTAAAATCCTAACAAATCTGCCTCTAGGAGAAAAGAATTGGCCTGGAGTAGACACTAAATGTATACCACAAGCCCATACAATGAACTATATCCCAATTACAGGGAAAAACTCAGGGCTGTAACCTTCATTCACACCCAGCATTCCCAATGGTTAGATTTATGGGCACCGGGGGCAAAAGTGCATAACCATGAATTTCTTGGCCGTCCACTGCCAAGTTCCTCTTACACTTCAGTCTTTAGATTCTCCTTTCAACAAGCCAAGCCTCCAAGTCCAGTCCACGCCACAAAAGAAAAGGAAGAAAATGCCCAAGCCAAAAGGAAAAAAACCAAACAAGAACTCATTAGGGGGCTTTATCAGCTCCTCCCAAAATAAAAGGAAGCTGGAGTCTTCTAAAAACATCCCTGGCAAAACCAACAATTTGGAACCAGTAATAAAAAATAAAACTGTAACTTTTCACGTAAAAGTGTAAAATTCCTGGGAATGCAAACTCCCAGGAATTGATCTGGTGAAACTGGGATCCTACCGTCCTTACACATCCTAATGAGTCTGAGGTGTGGGAAATACCAGCATTTAACCCTGAAAGTTACTTCTGCAAAGTTCAAAGTTTTCATTCATTTAATCAGTATATATGAACCGCCTACTACATGCAAAGCTGGGCCACCACTCCCTAGCTTTGGAAAAAAAAAAAATTAAACAGACAAAACCTTCCAAACTCTCTTCTCAATATGCATATTATATATTATGTATTTCAGAGTAATCATCCCCCTCTTAACGGCTTTCTGATGGAGAATCAAATGCCCCAAGATTATCAGTTTAAATGTAGCTGCCCCTTTTCTCTCTCTCTCTCTCTCTTTTCAATCCTCACTAAGCAAAAATAAAAAGCACTTCCTAGGCCTCCTGTCACAAGGCTTGGGAAAAACTCAGAAGGGTATCTGGGATGGAAACGCAGAAGAGGAACCTCAAATTTCCTTCATCTTTTGGACTGTCAACAGCATTTACGGAAAACACCTCCTCCATTTCTGCTTCACATGTTTTCCTTATTGGTTCATTTACACTGCGCTGCTCTCCCAGCAGCACTTAGTACATCGTTTTGTCATTTCTGCTTTCCCCCCGCCATTAGCGCGGGCTCCTGAGCCCACACCCCAGCTGCCTCCCCGGGGCGGCGGCAGCCCAGGCGCATCCCTTTCCCCCAGGTGGTCCCCCCTTTGACTAATGTTCACCAACACTCATACATCATTCCCAAATTGGTCCAAATGAATTAAACACAGCTCTGCTTAACATTACGAGATTTAAATGGATTTTCTCTCTACAGGTCTGCCCCATAATTGGGTTTATCCATCTTGTTGAAGTACAGTTTACACTTGCTAACATCACGCCAATTCAAGCTACATTTTCTGCTCCAGTGGCAGGAGCAAGGCAGATTTGTCATCGGATCATAACAGGTAATTCAAACAACAATTAGTTTGATGACGGCCCGTATGTCAATGTCTGCTCCCCAGCAGCCCGGCTCACACCCGATGTTCTCTGTTCCTCAAGATGAATTGTCTTCACAATTCTTCAATTTCAATCACCAACACTGCTTCCCAAATCAACTCAGAAACTATTATTGACACAAGACTCTCTTCCCTGTGGGGCAACCTCAACCGAAGCCCTAGTGAAAAGAACCCCCCCCATCCCCCTTGGTGGGGCCACCAACACACACACACACACACACACACACACACACACACACACACACCACATCCAGGTTCAAGTCGTGGACAATTTCTGATTTCCAACCAAAGCTATGTATTTTGGTGTCTCATCTCATCCTCAAAATTCCAGGAGGCACAAGGTTTGGGAACAAAAAGGAATGAATTTGCTCTTGTAGGTTCATCCATCTACAAGGAGGAAAACTTAAGTTTTTTAAAGTTGCCTGCGGGAATTAATGACTGTTGACATAGTCTGAGAATACGGTATAATAAAGTGGAGGACACTATGTGTCCTTTAAAAAGAAAAAAAAGCTAACATTGCTTTTAAAAACCAACTAACCTCCAAACATTTTGAAAATTAGAAGACATTCATATAAATAGGTTCTATGCATTTATATTTACTTATTATATATTAATATTATATTTTATATAGTTTGTTATATAACATATGTTATATATTATTATTATATTACATATATATGTTAAAAAAATATAGAACAGTCCAACCATGGTTAACCATTATTTAAGTGATGCCATAGTCATTAAAACAGGGTGGAAACTGGTGCAAAGAAGGAGAGCTGAGATCAGGCTGTGAGATACCAGGGAAAGAAGGTCAAGTTAGCAAAGGGGCTGAAGGTCTATCTCCTATTACCTCACTGAGTACAAAAGATAATGATTATATATATCCTATATATACTACATAGGATATATATTATTATTATATGTATAATTGCCCATCATGTTAGGGGCTATTAAGAGGAAAATGCAAACAGCTGCCTCTAATACACAGCGACCCAACCCCCTTCTGTCCTCTGCTCCCTTTCTGCCCTCGGTATGCATTAAACACACTCACACCCTGGTTGTACACCTGCAATGTCCTAGGCGTTCCTGCAAGGTGCTCTAGGGGATGTGAAGATGGGAAAGACACAATCTCAGAAGGGCTTATCTTCTAGTCAAATGGTACAAGGACCAAGCAGAATTTTTAAGTGACATAAGAGAAACGCAAACAGCAAACAACAGGAGTCATAAATCTTTGTTACCCAGCAGAGATAGTCCAGGTTATCAAATTTATCATGTGTGATGTTTCTGACAGGAAATAAAAACTATACAACGCGCGTCGGGCGAAGGCGTATTCTACATCTGCGAACAGGGACCTCACACAGTTCTCAGTGGTAAAACAGCAGCTTGTGTTTATCAAG
This sequence comes from Ursus americanus, assembly GCF_024610735.1. Lineage (NCBI taxonomy): Eukaryota > Metazoa > Chordata > Mammalia > Carnivora > Ursidae > Ursus > Ursus americanus. Next base: position 17,254,238 of record NC_142132.1, read on the forward strand.
GGCTCATCTGTGCACCACTGCCCTGCCCACACACTTCCTATCTCATTCCATCTCCCAACAACCTTCTGCAAACAGGTACGACCATGATCCCCATTTGACAGATTAGGAAACTGAGGCCTGACAGAACTAGGACCCAAACCCAGGTAATGGGACGCCAGCAGCAGGAGCTGAACCCACCCACTTCCTCTTGTACCTGGTCCCTTTCAAACGCAGAGGTACTCCCACGAAAGCCTCAGTGGCAGGGAGTACGCTTCCAACTGTGTTACTAAACCTACAGTTCTCAACGGGGTAGGGAGGGATCTGGACCCCCAGGGGACATTTGGCAAGGTCTACAGACATTTTTGATAGGTGCGAGTGGCGTGAAGACATTAGAGGCCAGGGATGATGCTAAAGACACATCCCACAACGCACAGGGCAGTCCCCCGTGAGACGAGAACTTTCCGGCCCAAGTCGTCACCGGTGCTGAGGTGGGGAGACACTGCCTGAGCCATCCTATCTCAGCCACCCCCACTACTAGCCAAAGGCAAAGACACACCCACACCCAGTCCCAGGCCTCAATCGGTGGCGAATCGGGCATAACCAAGTATTGTCCCAGATGCATCCCTTAAAAATCAGGGGTTTTATGAAGATACTTCAAAGAGTCCACAAATGTTTGATGCTAATGTGTCTTTTTATAACATGTTATAGACATACAGCTATACAGCACATGTATCCGCTTTTAAGCTTTATATGTTTTTTCTAATTTCCATGTATTATTCATTAAATTTTAAGCACACTGAGAGCCACTTAAGGGTTTTGGTGGAGCCTTCAGGAGTAATGGGCTGCTGCCATATCTAATTGAAGAGCGTGCTGAGATTTCAAGGTAAAAAAAAAAAATCGCAACCACTTATCTGTCCAATCAGGATTTGATACCATGCCACCAAACCAAATGCCAGAGACAAATTAAGTGCTAAGCTTGATAAGCCTGCATATGTGAGCCACAACCCACTTAGAAATTTCTGTGCTTCGGGGCACCTGGGTGGTTCAGTTGGTTAAGTGTCTGACTTCGGCTCAGGTCATGGCCCTGGGATGGAGCCCTGCCTTAGGCTCCCCATTCAGCCGTGAGTCCGCTTCTCCCTCTGTCACTCCCCCTGCTCCGCCCTCTGCTCATGCTCCCTCTCTCTAACCGTGTCTCTCTCCCTCCCAAATAAAGAAATAAATAATCTTTAAATTAAAAAAGAAAAGATTTCTGTGCTTCACTAAACAGCCCCATGACTCTCAGAACCTTTTAAAAAGTATTATAAAGTGCAACCTCTAAAATAGAGATACTAAGGACACACAACCCGCTGACTGCCACAGAGCAGACGTCTCTACTACTTTTGCCCCTACGAGGCCCACGCATGGCTGACAGAAGAGTTGTGCTCATCCTTTTGGGCTGTTCTAGTCAAGGACTACCAGACACTCTCTCTGCATCCTTACCAGCCCGCATCCAAACCATGCAGGCTGGGCCCCCAGTGCCATAATGTGGTGGAGAATGAACAGATAGAAATATCTCGACTCCTACAAATACAATGATACAATTAGAACAGTTAGAAGTTAAAAAAAGATATAAGTAAAAGCCTTAAAACAAGACTGTTTTCTTTTATCTGGCCAACGTAATACAATTGCTGTGAGCTTAAAGGAGACAGTAACTTCTCGAATGACAGACGCACAGCCAAGCTGGGCTCCCTGGATTCTCATCCTGGCCCTGTCTCCACCAAGTTGTGGGACCTTGGACGAAGCAATCACCTCTTTGTACCTCATTTTCATTGCCTTTCAAAAGAGATCCCAGGGGCGCCTGGGTGGCTCAGTCAGCTAAGCGTCAGACTCTTGGTTTCAGCACCGGGCATGACCTCAGGGTCATTGTGAGATGGAGCCCTGAGTCAGGCTCCACGCTCCAGGTGGTCTACTCAAGATTCTGTCCCCCTGCCCCAGCTCCTCCCCCAGCTCTCTCTCTCTCTCTCTAATAATTAAATATTTTTTAAAAATAAATAAAACATAAAATCACCTGGGAAGCTTTTTTGGAACAGGGATACCCAGGCCCCACCCCCCTAAAGATCCCAATCCCAGGGGACTAGAGCGGAGCCTGGGCCTAAGCACTGTTGACACTGCTCCCCAGGGGCTGTGATGTGCAGCCAGGGTCCAGAACCACTGCCCTAGCCCAGAGGTTCTCCGCGTGCTATCGCCAGACAGAGGCATCCACATGACCTGAAAACCCGTTAAAGCTGCAAATGTCTGGACCCATCCCAGACCTACAGAACCTAAAACTCGGGGTGGGGGGGGCACAGTCTGCATCTAACCAACCCCCCAGGTGCCCTCCAGAGGATACTTGCTCAAGTTTGTGAAACACTGACCTGACCTGGCCCTAATGAGTGGGAGTCGTCAAGGAGTAAAACCCAGGATTCTGTATTTTTTAGCAGTTCCCAGCTCTGATTCCTTCCTATACAGCCCGGAGAGCTGGCTGGTGGCCACTGACTGAGGAAACCCTGGGACCCTCGAGCATTATTTTCCGCAGACAGTAGTTAGCATAAAGCTGTGTCGTGTTAGTATCTCTCTCCCGTCTCACTGCCGGGGTTTGAATCCTAATTCCTTGATCCTGGGCAAAATATCTCTGGTATCCTAGGCTCAGCTTCCTCATTTACAAAATGGGAGATAATGATGCTAATAAGAGTCACTACATCTTTTGGGTTTCCTTCTGTGTTGTTATGAAGAATCAATAAATAATTCATACACAGCACTTAACACCAGACCCAAGGCATCGGGAGAATTCAATAAGCGTAAGCTGCTATTATTATCAACTGTTGTTACTGCCTTTGACCCCTAAGACCAGGCACATTATCGTCCAAGCTACTCTTTCATAAACAAAGAAACGCCTCTTCTTGAGACTTGCAAAAGTATCTGGCTTTCTTCACAGAACCACGGAGAAGGAAAGGCCTAAAGCTCATCAGAACCTCCAGGCAATCTAGTTTCTCACTCAAAATGAGAAAAAGTTATCCCAACTGAGTACTTGGCCAGCCCTCAATTTTAAGCCGGTGCTGAGCAGTCAATAAATGATCAACTGATTGATTTCAAAAGACTGTAGGGCAGCAATTCTCAAACTTAAGTAGGCTGAACGTCAGAACCCTGATTCAAAATGCAACTCCCAGACTGCACCCAAAACCTACTCGGTCAGACCAAGGAAAACGGGGTGCTTACAAATCAGTATTTAAAACACCACTAGAATTTAAGCTCCATGGGAACAAGGGGTTTTTGTCCGTTTTGTTCACTGAGGAATTCTGCAGGGGCCTGGCACGCACTAGATGTGCCATAAATATTTCTGAATGAATGAATGAACATTCTGAGGTATGGACTTCAATTAGATCATTCGGCTACAACTCAGCATCGGAGCAAGTGAATGAGCCTCCCGAATGTGCTAGCTGGCATCCAGAGGCTCTGTGAAACTACCCTGGTGAAACGCCCTCTGGGTCTCTACCATTCTCCCAGCCACACGCACGTGCACACAGGCTTCACTCTTTGTGGCAAGTGGACATGAACTCTCCCAGCCAGGTGTGGCAGTGGGAGTGAGGAGAAAATTGAGGCAGTGACTATATTAAGGACTATAGTTGTTTCTGGGAGTCCCCCCACTTAGCCCAGATCTGCCCCTGAATCAAGAAAGCAAATCCTCGGGGCGCCTGGGTGGCACAGCGGTTAAGCGTCTGCCTTCGGCTCAGGGCGTGATCCCAGCGTTCTGGGATCGAGCCCCACATCAGGCTCCTCCGCTATAAGCCTGCTTCTTCCTCTCCCACTCCCCCTGCTTGTGTTCCCTCTCTCGCTGGCTGTCTCTATCTCTGTCGAATAAATAAATAAAATCTTTAAAAAAAAAAAAAAGAAAGAAAGCAAATCCTCACGAGAACTGAAAGGCCAGCGAACCCGTGGCAAGAGGACAGGCATAGAACACAAGAGACAGCCATCAGATACAGGAATTGCGTTACCGCGAACATCCTGGCCAAATCCACTGGTACTAACTGGCCATTTTTATCACAAATGCCAAGGGTCTACCTGGACAAGGAGATGGACTGCCACCCACAGTACCTGTGGAATCTGAATGATTTTAAGACATGGACAAGACTAAACGTCAAGTCCACACCCAGGAATAAGGGGCCAATATGGGGCCAGGACGCTCTGAAGTTTCTACCCTTCCCTCCTTGACTCCAGAAAGCACACAAGCCCTGGAGGAGGGTCCTTGGGGCCTTACTGAGTCATGGCAGGTGAGTGCTAAGACCAAGCAGAAGGGATACGCTTTGGGAAAGCTCAGATGGGAACTTGCAAAAGCCTGAGGATAAGAAGCAAAGCAACACCAACTGCAAAGTCTCCACCACTCAGCTGTGTAAACAAATAAAATGGTCCATTTCTTCTGGAGCCTCTCCTGGTTGTCTTTGCGCACACACACAAGCGTGTGCATGCACACACACATACACACACACACACACACACACACACACACAAACCACTTCACATCTTAAAAGAAAAACAACCATGAAAGGTCTACACAGTTTGTTTTTGCTGTGTGTGGAGTTATTTTTTCCTAAATCACATCTGACTTGGTGTTAAAACATCAACCTTTGGCCAAAATACTCTTAAAACAAAGGCTTAATTGGTTCTGAAGTAGCCCTTCTGAAAACCGAGGGAAATCTCTTCTGTGGGTCTTGACCTTGATTACAACACTGCTCTTCAGGCTGGAATAACGATGAGTGGAGGAGTCTCGGAAAAGCTGTCTTCAGGGAGGCGACAGGGATGCCTAAGCATTCATCCACATTCTCAGGGAGGCACCTGCAGTGTGTGCGTCCGCCTCTGCATTCGGCCTGCAAAATCTTCCCAGGTGACTGGAGACAGTGGGAGGAGTTCCTAAGAACTGGGGCCAAAAGCCAAGGGGCTGTGTGAAGGCAAACTGGCCTCCGACCACACCTAGCTCATTTTACTGCTCCCTCCTCTGTATCACCCACATATCTACAACCACTCTGCCAGGGCACCGCACTGACAACACCTGAAATCCGGCATTCAAATCTCTCTCAAAAGATCGATGCAAAGCAAAACACACACGTTACGCCATGTCTCCCCAAGGCCACTCTTGGATATGAAGAACAGAAACGGACACACGTATTCCTCCAAAAGATGCGGGTGAGAATGTTACTAGGACCTTATTCATAATAGCAGAAAATTGGAGGCCATCCAAAAATCCAGTAACACAGAAAGGATGTGTGCATTGTGTCATACTCCTAGCTGAATACTAATGGCAGTAAAAAAAAGAGCAAACTATTGCTACATACAATAACAGGAATATAACTCAGACATAATGCTGAGCGGGGCCAGACATGAGACAATCCCATTTCAATGAAGCTAAAAAACAGGCACAACTAATCCATGGCAATAGATAAAACTATTCCTTAGTGAGATTTGGGGTGGTGGGGGAGGAGAGCCAGATGACTGGAAAGGGAGGAAAACAAGCAAGACTTCTGGGAGGCTGCTAATATTCTCTCAGGGGCCAGCAAACTACAGTCTGTGGGCCAAATCCAGCCACTGTCTGATTTTATAAATAAAGTTTTATTGGGACAAGGCCACATCTAGTCCTTTAGGTATTATTTTTAGCTGCTCTTGCACCACAACGGCAGAGTTGAGTAGCTGCCATAGAGACCGTTGGGCCTGCAAAGCCTCAAATATTTACTATCTGGCCCTTTACAGAAAATCTGTTCCAACTCCGCTCAATACATCGGTCAGGGCGATGGTTTCATGTACATTCACGCACGTAACAGTGCATCCGCCTCTCCACTACAGACCTGTGCACTGTGCTAAACTTACACTGCGCTTCAATTAAACTTTTTAAAAGTCAGTAGAGCTAAATAACTATGTCTTTTTTTTTTTTTTTTTTTAAGGCCTGTTAATTGTCATTCCAGTTAGATTTTGTGTTAACCACTTAGGGAGAACAAGGCCATTTGTGTTACTCTTGTCTTTCAAAGCTGAGAGGAGTTAGGAGATTGTCAAAAGCAGGGAAGATCCCAAAACAGCCATTGATATTGTGTCCAAACCTTTCCCAAGAACAGGACGTGGCTACAGAATCACTTGGAAGCCATTCATATAAATGGTGAACTTGGCCGAGGCCGGAGATTGCAGGGGATGGGAAAGGAAAGGGGTATGGATCTCACGTGATACAAGGTGTCACACTACTCGAGGTTATTTTAGGATATAGCTTAGGAGAGCAACAAGCTCAGCTCATATTGAAATACAGTATTTATTAAGGTGGGGCAGTTTTAAGTTTCCAGGGAAAGAAAGTTCTGCCCCGATAGTCACATCGCCATGTAAGCCTTACGCTGGAGGATGACCCAAAGGGAGAACGTCAGCTGCACTCCACCCTAAAGCACTACCATCCTCACTGTATCCCCCACACTGCAGTCGGGCTGCCACATGCATGTGGAATAATTTTGTGTCTGAGATTTCCCCTTTCCTCCCTCGCTTCTTCCGGTTTCTGCTATTTATCCTTTGATGACCCAACTCCAGTTACAGCTAGAAGCCGTTTGGCCTGGCCTCCTCCCGGTCCAGCAGAGACTGGGGGAGAATGAACTCGGAGCATGCCGGTGCTGGGTCTCTAATAAAATGTCTCTCTGTTTGCCCACATGGGCATCAAGCCTTAGCCAACAGAAGCAGGGGAGAACAATACTACCTGTTCATGGAGGGATAGTAATGGTTTCAGTCCTCCAAACAATGAGGTCTGTAATTTACTCCATCTTCCTCCTGAGAAAGAGCTTCACATGGCCTGCGCCGTGCCAGGTGGTTTGGAGAAAGACGACCTGCTCGGTCCAACAAGGGACACTTCAGCAGTGGGTGTAAAGGCACAACAGCTGCTCTGGTCTCGGCTGGTCTCCCAGTGACATGGCCCCAGCCAGCCTTTCCACACCAAGATAGGGATCACCATGCTATTGAACCTCAACAATTCCCACCCCCCGGGCAACAGGATCTTCCAGCACTCCACGAGACGCAGGAGGCCTCAAGACACTTGTCGGTGCACCCAACCGTTCCTCAAGACTTAGGGTCTGGGCTGGTTCCCCATCCAACCCTGAGTCTAAACCAGTTTCCGGAGGCAAGAGTCACTATGCCGCTAATCAAAAGGAAGAAGGGTCCACCAGGAAATGTGCCAGCAAGGACAACTGCGTGTCTAGCTCAAGACATCAGGCTTGAAACTATCTGGGGGTGGAGGGGTAAAAATCAAGAGCCCCTCAAAGACACAGGGAGATCAGCAGCACACTGCAGAAGTGAACAAAATATTTTAAAAATAAGTTACTGCTGCCTTGAAATAAGTACAAAAATATTAGGGATCCACCAAACAAAAAATGCCTGCTGAGTCATACTTTTCACTGGGGGAAGAGTTCACAGTTTAGCTGGGGCACATGGCGGTCTGAGCGTCTTATCCAGGAAGATGAGGATTTGAAACAGCAGAGCTACCAAGATGCGACGTGGCTCTATTCGGTGAGACCACACACACACACACACACACACACACACACACACACACACACACTATCTGCCAGGGGTGACTACAAGATAGGGTGCAATGGAACAACAGAAATTGTTCAACCAACTGGTATCAACTTCCAAGAAGAGAAGACCAAGAGCCAGACTTCAATATCACAGCCAACAGGTTTCAAAAGCCTCTCTTCAAAGGGTTAAGGCAGAACACTCAAGAAGTTTTGGTACCATTAGTTACACCATGCGTAACATCCATCCTGGCAAAGCCAGGCAAGGCAGACAGACGAAAATTGTATTAGTCTGCTCTCCCTCCACTACTGCATTCTGTTGGCATCAGTTCAGCTCGGAGTCTATATTAGTCCGTGATTTGTTTAGCCTTTGGATTTAAGAGAATGGAAGTACTACGTGAGCAGGAAACAGGGCACTCATCAGAAGCTGGGATCTGTCACCTCTCCCTTCCAGCACTTTTAATGACATATATCAACAGGTCCAAGAGAAAATACATTTCAGGACAATCAGGTCAAAAGCTATATTCTTAGCACCACTTAACATGATTTGGAACCACCGGAAACAACTCTCTGGCTGTCACAAAGCCTCCTCTCCCTCTCCACCCCTCAACCCCCCCCCCCCGCCCAATTCTTCAGTTCACAGTTGGCCACCTCATCTTACGCCCAACTGAAGATTCTTTCCTAAGCCAAAAACAAGAGCCAAGCTGGGGTCTGTTTGCCCATTACGCCTGACCAAGAAACTTAACCAAAAACACAGGCTCCTCTTTCTTTCCATAATCTTTAAATCATGTTGGCAGCATTTCTGCTCATTTCTTTGCTTCCCACCTCCCCCAGTGAATCAACCACCACCAGCACCATCATCACCATCATCATCACCACCATTGTCACCACCATCATCACCATCACCACCATCATCATCACCACCATTATCAACACCATCATCATCTCCACCACCACCATCATCACCATCATCACCATCATCATCACCACCATTGTCACCACCATCATCACCATCACCACCATCATCATCACCACCATCATCAACACCATCATCATCCCCACCACCACCATCATCACCACCATCATCATCATCATCTAGATTGGGGGAAGGGGCAGAGAATAAAAGACACAAGAGACCTACATATTGACAATTCAAGCTTCAGGATCTCTTGCATTTCCTACCTGAATTGCAATCTGGTGTTCAATCGTTTTGTACGCAGAGTAATGTGTGCTCCCGGACTGAAAATGGAGCTGTAGAAAGAAACCAAATCAAAGCGTTCTGCTTATGTCACAAACTACAAGAAAACATCTTAAGCAGTTTATGAATAGCAGACAAACCTTCCTAGATTGAACTGCAGCCTTGGCATTCAATCAAGACCTGTGTATTTTTATTTGTTGCTATGGATAAGATGATCATAATAATCTAGGTAAAGTTTAAAAAAAAAAAAAAGCACCTATTCAATAAGCAAAAAGGGAGGGGGAGGGGGCCGGGAGTGAGAATCAATGACATGAAAAGGAAAGACGGATGCCCATTAAAACATAAAGGAAGCCAGTGTGCTGAGCAGGGTGCTGCGGAAAATTTAACTGTGTGCTGCAAAAAGTCATCAGAATTGCGACACGCAGGCGAGAAGGAAGGTTGTGAGAGAGGGTTCTGAGAAGCCACAAGACTGCAACAGGTACAAGCTCCCCACCGTTCTGATAACTGGGCTCTTGCTCCTAAACACAATTCTATTTTGGGGAAAACAAATGTGGCAGGCAGAATTCAGGGGCCACCCGAAGCCTTATACATTCTTTTCCAATGACTAAGCTATCAGTCCCGGCACATCTCTATAGTCTGCACTCTAGGAATCCACACTTCCCCAAAGAGAGAGCCAACCTCTGCCAAAGAGCCACCCAGTGTTCTAAGGACCACCTATTCGGTGGCCCCTGGGTGAATGCTTGTCCCTGGCTCCCTCAGATTCTCCACAACAGAGGGGAAAGTCCCTCCTGGGCCTTTCTCTCTGAAGCCCTACAGAACCCCCATCAAAGAAGTGGGTGCCCCCAAATAGAACGGAATACTGAGATTCCTCACCAAGTTCTCCTTTCCCCAAAAAATACTTGTTCCTCTTGGGATCCTACAGATGGGGAAAACAAACACCATCTGCTGGTTTATCTGATAAAGAATACAACAATCACTAAAGATCTCAACAGTATCTGAAAATGCATTTCAATTTGCAATATCTGAACAAAATAAGAAGGGATTAGACGGTCCGGGAAATCACTGCCCATTCCCCTCATAGCAATGGGCATCAGTGGCAATTCCAAACCACTGCTATTACTGCTCTTGTCCTACGGCTGTTGCCAGAACACTTCTCTGCTATTGTAACAAAGTATAACCCAGCTTGCAAGGGGCCTTCAGATCTGATTATTTTGTATCTTGGTCCTTGCATGAAAAATCATTCAGTCCACACACTTTTAAAAAACAAAAAGACAAAAAAAATAAAATAAAAAGAAATTCACATAAGAACTTTTGAACCAACTCAAAATAACCACAACACAGAAGTAATCAAATTTAAAAAGTCTAAATTTTTATTGCTCATGGGAAAGGTTCTAAGTCCCCAATTTAGCATACAATGGGCTCTACTCCAAATGAACAATCAAAACACTGCCTATGAGTCCGCTTGCCCCCAAAACGTAGTAATCAAGGTTAAAAGGGGGCACAGTACAGATGAATTCAAAAACTATTTTTTTTTCTTTCACCTGTCAAAGCAGAGTGATTGAACCACACTCCTTAAAACAACACAAGATGTACACAGAGCAAGTGAAGATAATCCCCCCCCACAGCGCCCCCCCCCACTCAGAAACAGTTCACTGAAGTGAATCACGGAAAAAGAAAGATGAATTTGCACCCTTTGCCCTCCTGTCCTTTCTGTGAAAACTGCCAGTCAGTAAACAGTGATTGCACTAATTTCTGTGACAATTCCACATCATCTTAAAACAACTTTTGTACTAGGGCCAGGTTCCTCTGCGAGTTTGGAATTCTTGGCTGGAGAGCAGCTCTTGGGGGGGGGGTTCTCCTTCTAAGTCGAGAGGCAACAGTAACAACGTGTCCCCCTTTTCAGCAGGGTTTTATTCTCTTTTCCAACTGCCTGATTCAGAGCTTAATGGAAACTTGTCCAAGCTTTTCTTCCCACAAACGCTGCAGAGCCCCTAGGCAATCTGTACTCAGGGTAACCACAGGAATCTCAGATTGTCAATTAAAACTGAATGGACACCTGATAACTAAGTATATGTCGTGGAAACAAAATTTCATATAATCACAGGCTTATGAATGAATTAATGAAACTGTGGCTAATCCAAATTCAATTTTCACTTGTCCGGTTCCATTCTTAATCCTTGCGTCCAATCACCACCCGACAACACAATCCCAGAGAGAATGCTACAATTAAAACAGTAAAAATGTAGTTGCAAGGTCCTTAAGAATCCAGCTGGACAAAGTTAATTTAACACACACACACACACACACACACACACACACACACACACCATCCTAACACCCCCAAGCAATGTAACTTCCCTCCTCAGCTGTCCAGCCACATAGACAGCGTGGACCAGCTCAGAAATACACAGCACAAGCTCCAATCAGATCTTTACTCCCAGCCAGTAACCACTGTGTTGGGACACATTGGGAGCTAAACTTCCCCCAGCTACAGTGACAAAGACTTACAATTTTCTTGTTTCTCCTTTGGGTTTCCACCCCCTCTTTTCCCAAATACTATTTTCTTAAACATAGACTTTCAATGGCTTTTTGATTCCCCGTAAAACACAAAGATGCCTTGTTCGTTATAGTCTAGCTTTTTAAGACAAAGACAAAATACAAGGACCCAGTAAACACTTGGCATTCTGGACTGGAACAGCAATGTATTTCTCTCTCTGTAAAAACCCCTAAGGAAGGCAAGGACGACAAGAGATGGCAGCCTTTTCTTTTTTCGGAAGATGAGGGGAGGGAGGTTGAGAGATCCAGCACAAGGCTCATCTGAGTTCGAGGACCAGGCTCCCCCATGCCGCCACCCCTGGGACCGCCCTGCTCCCGGTCACCTGCAGCACCCCGCGTCACTTCCTCCACCAGCTAGTGTAGCTGTTACACCCTGGACATGCATCGCGCCCTCACCATGGTGCCTCCCTGGGGCATCCTGCGGCGTCACCAAACGAGAACTCCAGGGTACTTTTCATTTAATTCCTTCCCATGAAACTTCCAACAAAATAAACCTTCCCTTCCTCTGTGCTTGTTTACAGTGGCCAAGCCCACCCACCCATTCGAACACCCCCAAATGATCTGGCCCTCACTTGTCCGGAGGAAGAACCATGAAGATGGGGCGATGCTCAGCTTGGGCTTGCACAATTCCCCGGCAATTATAAAACCAACAATTGACAATTAACTGCTTCCCATATTATTACCGTATCTTGATGTCTCTTGTTTTATTTCTAATCACTACTACTGGCCCTTAATTTGATGTTTCAGATACTAGACATCAGAGATATCCAGAGATGAGAGAAAAAGGAAAAGCACTTTTTCAACCGCAGAGATTTCATCCTCAAAGGGGACTAAAGTAAGTAAAACCCTGTGTTGGTTTTTCCAACACTAAGTGAACTCCAGTGCGATGAAGATTCATTTTTTAGACCTATTCCTTCCACTAAATTGGGAAGAGGTGGAGCATACGCTTTATTTTCAGTTTTATGAATCACCTGGCTTTCTTTTTTATTTCAAGAAAAAAAAAGTCCAGATTCATTCCCCTTTTAAAAGGTTTTAGTTTGGGGGATTTAGGGCCCACTTTTACCCCGTAGCTACTATCATGAGCCACCTGACGTTTAATTCCCATGTCATTAGCTTAAAAGACAGAATACTTTTGCTGCTGTTAGTACATCTAAGACTTTTTCTTTTAGGTCATCAGTCACTATTAAGGGCACAGACAGCACCCCTAGTCCTATGCGGCGAACCTCTTCCATTTAATGGGAAATAAACTTCTGAGTAGGGCTCTGGGTTACTGACTGCCCTTCCAAAAAGTGCCAACGGGGCCTCTAACTTCCACAAGGAAAGCAAACCCAGCACTGACTGGTAGCTTTGCCGGCTTAAACATTCCTCCCCAGATCTAGACACCGAACATTTGTACCATCCTGAAACAACAACTTAACAAAGGCATCCCCTTTTACTTCCTGGCATTCTCCTTCAGAAATTCTGCTTCAACAAAACGCATACCTTTAGACACAAGAACAATCTCTCCTACTGTCTCGCTGTTCCATCCAAGGTCTATTTACCCTCATTAAATTTTTCTTTTCTTTTCCTCAACCTGAAACCATCAGCTATGAGTCAGAGAACGATCATTAACTTTTACAGCTTCCATACACGTCCACCTACTCAGATTTGGGGAAAGAAGCCTTGCAACATTGCCTGAGACCAAATCCTCCATGAAAGAAAAGGAGGAAAAAAATGACTTCAAGAAAGTTAGAGATGTAGGTCTACGGGGGGCGGAGCGGGGGCTACATTCATTGTTTTTCCACTCGGTGCTGCAATCTGGTGCAAAAAGAAAAGTTGGTTATGGGGATAGGCATTTCTGGGCTATGTTGGAAGGAAAACGAGAAGATTTTCTTTAAACATCAAAACATAATTAAAGTTCTTAAACGTGGGGGGGGGGATGAAGTGAATCAAGTTTCCTGCTCTTGTACGTAACACATTTCTTGCATATAAAAACACGTGGGCTAAGATGCTGAGACATGTTCCTAACACAGCACTTTTCATTAAAAGTTGCTACATTAACACTTAAAATGATGCCCTATTATTACTCCACTTAGCAGTCACAGCTCTGCAACTCATAACGAATTAATTTGCATTAATGTGGGTTTCATGTGTCCTTCCCTGGGTTTGCCATTGTGATTCGGGCTTAATAAAACTGACAAGACAGTAACATTGCGCCTTTTATTTCACTTTCCAAAACAAACCAACCCACCCGAAGACCCACACAAATCCTCCCTATTTTTTAAGCATTTTGCTAATATATTTAGTACATCATAATTGGCCCGGCACGCAGGGACCTAGTTATCTTCTCGGTAAATATTTATAGCATCATTCTTTCCCATTCATTCTGCATTTTCTTGGAGAATCTCACTGTAGCCTACATCTGCAATTCATTGACTTTACAATTTACCACATGTTGGGATGGGAGAGGTCCTAGCTCCATTTGAATCACTACACAAATATGCAAGTGATTTATCGGTTTCAAACTGAAGGCTGCAAGAGAAGGGACTCCACTTTTCCTGAACATTACTTCTTCTGGCAGACCATGAACAATTACAGTTCGTACTAATTAAGCTCTGTAAATGTGCTGTGCCCTGCTAATGCCTACCAGGCCTCAAATTTATTTTCATGATGCCAAACTTTAGCGACCAATTTTAACTCCTTCAGAGCTGATCCCACTAATAATAGCCAGGCCCACCCCCTATAAACAGAACTGTTTGGGGCTTCTTCATGACCAAAAAAAAAAAGAATAAAATATAACAGGCTGAATGACCAGCCCGAAATCAGATGTGCCTAAGGAAGAAAAACCTATCCTGGGAAAACCGAAGAAGACCACGGCTGATAACCCGTTCATAGATCCCACAGCCCCATCTTTGTAATGAGCTGTTCAGGGATTCATATCTGTCCCTGAGGGCTAGTAAGTTTCTGCATTCCATTGATTAGAAAATAAAACCTTACAGCCTCGGTCTTTAAGTTTGGGTTGGATGGAGGGAAGGATCCGGCCAGAAATGACAGAGCCATCAGCCCCCCTCCACACTTAGCCACGCACCTCACAATCCCACTCCCCCTTTACCATGTGGCCCCTTTGTAACATACACACACCAGAACAGCCCACTTTTTATAAAAAATAAATTAAAATCGGGAGGATAATTGGCCTTCTCTCTCTCTTCGGGGTCTCCACCACAGATGCCCCACCCCCAGACCCTCACACAAATAACTGAGAGGAAACGTATCTGTGGCTGGATAGAGCATTTTAGGTGAGGAGTGGATTGGAGCCACTCTATGCTGAGCAAAGCAATGGTTTTTAACAGCACCCCCCACCATGGTACTCCCACCTCTCATGAGACACTTCCAATCCCCAATTTCAATCAAGCCATTCCCCCAAGCCTAAATGTTTGTCCCATCTTCTGTTTTTTCCAATCTTTCTTAATCAAGCATTTTTGCTGCCTTTCTGGCTACTTTTTCTGTGTTTCTTCCCCCCAGGTAACAGTGCACTTTTCCCAAATGAGTGGCCTTGCCATCCCCAATGAAACCTGGAACTTTTTTTTCTCATCTATTAAATTCCTTTAATCAACTCTCCTCACCCACATAACTTTTTTTTTTAAACCCTCACGTTAACTACTGCACTATGCAACGTGTGTATGTGCCCTTCCAGCTCAGTGAACATCATATAAATTAAAGAGCAGTCTCTCGTATCGGGTTTCTTTAAGTATTCTGGGAAATACGCACAATATAGGCAACACGGTCCAAAAAGGAAAAAAGAAAAAGAAAGAAAAGAAAAGGAAAAAAAGAAAAAGGAGAAACCAGAAGACAAGGAGAAAGATGCAAACAGCTAGAGCAACTTTGCTTTTGAAAAAGGCATTTGTGCAGAGCCCCCACTGAATTTCCATCCCTGAAACTGCTCTTTATAAATGTGTATAACAATAGCCTAGAGGAAAAGTACAAGTCAGCTGCCAAAGGAGAGGGTGTCTGTCTCAGTCAGCTCAGATTGTAGAGGTGGGGGTCACAGAAGGGGGGAGGGCAGCATTTGAGATGGGCTCCCCCGTTCTTCACCCCCCATCTCATTGCTTATAATTAGTGAGAGAAATTTGAGCTACTGCCAATGTCTGCGGACCTTGAATATTATAAGGCCAACGTGGCGTCAAATATCTTAACATTCATAAGTGTTATGGGCTGTAAATAAAGCCTGTGGATTTATGACCCTGTGGCGCTTGCCAGCAAAGGACTGGGGCACATTTCTTTCAGCAGACCTGTCGAGGTGCAAGTTTGCCTTTGGTTGTAAAATTAACCATTTCCTTCACAAATGTGCTCAATTATAAGTCAGAGTTGAAGATTTACTTACACGGTTGCCAATATTCACTCGCAGACGAAACTCAGATGCCCACATTACACAACCCTTCAAAAAGAAAAGCCTCCAAGAATTTGATTCACCCCTCCTTTCAAAACTTCTGAAATGTGTCACCTTAGAACAGTTATAAATGCGGTTAAAGATATTATCTAATTCCACTTACCAAGACTAAAAAGCTTACACCTACTTCCTTGGAAAGTGCTTATTTATTTGGCAACGCCAGGGTTTAAAAAAAACAAAACAAAACAAAAAAGGAGTAAATCACTCCTTGCCTGCAAGCCTCGTCCCTTCCCCCAATATAATGTCATCTACTTCCTGTGTAGGAGAGAGCCTCTGCTAAATCCAGGTTGTCTCATACTTAACTGCCAATAAACCAACTTCCACATAACTTCCAGACAGCTGGGGAATAGGTCCTCGGAGTTTTAGTCATGGTCCAGAAACACGCGTCCACACAAAAATTTGCAGCTGTCCTTTCTCTACAGTGCATTTTTAATGTGATTCGGGGGCCCCTGTTGTGAAACATCTGACAAAATGTAAAATCCTCTTAGATACCTTCTCATTTACCCACTGTGCATGTGTAAGAGAAGTTGCACCCGGATTTCTCAACCAAGGAAAATCTAGGCACTTTCTGCATGCACACAGGCACCTCGTGGGATGTGAGGAGGCATTCAAAACCCGCAAAGGCTTCTACTGTAATCTTTGAAAGCACAGCTTCTGGTGCAACTATTAAAATGCTAGTTTTCTAAAGCAAATATTTTTTTAATGGCGCGCAGAACTGCAGTTATCCTGGGCTGCTAACAGAACAGCATTCTTGATCTGCCAGCCCCCGGAAACCTTCCTGTAACTTTTTCACAGCTTGCTAAGAAACAGAAAGCTGACCAGCTTCCAGCAGTGACTCTAAATGAAATCCGTATCAGTAAAATTAAAATCAAGGTGGAAAACTCCTAGCAAGAACCGGAGCTGTTTGCCTCCCGATCTTTTCTCAATCAGATAGGGGGCATCAATCAGTAAAAGCTACTTCCCTTAAGCAATCCAAAGTTTCCAAAAACACTTCTTCCAGATAAGCTCTTCAGGCCCCCAGCTGCCTGAGAGCTTGTTTCTGGGGGTTCAGAAAGCTTTAATTTCAACACACTGCAAAGCGCTGGCATATTAAATTTATAATCATTAAAATATGACTTATTGGGTAAATGTTGAGCCCATAATCCATACGGCAGACATTAAACCCCAACCTATAAAGATTAGCACAGAATTAATACTGTTGCACTGAGATTGGAATCTAAACATGTTGGCCATAAATATTTCTGAAGGAGATGAAACACAATTAGCATAAATACCAAAGAAGGGCAAGAACACCTGTTCTTTTTCAGGGCGATAAGCATTTTATTGTTCTCTATTTAAAATGTAATGACCTGTGTAATTACAGTAATATTACATTGTTATGTAGGGGCTTGGAATGTCACACTTTGAAAAGTGTTGTCAAAACAATCAGGGGTGAAGGTGGGGGGTGAGAGGACAACCAGGGAAGGACCACCATTAACCCTTCACACTCTGAGGTCTAAATCTTTTGTATTAGAAAGGATTATGTTGTTTGAGTGAGGGGAAAAAAACATCCATTTTTCACAAGCCAGAAAGAGAAGTTGTTTGCCCGGCTAAATAAAACCCCAATGAATAGGCCCCTCTTGGTTTCTTTCAAATGCTGAATTTCAAGTTCAAAAATGAATTCAAGATGCTGCTTATTTATTTGTTCAACCTAGTAGCAAACAGCTCAGTTAAAAAGCAACTAACTTTGGGATGAAAGATGCGAGAGCTCTAGTAATCAAGTCTTGTAAAAAGAAACCTCAGACTAACTAGAATCCCGACCACCCCATTCCTACCTCTCGTTTGGCACGAGGGAAAAAGAAACGTGAAACTACTTTTTCCTATCAACTTTAATATGGTAACAATCCTCTTATCGTTAGTATACAAATGTTACCACAGTTCTAATATTTGCTGTTCTATCACTTCCCATCTACTTAACTAGACCTCCCTCCTTAACGTAGTTTTGTATTCGAATCTGTCTTTTTAAAAGCCCTTCTTATTACTGTATCAAAGGTTAAATTAATGTTATGCAGAAAGCTTTGTCGTTTTAAAATAAAATTATTACTATCGAGCCTTATGGCGTCTTCGGCAATTAAAGCATTATTCTTGAGATAATGTATTATTCATCATAGCTGATTTAACGATACTCCTTAATTCTTTACATTCTTAAATAGAAAAGCAGAAATCAGGGATCCAGAGAGTTCGCTTTTTTAAAGGATGCAGCTGCTTACAGGTACACTAACAAGGAACAGAAACTGTAGCAAAAACACCACCACTAAGGAGGGTCGGGAAAAGAAGAAAGCACCCCTAGTTTGTCTTTCCACCTTGCCCTCAAAACACACTCTACGAAGCACTACGAATTCCAGATGAGCGTGAAAAGACCCCTATCTTGCCTATAGATGCCCTCGGCAGCTGCCTCAAATCTGGAATTGCAAGCTGGCCCTCTGATCGAAGACGTCAGGAGTGACACGCAACAGCCTCTCGTCCCCATTTCTATGGCTCTGCTTACTGGCCTAAATAAATAACTTTAATTTTGGAGCAAAGAATCTGACCCAGGTAACAGAGGAAGGAGGAAGGGGCCGTACACACAAAGATATCTGTTGCTGTTTGACATGCAAATCTCAAAATTGCCTACTGAGTTCAGAAATGTCCTCTCATACTCAATCTGATGTCACAGCACAAGGCCACCCGCTACGTCCACAATTAAAATAACTACAGCGGTCTATTCCTATAATGCCCACAAAGGGGACGGAAGGTTGGGAGCCTTCCTTTCGCACCGGGAAATCATTTATTTGCCTTTAACAATTTCCCTGTTTCCTAATTACAGCACAACACAACCGTTCAAGTTTTAGGCGACAGTGTGGCAAGATTGCCAGCGGTCAGACTGGGAGTTTGAAGAGTCAAGAAGGCCAAGAAGCCCGCCATCAAATCTCAATATTCAGATGGCCTTTCGGATGGCTAAGTGGATTTTTAAATAATACCAGAGAGGAATCCATCGGAGGGGGGAGGGGAGGAGAGTAAGAAATTCTCAGGGTTACTTTGGAATGCGGCTTGGTCAGGTTGGTTAGTACACAAACCCTGATTCTGAGCCGAATGCTCCCGGTTTAAGATGCCCATGAGCTCCCAAGAAAAATACAACGTAACCGGTCTGTGCTTCCCCTACAGCTGCAACCCCACAGCCCGGCCCCAGCAGCCTGAAGGAGCTGGCCCTGCAGGAGGAGGTCGGGCTGAAACGCTCTACCAGCTTCCCAAGCATGCAGAAGCCTGGGTACAGGGAAGGAGGGAGGGGGGATAATTATTTCTCTTTCCTAGCCATAAAAAATGACCGGTCTGGCATGCCCTTGCCCTTTTTGCCAGGGCCCAAAAAACAAGTAAAACCTGATAGTTAATATTTTAATGCTTAAAAACACTTGTAGATCGGATCGCCTCCCAACCGGCCAGCCCTCGGCCATTAGCACCGAATCCACGGCTGCTGAACACTGGATACATTATTTCAAATTCCTATCTCGAGTTACCAAAAAGAAAAAACAAAAGTAGTGTGTGTAAATAAGGGGTAGGGGGATCAAACCAGAAAAGGTGCAAAATGACATTCCCGGGAAACCCGGCACAAACGTCCAGAGGTTGATTCTAGAGATTGGCAATTCAGGCTTTTTAGAGGAGGGTGGGATTGAGGGGGTGGGGGTGGAGGGAGGGGTTCAGGGCGAGGGCAGGGGGCAGAGGCCGGTCGGAGAAGGGGGGATGAGACTTATTAACAAATGTCTGGAGTGGGCGCGGAACGCACGCTGCGGGAAGCACCCGCAGAGCCTGGCACCCGGTGCCGCCCTGGGGCCCCCAAAGTTGGGTGGCCCGCGAGAAGCAGCCCACTGCCTTGAAAGAGAGGTGCCCTTGGCCTCCCTCACCCTCTATACACCCTTGGGCCGGCAAACCATGGTCTCTGATTCCCCCCCCGCCCTCAGGGCCCACTGAGGGCCTTCTCAGAAGCTGGCGAACGCAGACCCGGCTATAAACCCCAAGACACCAAAATTCCCTAGAAATACATCGAATCCGCTCAGAGGAGGCCATCCCGTCTGTACACAAACCAAGAACCCGGTCACAGAGGCCTCCCCACTCCGCGCGGCCCGGGAGAGCCCGCAGCTAGCGCGCGGGGCAGCCGAGCCCGCCACCGCGCCCAGGGCGCTCGCGGCCCTGCGGGGTTGCCAAAGAAAAGCCAGCCCAGAACCCCCAAGTTTGCAGTGGGACCAGTCTGGGAAGCGTGACCTTCCAGGGGAAAGGGGGAGGGGGACTGAGAGCCAGCGATCACCACTAGAAAGCTAAATAAATAACCAGCCGAAAGAGAAAGCCGAGGCGCTTCTCCAAGGCCCCGGGCTCCGCGCGCTCGCTACTTCTCCAGTCCAACGCCTGCAGGAAAATCCACTCTCTACCCCGCGCGTCGGGCGCAGCCCAGTCACTCGAGCCCCGGCAGCGGCAGCCAAGGGGTTAACCGGGGAAAACCCAAGACGCCACAGAAGAGGGAAGGAAGAGAGAGGGAGAGAGAGAGCGAAAAGAAAGAGCCACACAGTCATCTTCCCAGGGTGAAGAAACAAACACCACCACCACAGGGGGAGGGGGAATAAGAGCGCAAAAGAAAAAAAAAAATTCTTCTCTTTCCCCCCCACCCAACAAAGCCCTGCTTGGAAAGAAAGGTCTCCCCAACATCACGAGGCAGCAAACTGAAAGCAAGAACATGGCGAAGTGCAAACAAATCCAGTCCACAAAAGGCAGAAAAGTTTGGAGAGTTTCGGGCTGCCTGGGCCGCGAGCGGGGGAGGGGAGGCTGGGAGGGGAGGAGGCGGGGAGGGGGGGCGGGGAGGGAGGGAGAGAGGGAGGGGAGGGGAGGGGAGAGAGGGGGCAGGGCAGGGGCCGCATGCGGGGCCGGGCGGGCGGGCAGCGGGCGGGGGCCGGGCGCGGAGGCACTTACGGTTCGGGCGGTGGGCGAGAGCGATCCGTTGGGGAGGTAGGGGCTCGTCAGGTCGGGGATCATGATGAAGGGGTAGCCGGGATACGGTGGCCCCTTAAAGAGCCCTCCATCTTGCCTCTTGGCCGCTAACATGGCGGGGCGGCGAGGGGACGGCGGCGGCCGCGCCGAGTGGGAGAGAGCGAGGAGAAACTTTTTAGAAAGTGTCCCAAGTAGCCGGGCGCCCCGGCAGGGCCGGCGCGCGGCCGGGCCGAGCGGGGCGCGGGGCCGGGGCGCGCGGGGCGGCGGGCCCAGGGGGCGGCTCCGGGCGGCTGAGGGGCGCGCGGGGCGTACTCACCTTCTTCCAAACTTTCCCGGGATTTATCTCGGAAACTTTCGGAGCGAGGCGGAGGCCGTCTTTCCGCCTTCCCGGAGGGGTGGAGGTGGGGAGGGCGAGGGGCAAACGCCACGCAGAGGGGGGAGAAGGGGGAGAAAAAGGATCAGCGGGGTGGGGGGGGTGGGAGGGAGAGAAAACAGGGTTACAAGTTTCTGCAATGGTGGCACCGCGCGCACTCGCCGCCCGCCCGGCCCCGCGGCGCCCCCGGCCCCGATTCCTCCCCTCTCGGCACCGTTTGCCAAGCCCAGGAAATAGACTCGAGACCCCACCAGCCCGAGGGGCTTTTCCTACCTCGGAATCGGAGGAGCTGTTTTGATTCGTTTCTGATTCATTGACTAGAGACGATTTGACATCAGCTAAATCCCTCTCTGCCGAGGAGTTTTCGGAGCTCTTCTCCTCCTGCTCGCCCTCGTCTTTGAAGGAAATCAGTTCGTCGTTGGCGCCTAGGTCATCTCCTCCACCGCCGTTCAGCTGCGGCATTTTTTTCACCCACCAGCAGCAATTTTGGAAGAAAAATGAAGGAGGAAGAAAAGCCAAAAAAAAAAAAAATACCCCCAAAAAGTTTTGCCCCCCCCAAAAAAATGTTGCAAGAAAAAGACGAGTCCAAGGTGAACTTTTTTTTCTGCTTTGGGGTCTTTTTCTCCTGGGGAGGGGAAAGAGGGAGAAGGGGAGGGGAAAGGGGGGGAGATCTTCTGCACGCGTGAGTTTGGGTTTCTTTTTTCTCTCGTTCCCAAGGATCCGATCAATGTGCAAAAAAATAATAAATAAAAAAGGGGGGTAAAAAAAACAGACCAACAACAACAAGAAGTCAGATATAAAGAGCAAAGGGGGGGGAAGCCGAAGATACAGGAGGAGCTCGTGCCGCTCGGATTTGAGTGAGTTGAAGTTAGACTGAGAGCTTTTCAGTTCAAAGGCGGCGCTGATTGACAGATAGAAAAAGGGGGATCGAAATCCGGAGGAACGGAGTAGTCTGGGAGCGGAGATTATTGACAGGGCGAGAGGAACACACTCGCTTAATGAGATGCCGGGGGGCGGGGCCGGCCCAGTGACGTGTGCATAAATAAACAGCCGGGGTGGGCGGGGCGGGGGCGGCTAACAATGATCCTTTCGGGCGCCGGGAGAGGGAGGAGGGAGAGGAGGAGGAGGAGAGGGGCGGGGGAGGAGGAGAGGGGCGCGGGAGGAGGGGGAAGTGCGCAGGGGAGAGGCCTGCGCTGAGTGGGTGCGAGCCCGCGAGTCTGGGCGAGGGTACAGGACTCGCTCCGGGAGGGGGGCGGCTTCGGAAGGACAATGCGGAGTGGGAGAGGAGGGGAAGGGGGGTGGCGACCGAGTCAGGAATCCGAGCCGAGGAAGGCGGAAGGAAAGCCCACTTGGGGGGCGGGGATGGGGAGAGGCCCAGAAAAAGTGCACTTTGGAAATACTAGAAATAAGTCTTAAGGAAGGGGAAAAGGAAGAGAGTACCGTGGGGAAGGGGTTGAGGGGGTGCTTAATGGCTAATCCAGCGGGGAAATCAGCCACCCTTGGGCGGGGATCTAACAGAAGTGGTCAAAAAGAAAGATCAACCCTCCACTTTGAGAGAGCTTGGGGAAGTGGGGAGCTGGGCAAAGTTCCTGGTCATCTGCAGTGAAAGAAACTGTTAGCCCACGAGGTCTTCCCTCCCCTTTTTGTTTATTAATAATGAGTCATTTCATTAAATTTTAAATCTCACTAGAATAAATATATCAAGATGACTTTTTATCCAAAAAACAATCAAATACTGTAGTGTTAGGGGCATTAAAAATATCCTTAAGGAAAAATACGTGGTTCTTTTCAGTGTAAAGTGTTGTTCTTTTTTTTTTTTTTTTTTCCCTCCTTTGGTAACTGATGTTGGAGGTGGTAGGAAATGAGCTAGGATTCAAAGTCCTTTCTGCCTTTGGAGGTGAAAAGTTTGGGCGTTAACACCGCCAGGGAAAATAAAACTGAAAGTTCACCAACCCCTGGGATCAGTGGTGCTGGAGTCTTTCTCCAAGGGGGTGTGAAATGAAATCCCCAAAAGACTGGCCAAATAATCAAGATGTAGATGGCTCTGGCAGGAAATTGCTAACCAAGCTGATGCTGAAAGAGCTCGGGGAGGAGGTGGAAAACCTGGGGTTTGAGGCTGGTATTGTTGTTTTTAGGCCCTCGCCTGGGGAGCAGATTTGCTACAAAATGGGGAACAGAATTATGTTAAAGAGGAAAAGGCCCGACTCTCCCAAAACATAGTCTTCCTGGATGATGGAGCAGGAACACCTATTTTCTTGCAAATATCCAATGAGAAGTGGACCGGAAACTACAACATGAAAAGGGGGACACAAAAAAAAAAGAAAAAGAAATCAATAGGAATTAGCAAATTATCTTTTAGGAACAGTGTTGGTCTGCAGTCCATGATGTACTAAATTATCCCACCAATTCCTAAAAAAAACTCAAATACATTCCAACTGGCCCATCAGCACCTAAGATTTCTAAAAGAAAGCATATTTACCATGTAATATTTAGAGAGTTTGGGTTTCAGCAAAACTGTTTTATAGGCTAAGGTCTCAGAAAGAAGACTACTAAAAATAATGATACCAAGATCGACAAGGCCAGTGAATTCCTCTGCACTGGGAAAAATTCGCAACCACATTAGCACTCTAAAGAGTAAAGATGCAGGCAAAATAAAATGGGGGGGGCGCCTACGGAGGAGAATCACTGTAACTCCTAACTTGAATATTAATCAGAAAATCAGAAGTAGAGTGAGAAGGAGCCAGAAAAGAAGTAAAACAAATGTGTACATTTAATCAGACAGGATTGCATAGGATACAAAGCACAGGGCTAATTAGTCTCAGCAGGTAGGACTAACCTTCAGACTTCATAAATAAATAAGGCGGGCACAGTTTCTAAGAGGGAGAGTGGAGACAGAAAGGGGATTATTTCAAGACACCAAGTAAAAACATGAAGAATGAAATGCTTCACTGTTAAATCCATGTACAAATGGATTTAACAGTTTCCTTTTCGTAGGTCTTTTCACTTGGTTGCCTTTAGATTTACACATTTAGCGAATGACCATAGCTTTTCACACTTGCTAATTGTCACCTGCATACCTAGTGTGGCCTGAGTCTGTCTGTGTACAGCATAGACTTTCCTATAGCCTGTTTTAAGGGCTTATTTACTTAAACTGGAACACGTTCATAGTAACTCAATTTTATGGCAATTTCTTTGTCCTGTGCAGTGGTATTTTTTTTTTTAAATCTAACCCTGATATGAATTAAGTTGGATAATGAGGTCTTCTATGTCCTCTATAGGACTACCCGGATAATAAAAGCTCATAAATACACTGAATGGTAATTTTAAAGCCCGTACCTACTGTTTTTAATGTCCTGGCCTGCATTTTTAGCTTATGTAAATACTAACGGCTTTCTTCCGATGATTAGTAACCTCATCCATTTTGGCATATCCTCATATTTCTCATTCAAAGGAAACTCTTGACTCTTTCCTTCTTTAAATCTCTGATTTAATTAAGCAATTAAAAGTTATTCCATGATAGCACATGTGCCACATTTAATTTCATTGCTTTGTGCCATCAAAAGGCTTGGGGAGACCCTCAAGATCTCAGAGGGTCAATAACCCCCAAGTCTCTGAAACGGCTTCAGGTGATGCCTGGTTGGGAGGCGGGGGAGGAGAGGGTGTGGAATTGCAACTGGCAAAAAGCAGGGTAGTATAATACATTTTTTTACAAGTCAGGTTGGCTCACAATGTGGACATGTATTTTATAGATTCGGTATGGAATTTTAAACAACAGTTGGCTTCTGTCCAGGTGTGGAGGCAACGTCTCTCTCCAGATACTGATGACTCCTAGTTTACGGGACCATGAGTTCTGCCCCAATAGCAGGGGGTTCGAAGAACACAGGGAGGAAACGAGACCAGTTCTGACTTTGGCCTGAGTCAGAGGGTTTTGCAGATTGTGCGGGCGGGGGGGGGGGGGGGCACTTTCTTTGATGCCCATTCCTGGGGCCAGCCCAGGTCCTGAAGTCTTAAGGAGACCGCACCTCAGCTTCTCTTTCTTCCTGCTTCTCCTCATCCACTGCCCTTCTGCTTCTTCACTCCTCTGTTTTTTCCTCCCCTTCAGCTGACGTTCTATTAAATCCCCGTGGACACTTGTTGACATTAGTAATCTGCATTTTCCTTTGAAAATTAAGTGAACAGGTCACGTTTCCCAGGGACACTTCCTTGTTCATCCCTATTGGGGAGTGTGAAAGGAGGTTTCAGTTGGTATAAATCATTCTTCGGGCATCGGTCCCCTATGGGGGAGCCATGGCGGAGTGGTAGGTGCCCTCTAACAAATGGGAATGTGCTTGACGGGGATGGTGGAAATAAGCCAACCATTACCTCTGTCCTCTGAGAACTGTCTCACCTGACAGATGAGGTGGTTGGACTGGGTATTTCCCTGGGTCCTTCTTTAACACTCAGGGGGCCCGTGAGTCCATAGTTTCAGCCCACATCCTAGTTATGCTAAGAGGTTCACCAGCACACCAGCAAAGAGGACAAAGCGTGTTGGAAGTTTGGCTTTGGAATTTAGGAAAGACAAGGATAGTCTGCTCAGATTCACCAGAAGTGAAGATTACGTGCTGACAAGCACACTCAGCTCCCCCAACCGCTCAGCCAGATGCCACTCAATGACCCTCGACGGTGACGCGTACCTGTATGCGTGTATGTGTATATGTGTTCCGTGTTATTTTTTCCATAAAGACCTGGGTTCCAAGATGGATGATCTGTTACCCACTGGGTTGGACTTATCTATGCAGGGAGTGTGCTGACTGAGGGAAGCCAAAAAAAGAATCTGAAAACATAAGGAAGCTATAAAATGGGGAAATGTTTTGAAGCCGAAGTCCTGCTTCCACTGTGAGATTTTCTGTTTGCTTTTTGTTCTGCGTGGGTGATGGTTCCTTATTTGGACCTTGAGGAAAGCTACTCCCTGAGCCAACATAGGAACACTAAAAATTGGACACCTCTGAGAGTTTTCAATTTTAGCAGGAGGAAGGGGTAGGTAAAAAAGGCCCACTTCACAGGCATCCTCTTATTTTTCCCCAATGATTCTGTCAAGGGACATGGAAAGGCACATTCCCTCTTCTTGAAACCCTGAGGAACACTGTTCTGTTCTGGCATTTTTCTGAAGTGCCTGGCTTGATCACCTTGCTTCAGCTAATGACAGGTCTGGGTAATAAAGTGACAATAATGCCTGATGATCCAAGGGTTAATGGGGAGATGTATGCATTTGTACAGAGTTTCATCATCTGCCTTCATAAGTTGATCACTACCACTATAGGCATTTGTGACAGGAGCAGCCTTTCGAAAGACATCAGTCCTCCATAAATATACCTTTCTTATTGACAAGATGTCTTTTAACCCTAATAGTAATGGAAGAAGGCCAATAAATGAAACATTTACCGCATAACTTGCCTTATTTTGGGGTGGTGTACGATTCCTTTCTAGCCATCTCTAGAAGATGTTTTCAGCCTAATTTGCTCCCTAGAAATTTCACTTGCTACAGTTATACGTCTATGACGTTTTATTGCCTGAAGCCAAGTCTGCATAAGAACTTTCTTAAGATATACTTATCCTAATGCCAGGCTACAGGAACTGGGCTGCTTTATGCTGAATTATTTGTGCTACCCTTATATACAGGATAGAGACTTCCCGATAGTCATTGCCATAGGGTAGGTCTAAATGTTTCTGAGAAGGGGGGAAAAGGCAGAAAAAGGTGAAAAAAGTTTCAACTAGGTTGATTTGTAGAAGTCTTTAGAATTAATAATTGGGTCTGTATTTAACATATTACAATGCCTGAGGTTTTCTTTTCTTTCTCTCTCCCTTTTTTTAAATAGCTTCAGTGACCCCATCCTTTCTTACAAAACCTCCTTGCTGGCCCAAGCCCATTGTTATGTTCAGAAATGTCATGCATATCCAAGCACCTTCCAGAAAAACATGGGCACTTTAAACTGAGGCAAAGACGATGTCAGCCAGCATGGAGCAATCTCAAAAGGTGGTTTACATCTGTTCAAGGGACAGAGCAGGTGAAATTTCAGCAAAGGACAATACCATTGTTCCCCTTGTAACTTATCTAGGTGCGGGCTGACACACCTGCTTCTGGCCAAAAGCATCATGGGATAAAGGAGGTGAAGGATCCAAGGAGACTTCCAGGTCCAGAGTGTGAAGATTTTAGGCTTGGTTCTTCCCTGCCCCTCAACCCCCGGAATGCACAGCAGCTTTGAGCCCTCCTCTGTCCTTGAGGAAGGACTAGCTCTATGTTGATGGAATCACTTGAAACTAGACTGGAATCAGGCTCCCCTTCTTGCAAAAATCCCAGTTGTTTCTTTAAATTCCAATGATATTCATGGATTACGTTTCCTAATGAAACTTTCATTTGAAAAGGGAAAAGGAAGAAGGATGAATGATGAGTTCCGGGGTCCAGAGTGAGTTTGGATGGCAGTGTAGACAACAGCCTGCAGCACGGGGTTCAGCAGGAGCAAGGCTTCCAGCTGACTGTCATCTGGAGCAAACTCGGCTCTGGGTAGCCTGAGGGCACACTGTAAATACCTAGAGCTGGAGGAAAGGCATTAATCGTTATTTCTTAAAGGTTCCAGGATGCCCAGAGTGAGAGGTTATAATGACCTCAAAACCCCCTAAGAGGCACGGGTGCCCCTCCTAGCAACACCCGGCTTCGAAACGTGGTCTTTCTGTAGGGGTGCGTACCCAGACACTGATTCTCCCATGCTTTCTAGCGGTGTTCCAGATTCTTCTTGTCCGTGCACAGCACAAGCATAAACATACCTTGCTCCTACCCAGCCAAGGGCTCTGCTCCTGGAGCAACCCAAGTCCTGGGCAGGGAAGAACCAGCAAAGATCCCACCCACTGTCCCTTCTTCCTGCCAGCGTTCATCAGGGGCAGGAAGCCTTGTGAGTGAGGGCACCTCTATCTGCCTGTGAGACCCTCCTAGCTCAGCCAGGCCCTGCTGCCCACCCCCACCCCCAACAGCCGGTGCGATGACCATCTAGAAGCCAGATGGGCGTTTCTTAGGGACAGATCTGCTATCGATGTCTTTCAGCCTTTTGTTCTTCGCAGGAATCTTGCGTACCCCTCCTCTGTACGAGCAGCATCTCTCCAATGCGATCTTCGGGCTGTTCATGTTATTTTTTGCTGGCTAAGAAAACAGCATGTACTGTAGAGTTCTTTTTTAAAAAGTGAAATTGTTGATTAAAAATACTTGAAAGGATGTGCTCCAAAATGTCAACAGCACTTTCTTTTCTAGACGATGGAATTCTGACTTTCATTTTTATGCCTCTACATACTATCTGGTTTTGTTTTAACAACTGGGCATGGGTTATCTGCACAATCACAAAGGAAGATAATGCTTTTTTCTCTTTTCAGAAATAAACGCCTTGGCTTTCCTCCTCCTTCTCTCTTGTATACATTCCAACTCGCTCAAACTGAGGATATTTCGAGGGAGTTGCTGCTGACATTGCATCTAATGTATAACTTTGAACCACTGTCAAATTTACTCTCATACTTGAATTTCAAAGCACATCAGTGACAAAAGATTTCATTTCATGCTTTTAATTTGAAAATTAATAATAATAGGGGCGCCTGGGTGGCTTAGTCGTTAAGCATTTGCCTTCGGCTCAGGTCAGGATCCCAGCGTTCCGGAATCGAGCCCCGCATCAGGCTCCCTGCTCAGCGGGAAGCCTGCTTCTCCCTCTCCCACTCCCCCTGCTTGTGTTCCCTCTCTCGCTGCCTGTCTGTCAAATAAATAAATAAAATCTTAAAAAAAAACAAAAGAAAGAGAATTAATAATAATAAACCCCATCCAGGTGCGCTTGGGTGGCTCAGTCCGTTGGGCATCCAAGTCTTGTTTCCAACGCAGGTCATGATCTCAGAGTCCTGAGATCGAGCCCCATATCCGTCTCCACACTCAGCAGGGAGTCTGCTTGAGATTGTCTCTCTGTCCCTCCTCTGCCCCTCCCCCCCAAATAAATAAATATTAAAAATCATCATAATAATAAACCCCATCCACCCAAAAGGTGCTCAGAGACCTGCTGGCAGTTTTCAGGGCAGCAGCACCCTCTGTTCTTTAAGGGGACTGTCTTTCTACAAACCCATTCTCATACATTGTCTCACTTGCGGCTCACGACACCTTGTAAGGTAGAAAGGGCAAATATAATTTTCACCATTTTCAAGGTAAGGAAACAGGGTCCAAGAGATGCAGACTGACCAAGAGATCCTGTGGCTGGTGAGAGCCAGGCCGAGACTGGAATTCAAGTTTCCTGATGCCTGAGTTCAGGTCTTTTTTTTTGCCACTGGTTCCTGGGTCAACCCAACAACAGAATTACCCTCACAACTTTTCTGTGATCTATTGGGGGTAGAAAGAGGACCTTGGCAAAAATATAAATAGTTTCCTTTAAAGTACAACTCACACCCAGCCTCCAGCTTCACTGTGAAGTGGAGAAAGTTTGTCCTCAAGGCCCCCACCCACACTCATGGTTCTGGGATTCCCAGGGCTCTCTCCTCAACTTATCCCATTCCTTACGCTCCCCACCCCAAAACCGTGCCAGGGTTTGTCAACCTGGGCGCCACCGATGGTTTGGACTGAATAAATCTTTGTTGTACAGGGCTGTCCTGTGTGTTCTTGGGTACCAAGCAGCATCTCTGGTCTCTATCCTCTAGGTGACATTGGCACTGCCTCCTCAGTTGTAACAGTACAAAATGTCCAGAAATTGCCATATGTCCCCTGGGGTTGGGGGGTATGAAGCAAAATCACCCCCAGTGGAGAACCACTGCTCTACACCGAACACCCTCGCCGAAGGAATATGATGAACTCAACCATTTTAGTAAGTCAGTTCTCTGACCATCTCCCCCTTCCTCCAGTCAACCCGGGGCTGGCTCAGAGTGGCCTGGGGACTTTCTCTAAACCGTGGCACTTCCACTCCCTGGTGAAAACCCATGCCCCGCATAAGAAGGCATCTTGATCTCCCCGGAAGTGTTCAACTCTTGCCTCTGCCATGTCTGAATGTGTGCCCTGGGGCCCACCTAAAAATCATTCTGACTCTTTACTTATCTATAAAGTGTGGACATAAGACCTATGTCTGAGTGTTATCATTAGGATTCCATGAAATAATGTGTCAAATTGCCTTGATTGCAGAGGCCTCCAATCAGGGCAGATTTTGTTTCTTGCCTCCTGTATCCAGATGGAGATCAAATGCCCGGATTCAGCACCGTCCTGGCACCATGAGAGGGCCCAGTAGGCCTTAGCTCTACACTGTTATTCTGTCCCTCCTAGTCACGCCTCTCAAGGGTAGCTGGATTCTACAGAGAAGTACCTGCACTCAAAATGCACACACCTGGAATGGTGGCTTTCAAACCAAAGACAAGCTGGACAGGTGCAGGGAAGACTTCAGGATCTCTTTGTGGTGCTGTCCATTGGGAGGGGGCGGGCCCACTGTAAGAGTGTCCCCAGTCACTCTCCTCTCTCTCTCGCTCCAAGCAAATCCCTCCTACCCAGTTAGGGAAGGCAGCAGGACAGATTTCAAAACCCCCCAAGGCCTGATCTCCATTGTCTATTAATTTAATAACATGCAGCCCTTTGTAAACACTAATTAAGCAAGAGCACAGCTCCCTGGTGAGGGAGGCCTGCCACCCTCCCACCCCAGACCCCTGCTTTCAGATGGGAAGCACTGAGAGGTGGCCCCCAGGAGAAGTGGTTTGCCTAGGGCTGGCTAAAGAGGAAAGAAAGGAGGAAGCCAGGTCAAAAGGAAAGAAGAGGAATTCTAGGTTACAGGACTTCAGGACTTTGGTCCTGTCAAGGCTGTTACTGGCTACTCTGGACTGGAGCTTCTCTTTCAGATCAGGGGCTCGGCTAGCTCTTCCGTTTCTCAGGGAAGGGTTTCAGAGACCCCTTTCAGAATCCAAAGTCAGCTTTAGGCTTTCTTATCTGCTCTCACTTAAAACTGTGCAAATACAGGTGCTCGCGTGGCTCAGTCAGTTAAGCAGCTGACTTGGGCGCAGGTCATGAACTTAGGGTCTTAGGATTGAGACCCTAATTGGGCTCCATGCTCAGCAGGTGGTCTGCTTCTCCTTTTCCCTCCCCCCACTCATGTTCCCTCTCTCTCTCTCTCTTTCAAATAAATAAAAATCTTAAATTTTTTTTTGCAAATACAGTTGACCCTTGAACAATGCAAGGGGAAAAGGGCACTGACCTCCCACACAATAGAAAATGCACATTTAACTCTTGATTCCCCGAAAGGAACTACTAATAGCCTGCTGTTGACCAGAAGCCTTACTGATAACACAGTCAATTAACACATAGTTTGTATGTCGTATGTATTACGTACGGTATTCTTACAATAAAGTAAGCTAGAAAAAAGAAAATGCTATTAAGAAAGCTGTAAGGAGGGGCGCCTGGGTGGCAAAGTCGGTTAAATGTCCGACTCTTGGTTTGGGCTCAGGTGGTGATCTCAGGGTGGTAAGATTGAGCCCCACAACCCACTCTGTGCTAAGCAGAAGTCTGCTTAGAATTTCTCTCTCTCCCTCTCCGTCTGTGCTGCCACCCCCACCCCACTCACGCACATGTGTGTGCTCTCTCAAATAAATAAATAAATCTTTTTTAAAAAAGGATTTTATTTATTTGAGAGAGAGCACGAGCAGTGAGGAGTGACAGAGGGAGAGGAGAGAAGCAGACTCCCCGCTGAGCAGGGAGCCCAATGTGGGGCTCAATCCCAGGACCCCGGGATCATTACCTGAGCCGCAAGCTGATGCTTAACCAACTGAGCCACCCAGGCACCCCTAAATAAATAAATCTTTTAAAAAGAGAGAGAGAGAGAGAGAAAGCTATAAGGAAAATACATTTACAAACCTATACTGTAGAAGAAAAATCCACAAATAAGTGGACCCTTGTTCAATGGTCAACTGTACTCTCTGAACTTCTTATTAAAAACTCCTGCCCTTGGGGCGCCTGGGTGGCTCAGTCAGTTAAGTGTCTGCCTTCAGCTCAGGTCATGATCCCAGGGTCCTGGTATGGAGTCCCACATCTGGCTCCCTGCTCAGCGGAAAGCCTGCTTCTCCCTCTCCCTACTGCCTGCCACTCCCCCTGCTTGTGCTCTCTCTCTCTCTATCAAATTAAAAAAAAAAATCTTAAAAAATTTCCTGCCCTAAGGAATTGTAACTCAAGGTGTGCCTGGGTGGCCCAGTTGGTTGGGCAGCTGCCTTGGGCTCAGGTCATGATCCTGCCATCCAGGGATTGAGCCCCGAGTTGGGCTTCCTGCTCAGCAGGGGAGTCTGCTTCTCCCTCTTCCTCTGACCGTTTCCCCTCTTGTTCTCTCTCTCTCTCTCTCTCAAATAAATAAAATCTTTAAAAAAAAAGAGAGAGAGAGAATTATAAGTCAAGTCTGATGTTTGTAGAGCCTTTTACAGTTTTAGGTGCACTTCCCAATATGCAAGCAGGGCAGGGAGGGGGTGAACCACGTGGGTTGTAGACTGACAGGTGTAGCCTGCCAGAGCCACTCACCAGCTGGGTTGCCCGGAACCAGGTATCTCAGCTCCACACTCACACTTCCTCTTGCACAAAGTGCAGTGAGGAGGATAGGTCTGGTTAAAATGATTTCTGTTTTACAGATGTAGAAACTGAGACTTGGAAAAACTAGGCCAAAAAAGCTACGATTTGAACCCAGGACTCCTTTCCTGTGTCGTTCTAGGAAAACTTTTAAAACTTTTTGTTGAAGGATAACATTCATAAAGTACACAAATCATAAACATTCGCCTTGTTGAATTCTTACTACTAGACACACCCCTGTAACTACCACCTGGATTAGGATAATAAGATATTATCAAAGCCGCAGAAGCGATCCTCGCGTGCCCTCCAAGTAGGGTTGCCAGATTTAGCAAACAAAATAGTGCCTAGGACATACTTGCAATACAAAATTATTTGCTTTTAATCTGAAATTCAAATTCCACAGGGTGGGCTGTATTTTATCTGGCAATCCAACCTCAAAAGCAACCTCTAGTCTTTTATGATTCTAGATCAGTTTGGCCTATTCTCGTACCGCATAGAAGTGGAATCATATGCACTCTTTTCTGGCTTCTTTTGTTCAACAGGTGCCGTGAGATTCAACAATGTAGCGGCAGCATTCTGCACGCAGCCCACAGCCCGCAGGCCAGGGACACGGTGGCTTCTTGGTGCGCGGCGAGCCACAGGGCCTGCTGAGTGGCCTGCAGGTCACGGCCGGAGCCTGCTCGCACACCCCAACTCAAGAGGGTCCTCCAGGACGCGGGAGCGGACCCTAGTTGCAGGGAAGCCAGAGGGGGTGCAGCGGTGGCTCATGGGGAATGGGATCCACCGCTTTGGAGGAGCTTCAAGCTGGCGGGGATGGAGATGGTCCAGGCCCCACAGGCCTCGCCCAGCACCACCCTGACCTGCAGAGGAAGCCCGGCTACCCGGCCCTCATTGGCTGCATGAGCTCCGGCCGCAGGGCCGCCGTGGTCTGGGAAGGCCCCAATGCGGTCTGCTCCTCAAGGGCCATGACAGGACACACCGACTCAGCTGAGGCTGGCCCCAGCACCGTCGGGGCACATCAGAATCCGCGTCGGCAGGAACATCGTCCACGCCTGCGACTCCATGGAGGGGGCTCAGGAGAGATCCAGCTACGGTTCCAGAACAGTGAGCTGGTGCACTGGGCAGACGAAACCCACCAGGGCAGCATTCACCCAGCCTGGGCCCTCAGGCTGCCCTTGGCCCCAGCAGCCACCCAGGATCAACTACCTCTATCGACAAGGACTTGAGTCCACACGCATGGTCCGTCCATCTGTCCCAGACCACCTCCCTGTCCACCTTCTGCCTCACCCCAGCCCAAAGGGGTTGAGCAACCAACTTTAAGTGCCTCTTAGTATCCCAGGCCAGCAAGAGATGGGACCAAAGCTTTTCCTTTTTTTTTTAAAGATTTTATTTGTTTATTAGAGAGAGAGCACAAGCAAAGGGAGCAGCAGGAGGAGGGAGAGGGAGAAGCAGAGTCCCTGCTGAGCGGGGAGCCTGATGTGGGGCTGGATCCCAGGACCGCGGGATCATGACCTGAGCCAAAGACGCTTAACTGATTGAGCAACCCAGGCGCCCCACCAAAACTTTTCTGTACCGAAGTGCCAGACAAACTTTGGGGTGTCTCCAAGACTGTGCAGTGTAACTTCCGCTCCCAAGCGGGGAGACATTAAATTCACTGTATTGTTTATGGGAGTGGATCTCTTATTAAAGTTTCTGCCATCTCTGAGGTAGGGATGAGGACTTTATGCAAAGTTGTAAGAACTGGAGAGTATAAATAAAGCTTACCCTTGATCTCCCTCTGACACTCACACATAAACAACAACAATGTAGGGGCATTTTTTTTTCATTACTGTACAGTATTTTATCGTATATAACAAATGTTTTTTTGTAAGATTTTAAGTAATCTCTACACCCAATATGGACTCGAACTTATAACCCCGAGATTAAGAGTTAACATACTCCACCAACTGAGCCAGCCAGGCATTTCATCTACAGTGGAAGATAAATTTATAATATGTAACCACTATAAGTTTATTACTTGTATATTGTAAATATGTACATATACAATAAATATGAACTTTTAGGGTGTTTTCAGCCAAGGCAAAGAGGGCTACTATAAATCTTCTTGTTCATGTTTTTTTTGTTAATATACAAATGCCTCTCTATTGGGTATACACCTAGGGGTAACATTTCTGTAACATCAGGGTATGCATATGTTCAGCTTCTTTTTTTTTTTTTTAGAGGAAGGTAAAAGATTTTATTTATTTATTTATTTGACGGAGAGAGACAGCCAGCAAGAGAGGGAACACAAGCAGGGGGGATGGGAGATGAAGGAGCAGGCTCCCAGCAGAGGAGTCCGATGTGGGGCTCGATCCCAGGACTCTGGGATCACGCCCTGAGCCAAAGGCAGACGCTTAACGGCTGAGCCACCCAGGCGCCCCATGTTCAGCTTTAATAGGCAGAACTAAATGTCTCCAAAGTTGTTGAACCAATGTATTCAAGAATGCACAGAGAGATCCCTTTGTATCACCAATTTTGTCAGTTTCCTCCCTTTTATGGTTTTAATTTGCGTTTTCCTAATAACTCATGATTGTGAACACCTTTTCACATGCTTACTGATTTAGATGTCTTCTTTAGTAAAATGCTTATTTAAGATCATTGCCCATTTTTTAAAAAATGGTATGTCTTTTCTTATTGATTTGTAAGAATTCTTTACATATTGTAGATATAAGGCTTTTGTCAGACATAAGTTTTATAAATATTTTCTTCTTGTCTGTGGCTGGTTTTTCACTCTCATAATGGTACATTTGGATGAACAGAAGCTTTTAACTTATATGGGTATTAGTTTTGTGTGTGTGCTGTTTAAGAAATCTTGACCTCTCCCAAAGTCATAAAGATATCCTCCTATGTTACCTTCTAGAAGCATTTTCATTTTATTATTCACATTTAGAGTTACTGGACCTATTTCTTTGTCTATCCTATTACAATCCAATTAATTTAAAAATTATTTCCCAGCTTCATAATCCTACAGAATCCATGTTCATATTTGCTAATATCATTATTAGATAGTTCCTTTCAATCCAATAAAGAATTACTAAGTATAGTGTCATGTGCCAAGACATTGTGCTTAATACTAAAAATTTAAAACTTGAACTCAACATGGTGTTAATTTTCTCAGAGCCCCTAGTCTAGCATGTGGTCTGTCCAGATCCACCTAGGTCTCCTGCCTCCACCCGCCATGTCTCCATCGTTCCCCCTTAGGGGCAAAGTCCACTCAGATTTGCTTCTAAGGCTGGAGCTTGATGCCTGTCCTCCAGAGTTTGGGCAGGAAGATGGAGAGCATGCTGGCAAGTGTTATTCCTTTGCCAACTGAGGATTCAAAGAGAGAGCCTGAAACCTGGATCATTTGCGAGTTGTAGGTCCCCGTGCCAAGTAAGAGCCTACATTGCAGCCAAGTCAGTGGTGGCAAAGATCTGTTGTCCAGTCACTTGGTTTGGCTCAAAAATGCTCAGAGCAGCTAAAATGTCAGTAACAGGAGAAATGATAAATATGAATGACTTGTGATTCCTTATTGTATCCTAACTATTCTGCTTTGCTGGCCTCACTAATTCTTCCCGTCAATCATCAATCACATAACGAATACCCAGCTACCAATTCTTAGGCTGGGGAAGGTGGTCAGTAAAGGAATAGCAACCTCCACCTCAATTCCAGCATCTGTTCTTTGGAGACTTTTGGGAACATGAACAAGCCCAACCCCCTACCCTTGTATCTTAGGCTCCTTGTATATTAGGACTCTCTTTGGGGATTAGGGCTCCTTATCTGGTTCTTTCTAGCCCCTGGCCACCTCAAATTAGAACACCCCACCCTCCCCAGGGAGCCCCAGCCTCGAAAATTCACCTCCAACATTGATGGCTCTTGTCCCAGATAAGCTGAACACAACTTCTCCAAGAGATGGAGTCTAGACAGTGTGGGAGAAGGGGGCTTACTCTTCCATTTTCCTGATATATTTTCCCTCCACTTTCCTGTACCAGCCACTTCCCAATCCCTCCAGTGAAGACCCTGAGATATTCAGATGATGCTTTCCTACCTAGGACTCCCTTACTCTAAGGAGCTCGACCTGGGTGGCAGATAGCCCTTTCCTAAATAGAGGGAGGATCACAAGAGTAGGGGGTCAAAGCCACAGAATTGAAATGCAAATGTAGGTCCTTAACTCCTGATGTATTTTTAAAAAGTAAGGAAAGACTGAGAGAGATTTTCCTGAGAACACTTTAAACATGAAAACAGGGGCACCTGGCTGGGTCATTCAGTAAATCAAGTGATTCTTGATCTTGGGCTTGTGAGTTCGAGCCTCATGTTGAGGGGTAGAGATTACTTAAAAAAAAAAAAGTTTGTTAGTGCCTATTGGTGATGTTTAAAAGTTGAATAAAGATTTAAAAATAAATAAATAAATAAACATGAACATGTACCAAGAATCTTTGACAACATTGGTGTGTGTTTTTAATTTGAAGGTGGGACAGCAAGGTAAGCTTCTGTGATGACCAGGCCAGAGGCAGAAAGGAACCTTTACTGGACCTTGTAAGGAGGGCAGCTGAGGGGTGTAAGACCAAAGAATATTCTCGGAGCAAACAGAGGAAGCCTGGAGGAAGATCACAGACTAGTGGGAGGCGGGCCTCCAGGGTGGCCTGACCATGAACGAATCAGGGAAATAGTCCAATCCCTGTTGCAGGCCAAATACAGGCATTTAAAGGGAATTAGGGCTCCTATGAGCAGCACGGGGGGGGGGGAAGACTGAGTTAACTGTGCTCTACACTCCAAAGCTAGCAGCTCCCACTGGGAACTCAACAGGAAAGACCTGACCCCTTCAGAGACAAAGGACTCAGGAGGACTGAGTCCTATGATCATGGCTCATAGAAGGTGCTGGAACCAAAGGGGACTGTTCTCTCCATACCTAAGCCAAGGGGCCCCTGGCAACTCCAGGCTCTATTTAACTCTGCTCTACTTAATTTCCTCAAGATAAAGTGCCCTCACTGTGGACTCAAGCTTGCTTTCTCTGGAAGCAGCTGGGGGTGGCCTTTATTAAGGAAATGTTTCCTCTTTGACATAGGAATGGCTGTTAGGAGAAAACCAAAGGCTGAAGATCTATTCTGGAGAGTAAGTCAAGGGGGTGGAGTGGGCAAATCCCATGTATCCTCCTGAAGAAGCGTGCTTATGGCTCAGGCTATTATTATTATTATTCCCTGAAGCCGTCAACCTTACTGAAAGAAGGAAGAGAAAACTGATGAATGCCATTTTTGAGAAACAGCTCTGCCCACTGAACTGAGCCTCTTACCCCAGGTTTATCCCAAAGGCTTTCCAGGGGTTCCTGATGTGCACATAATCCTGGGGTTTGTGAACTTCGAGGCAAAACATTGCATCTTTATTTTTACTGAGCTCTCGCTGAAATTTAGCATTTCCTTCTATTATCAATGTGGGCAGCAAACTGTAGCAGTAGTGCAATAACTGTGAGCTTTTTTTAAAAAAAATTATTAACTTTACATTTAAACATTCCTAATTATTTCATGGGTTACCACAGCACATATTACTTATAATATGGGAATAATAGTAAAATATAATTTATAAAACCAAAAATCTATAATTCTGCAAACAACTGCTAGGCCTAAATGTTCTTCCCACATTATGTAAACAAACTTTCATAAGAGAAACCACTTAATCCACTTTATGAGGCTGGCCTTAATCCCCAAGCCCAAACTAGACAACGACAAAAGGACAAGGCTTAAAAACAAAACTTCAGCTCTTCCAGCATACCTGCTCCAGTGATGCTGATGTGAACAAGACTCGGTTTCTCTCTGCATTTCTTGGCTTCGCTTCCTTAGTGTGGGCCACCGTGACTTTAACACTACTGGAAATCACAGATATTCTCATGTCACATTATGATGGTTATGGAAACCACAAAATATCATTTATATTCATCATTAATTCTACATCACAATAGTTCTTAGACTTGCCTTAATAAACACTTAAGTAATTATATTACAAATTTGTTTTTAAAAAATATTTTGATAGCTGTATTTCAATATAATTGGGCTCTTTTGTAATCCTATGTGTATTTTTAATTTGTTTTTTACTTTTAACATCTTTATTGAGGTACAATTGAGCATATAATAAGTTACCTATATTTCAAGTGTACAACTGATCAATTTTGGCATAAGTCTACGCTTGTGAAATCATCACCACAATGAAGAGAGTGAACTTGTCCATCACCTACTATGGTTTCTTCGTGTTCATTTGGAATTCCTCCCTCCTGCCCCTTCTCAGATGCCAAGCCCCAGGAAAATCTAGCCTGCCTTTTCTAGAAATTTATGTAAGTAGAGGTACACAGAATGTACTCTTATTTTAAAATTAGGCTTCTTTTATTTAGCGTAATTATGTCACGATTCATCTAAACTGCTTTGTGTATCACTGGTTTGTTCCTGTTTTGTTTTGTTCTGTTCTGAACGGTGTTACACTGTGCAGTTAAACATTAATTGTTTATCCCTTCAGTGCTGATGGGCCTTTGTGTGGTTTCCAGTTCCTGGTGATTACAAATGAAGCTGCCCTGTCTGAACATTGGTGTACAATCTCTGTGTGGCTATAGGCTCTCCTTTCTCTCAGGTAATGACCTAGGGGTGGAACGGCTGGGGCAAATAGGAAGTCTGCCTTCAACTTCATAAGAAACTGCCGGACTTCTTTCCGGAGTATTGGTATCCCACCACTGGTGCACGAATACTCCCGTTGCCCCACAGCCTCAGCAACACTTGGTGTGGTCAGTCTTTTTAATTTTAGGGATTCTAATAGATGTGAGGTGGTGTCTCACTGCGGTGTTGCTCTGCACTTCCTGCTGACTAATGGTGGTGAGCTGCTTCTCCTATGCTTAATTACAATCTTTATCTCTTTGGTGACGAATCTGTGCTGATGTTTTGCTTGTTTTCCATCAGATTGTCTGTTTTATTATGGAGTTTTGAGAGTTTTGATATATTCTGGATACAAGCCCTTTATCAGATATTGATTGGAAAATGTTTTTCTCCCATGTTTGGTCTGTCCTTTCATCCTTTTGACAATGTTTTCAGAAGAGAAGAAGTTCTTAATTTGATAAGGTCCCAGTTTATCAATTTTTATGCTTATGTGGATTATCTTTTCGGAGTCAGATCTAAGTCATCTTTGCCCAACCAGGGGTCACAAAGATTTTTTTTCCTGTGCTTTCTTCTAGAAGTTCTATAGTTTTAGGTTTAATATGTAGGTCTGTGACCCATTTTGTGTTAATGTTTTTTATACAGTGCAAGCAAGGTATAGATCTAAGTTCTTTTATTTTTTTTTCCTACGGATGTCCAATTGCTCTGACACCATTTACTGAAAATATTATGCTTTTCCCACTGAATTGCTTTTGCATTTTTGTGGAAAATGGTTGATTATATATGTATGAGTCTATTTCTGAACCCTCTATTCCCTTTCACTGACCTATTTATCTGTCTTTACACAATACCATATTGTCTTGATTACTGTAGCTTTCTAATGAATCTCGATGTCGGATAGTGTTACTCCTCTTTGTTCTTTTTTGAAAAAGTTGATTTGGCTCTTCATAGTCTCTTGCATTTTCATATGAATTTTAAAAGCAGCCTGTTGATTTCTATAAAACAGCCTCCT
The DNA here is from genome assembly GCF_024610735.1 of Ursus americanus. Lineage (NCBI taxonomy): Eukaryota > Metazoa > Chordata > Mammalia > Carnivora > Ursidae > Ursus > Ursus americanus. The sequence goes on from NC_142132.1 coordinate 17,294,537, forward strand.
GGGATTTTAAGAGGGATTGCACTGGATCAAGGGATCAACAAACTTTTTCTGTAGAGAGCCAAATAGTAAATATTTTAGGCCGTACAATCTCTGTTGCAACTATTCAATTCTGCCATTGTAGCATGAAAGCAGCCATAGCCAACACAGAAACGTAGGAGTGTGGCTGCGTTCCAGTAAAACGCTATTTATAAAAACAGGTGGTGGGTTGGATTTGGCCTATCCCTGCTACAGATCAGTTTGGGGACAACTGACATCTTAACAAAATGGAGTCTTCTCACCCATTAACATAGTCAATTTCTCCATTTATTTAGACCTTCCTTCATTTTTAAAGAATAAACTTTAATTTTTCAAGTATCTTAGATGTATAAGAGAATTGAGACGTTAGTACAGAGATCCCCATATACTTTGTGCCCAGTTTCCTCTGTTGTTAATATCTTACATTAGTATGAGACATTTGTTACAATTACTGAACCAATATTAACATTACATTCTTAGCTAAAGTCTGTAGTTTATTTAGATATCCTTAGTTTTTGCCTAATATCCTTTCTCTGATCCGGGATATCACATTATACTTAGTTGTCATGTCTCCTTAGATTCCTCTTGGGTATGATGGTTTCTCCAATGTTCTGTGCTTTCGAGAGGTATTGGCCAAGTATTTTGGAGGATACCCCACCGATGGAATTTTTCTGATGTTTTTCTCACAAGACTGGAGAAGTGGGTTATCAGAAGGAAAACCATAGAGGTAAAGTGCCATTTTTATGATATCATATCAAATGTACGCATATCAACATGATTTGTGACTGTTGATGTTGGCCTTGACTTTCTGGCTGAGATGGATTTGTCAGGTTTCTTCACTGCCCAGTGTCTCTTTTTTTCCATTTTCCCATACCATACATTTTGCTTTTGTCTTTGTTTAAAATGTTGTTAGCATTTTTTTTTAAGTAAACCCTACCCCCAATGTGGGGCTCGAACTCATGATCCCAAGATCAAGAGTCATATGCTCTTCCACTGAGCCAGCCAGGTTCAGGTGCCCCTATACTGTATACTTTGGAAGGAAGTCACTATGTGCAACTCGTACCTCAGGAATGACAGGTTAGAACTTCTCTAATTTAACAAATGTTGTCATTTTTAGTGTACATCTTTTGTCAGATTTATCCCTAAGTTTTTCATATTCGATGCTAGTCCAGAAACTACATATTTATGCTATTGTAAATGTTATTTTTACATTTCAATTTCTAGATGCTCTTTGTTAATATACAGAAATATAGTTATAAAATTATTCTCTTTATTTCTGGTAATATTCTTTGCTTCTAAATCTACTCTGATGCTAACTTAGCTACTCTTTTTTTTTTTTTTTAAGATTTTATTTATTTATTTGAGAGAGAGCATGACTGGGGGGTGAGGGGTAAAGGGAGAGGGAGAAGCAGGCTCCCTGCTCAGCAGGGAGGCCTACTCAGGGCTAGATCCTAGGACCCTGGGATCATGACCTGAGCCAAAGGTAAACACTTAACCAACTGAGCCACACAGGTGCCCTGAGATTCATGTTTTTGATTCATGTTAGCACTGTATATCTTTTTCAATTATTTTGCTTTTAAGCTATTGTGTCTTTATACTTAGAGTCATATCTTATAGGTATCATATAGATAAGCCTTGCTTTTTTATGCAACCTGACAATCTTTGCCTTTTGATTGGAGTCTTTAGACCATTTATGTTTAATGTAGGTATTGTTATGGTTGGATTTAAATCTACCATCTTGCTATTTGTTTTCTATATTACATCTGTTCTTTGTTCCCTTTTTCTCTTTTTCACTTTCATTTGGATTAAAAGGACATTTGATCATCTGTGTTAACTTATTAACTGTAACTTTGTTATATTATTTTGATTGTTGCCTTAGGTTTTTTATTTTTAAATTTTTTTAAAGACTTATTTATTAATTTAAGAGAGAGAGAGAGCATGCAAGCAGGGGGAGGGGCAGAGGGAGAGAGAGAATCTCAAGCAGACTTCCCACTGGCTCAGTCTCACCACCCTGAGGTCATGACCTGAGCTGAAATAAGAGTCAGTCGCTTAACTGACTGAGCCACCCAGGTACCCTTGCCTTAGGATTTATAGCATATATATCTTTAATATATCACAGTCTTCCTTCAAGTGATATTAGTTTTCTTTACATAATGGTGTAAGAACCTCATAATAATATACTTCCATTTTTCTTCATCCAGCCTTTGTGTTATTATTCATATATTTTACCACCACGTATATTACAAACACCACAATACACTGTGAGTACTTTTGCTTTAAACAAATATCTTTTAAAGATATTTAAATAATAAAGAAAAAACATCTTATATTACCCATGCTGTTAACATTTCTGGTACTCTTTATTCTTTTGTGCAGATCTGGATTTCCAATGGGTAATTTTTCTTCTTCCTGAAGGGCTTCCTTTAACATTTCTTATGCTATAGGTATCCTGGTAATAAATTCTTCCAAATTTTGTATGTCTAAGAAGAGTCTTTGTTTTACTTTTGGTTTTGAAAGATACTTTTGCTGAGTATAAATTTCAAAGTTGCCAGTTGGGAATTGTTTAATGCTTTGTTTCAGTTCTTTAAAGATTCTACAATTTTCTTTAAGACAGTCCACTGTCTTCTAGTTTGGTTGTTTTCCACAAGATTCTACTGTCATCCTTACCTTTGTTCCTATGTGTATAGTATGTCTTCTATGTCTGGCTACTTTAAAATTTTTATCACTGGTTTTAAACAATTTTGTTAAGATACATCTTGGTAGTGTAAATTTACTCAGGTTTCTTGTGCTAGGGGTTTGTTGAACTTCTTAGGTCTTTGGGTTGATATTTTTAAAATCAAATTTAAAAAGGTTTTGATCATTATTTCTTCAAATCATTTATTCTTTGAGGACCCCAGTCACATGGGGGCTATTTGAGGTTGTCTCATAGCTCAATGATGCTTCATATACTTTTATTTATGTATTTACGTATGGATTTAGTGAGCTCCATGCCCAGCGTGGAGCCCAGTGTAGGGCTTGAAGTCATGACCCTGAGATCAAGACCTGAGCTGAGATCATGAGTCAGATGCTTAACCAGCTGAGCCACCTACGTGCCCCTATCATCAGTACGCTATCGTTTCTGAATCAGTTTTGATGGATTGATCTTCACATGCATATGGGTTTTATTTTCCTGCTTCTTTGCATCCTGGGAACTTTTTACCACACACTAAACATTGCGAATTTTACTTTTTTTTTTTTTTTTAAGATTTTATTTATTTATTTGACAGAGACAGAAGACAGCTAGGGAGAGAGGGAACACAAGCAGGGGGAGTGGGAGAGGAAGAAGCAGGCTCCCAGCAGAGGAGCCTGATGTGGGGCTCGATCCCATAACGCCGGGATCACGCCCTGAGCCGAAGGCAGACGCTTAATGATTGAGCCACCCAGGTGCCCCCCAAGTGCCCCCCAGGTGGTTCTTTTCTTGTCTTGCGCCGTGTCTTCACACAAGTGTGCTGATAGTACTCGGTTGCAGACTCAGTGGAAACCCTCTCCAGATCTCTCGAGTGTTCTCTTTGTGCAGCACTCTCTTGGATATTCCGCATTGTAAATACTAGCCACTTTGGCCTCCTCTTTCTCCCAGCTTCTTCTCCTCGACTCGGGGAGACCACCAGCTACCTGTCCTTGTACACAGTTTGGAAACTCTCCGGGCGGTCACAGTGCTCGCCTACTTTGTTTCCTATACCTCAGGGTCACTGATACTGTTGCCTGATACTCAGTGTTTCAAAAACTACGGTTTCATATACTGTGTCTAACTTTTTAGTTATTTCAGGCAAATAAGTTAAATCTGATCCTTATTTTAATATTGGTCAGCAGTGGAAGTCTGCAATCTGTTGTATGTATTTTACTTAATGCATTTAAAAATATATATATATAGACTCTGAGAAGGTGTTCATACGTTTTACCAGATGGCCAGAAGGGACCACGACATGAAAGAAGTTGAAGAACTGCTGCTCAGAACCTCAGGTATTAGTTCCTATATTTTAAAGTAATCTCTATACCCAGTGTGGGCTTGAACTCACAACCCTGAGATCAAGAATTGCAAGTTCTACCAACTGAGCCAGCCAGGCACCTCATTACTTCATTTTTTTTTAACCACTCCCCCTTCCGGGGGCATAGATTTTGTGTGGGACAGATGGCGCAAGGCCCACCTTGCTCTCAGGCCTTCGGAAGTCGGTGTCCAAGCATGAATGACAGCAGGAGCATGTTCTTTGGGAGGCCTGGGCTTGTGGGCTCCCCCCGGAACAGGGGTGGGAGGACCCTGGTTTCTGCTCTGCTCCATGTTGGTTGTGTTTGGTTACCTCTTGCAGAGAGATTTGTAAATCTGCATGCTGTGGGCAAATGTGTTAGGGAGTATTAATTTCACATCAAAACTGGTTACAAAACTTTCGTCTTTCTCCATGCCCCTCCTGGAAACCCTTCCCACCCCATTGCAGGCTCTGCCCCATTTCCCCTCCTCCATAATTAAGGTTTATGCTTCCTGAACCAGAAAGCCTTTGCCTGGTGAAGGAAGCTATGTGCGTCCTAGCAGAGCATGTTTTGTGAATCCTGGTGCAAAGTCAGAACAGGTTGGAGGTCTCCCCTGCCTCGAACTGACAGGGAAGTTGAAGGTGGAGCTGGCTCCCACCTGGAAACTATTCATTAGTTCTGTATTTGGCCCAGAATTCCAAGTCTCCCCTAATTTCTTTTGGAAAGCTAGAACTACCTGAGCTGTCTGTAGAGACAACTGAAATGAACTCGTTAGCATCTGTTAGCAGGACTGGGGGAGCCAGGCAGAAGGGATTCATTCTATAGAGATGAACACTAACACCTTCCCCAACTGAGCTCAACTGCTACTCCAGCATCAAACTCAGAAACATCTTTCTCTGTGTCTCTCTTCTTACCTAGATTTAATAGTTCTGCCCCAGGGGTAACACAGCCATCAGCAAATCATAGCCCAGCACAAGGGACTCCAAAATTCAGCCTTTGGCATCTGTGCATTTTTTTCATTTAATAAATGTATGAGCATCTGCTATATCCCAGTCCCTGTACTAGCCACTGACGCTAGCGTGATGAACAGAACCAAACTCTGCAGTTCCCCTTTATGGGGGGCTTACCATCTAACTGAGGGACAGACGTTGGTGTGTATGTGTGTGTCCGTCCACATACACATCTATGTATGTATGCACTGTGTGTATAAATACGTTTATGTATATATATGCACATAATTATACACATATATTTTTATAGGCACATATGTAGAATATAACTGGGACTTGAATCAGAAACCATAAACTAGGGGGAACGGACCTGGTCAGGGAGTTTGGGAAGTCTTCCCTGAAAAAATGATGACTCATCTGGGATATAAGGGATGAGTAGGCATTAATGAGGGGAAGAAGGGATGTTGTAGGCAGAGGAAACAGAATGTGCAAAGGCCCTGTGGCCTGAGGAAAATGTGTGTGTGTCAGATTGTATTTGTTAATGATCACTGCATCACTATGGGGTATCCCACAGCTCTTCTTACATTGTCATCCTGATACTCATCCATGAAGATGTGGGGGGGGGGGGTCTATGTTTCTTCTTAAATTTTGATGGGCCTGTGACTACAGCTGAGATGAGGCCATATGACTTTCAAGATTAAATCTAAACATCTTCCACCTGGCTCCCTTGGGGCCTAGCCACATGGAAAGTCCCAGCTGATGACCCAGCTGGCAAAGGCCATCAACCTCTAAACATGTGAGTAAATGAGCCTTCAGATGATTTGGACCTCTGAAGCTGATGTCAAGTGGAACAGAGATGAATTGTCCCCACCAGGCCCTGCCAAAAATTGCATATTTGTGAGCAAAATAAACATTGTCATTGCTTTAAGCCACTAAGTATCAGGGTGGTTTGTTCTGTTGCTGTGGATAACAGTATGTATGGGGAACTATGAGAAAGTCAGTGGAAAAGAGCACAAACAACTTGGAGTACTACTCTGTGAGCTGAGAACGGAAAAGGAAGCAAGGGCTAGGTCCAGAACTTGCTAGAAGCCCAGTGACACTACAAGAGCCCACAAAGACCTAGGGGCACATGGCTTGGCAACTGGAGTGAGGGCTGGATTTCAGCCCACACTTACCTCTCAGCCAAGCACTTTTGTTCATGGCACATCTATACGATTATGCTCTGGGGCCCTGTCTAGAATACAGAAGGCCTCAAAGACTGAGTTAGGGATTTTGGTCTTTATTCTAGAAGCAATGGGGAACCAGGTAAATGGACCAGCAAAATGATCCCTATCATTCAAGCTCAGAAGCTCCCAAGAGACTTCCAATAGCTGCCATCCATAGATTTCAGGTTCCATTCCAAGGTAGAAAATGGGGCCAGAAAAGTCAGCCTTCCTGTTCTTCAATATTTCTCTTCTATAAAGGTGGAGATAATTTCTACCTGCATACTAATCCTAGTTTTGGCCTAACCCAGAGTAATTAAAAGATGGCTAACAGTGATGATCACACGAAAATCTAGTTCCTTGCCTTTTTAAGCTTTTTATTCTATTGGCTTCATTCTGATCCAGTGTCTCAGATACTTTGGATCTGGATTTCTCCTCATATCTTTGCATCCTTTTCCCTCCCATTCTGTCTCCTGTCACTGATAGCTAAGAGAATGACCTCCAACATCCTCCAAGAACATGGTCAAGCTCTGAGCCATGACCAGTACCCTCTCGTATGGTGAACCATGTACAGAACAAAGGGTAAGATGAATAAACCATGGGGTGAGTGGTAGAAGGCACTTTTGGCTATCTGCACAATGCATTCTCTCCTCTTTCTGGATAAGAACAACCTGCCTTTGTTCACCTTACCCAAGTGATTACAGCTTGTCAGGAAGGTTGGACTTTCCTAACCCCAGGACTTTGTAGATTGATTGACCTAAGCAAATCATGGTGGTCTCATCCTTCTTGCCAAATGAATGGTCTGGACTTGAACCAATGAGATGTGAGGGAAAGTCTGCTGGGGAGCCTCTCCAAAAGTTTCCCTTGCTCATGAGAAGGAAAACAGAGCTTGGAGGATGCTCTCATTTTCATAAGACTCCCAGAACCGTGGCTGCCATCTTGAGATTATGAGGGAATCTCATGTAAGAGGATGAGTTCGCAGGCTGAGGATAATAAAATGAAAACTTAGGAATGACCTGCTTCATTGAAGATATCATTGAGCAACTAAATTATCAACCCTGGAGTCATTCTAACTCTAATTGGTTTGTCATATAAGGTAATAAAAGATCTTATTTAAGGCACTTTATGTAAATTTTCTATTGCTTTGACTAAAACATCCTAAACTGATACAGCTCCTCTTGTTGTGAAATCCAGATCATATACTTAGATTTTTTCCTCTTCCTGAGAGCAGAAGATGAGGAAGACACACTAATATTATAAGCACCTACTGTGTGTCAGATATTGCGCTACATGTGTTCTGTTTAATCTTTACCCTAAAGTACTGTATGGATTTTACAACACGGCTACAAAGTCTTTAATTTTTTTTCCAACAAAAGATGGGGTTGTGCTTTCATAACTGATATGTTTGCTCATATTTAACATATAAAGTTTCATATCACTGAGCTCAACAATAATTTGTGAAGTTGTATGAATAAATAATAATGATCTGATTTTTCTCTTAAATACAATGATTCATTAATATTCTCTCTCTCTCTTTCTTGGATCTGGGTAGAGTTATGAGTATTTGAACCGACAGATCACAGTGAAAAGTTTGGTCTTAAAAAGTTGTGCAGCTTTCTCTCTGTTCACTGGAGCCATATAAGAAGTTCAATTACCCTACGACCACCGTGCTGAAAGTCCTGGTGCAGGGGCTTTGTGTGACAGTCCCAGCAGAGGCCAGACTGCCAGTCGTGCTTGCAAAGGCCCCAGACATGTGATGATGTCATTAAGAACCCCCAGAGCAGACTACCAGCCAGTTGTATACCACCAAGTGTTCTCAACTGATGCCGCCTGGAACAGAAGAATCGCCAAGCCACGTCCTGCCTAGAATGGCGTGGTATTATAACGTGGCTGTTGTTTTAAGTTACTGCATTATTGAGATACTTAGTTATACAGCAATAATCAGCACAAGATTGGCTTTCTTACTCTTTCTTTGCAGATAGGAATAACTCAACCAAAGCTCAGGCCATTAAGTAGTGGAAGCAGGATTTCAACCTCAGTTTGCCTAGCTCCAAAGCCTGGACTCTTCCCAATACGCTGCAACGCCTGGATCCTTCCTTGATATTTTTTTTTTAAAGATTTTATTTATTTATTCGACAGAGATAGAGACAGCCAGCGAGAGAGGGAACACAAGCAGGGGGAGTGGGAGAGGAAGAAGCAGGCTCATAGCGGAGGAACCTGACGTGGGGCTCGATCCCAGAACGCCGGGATCACGCCCTGAGCCAAAGGCAGACGCTTAAACCGCTGTGCCACCCAGGCGCCCCCCTTCCTTGATATTTAAGCACCAACCCTGGCCTTGTCTCTGTTTTGACTTCTGGTTCACAATCTGGCTTCCTTCTCCAGGTTTACAGTTCCTACTTGACTCTTCTTCCTACATTGTTAGACTTTCCAAGTGAGACCATCCATTTTATCCTTCTCTACCAGCCTGATCAGTGGTGTGGCCATTGCTGCCTGCCCACTGGTACTCCTATGTCCTCCCGGACTCTTCTGTTATCTCCCAAAGCTCAATCACTGTCAGATGTAGTGTTGTGCTCATCATTTCAACCACACACCTGTAGTGAGTGTCTGCTCAACTCCAGGTACACAGGTGGGTGCTTGGGAGGCAAACATAGTGTTCTACCTCAAAGAGGATGGAATATGGAAGTCTTGACATTTGATTTTTTAACAGAGACCCATATAGAAATATCTAGGTAGACACTGTGTTCTTTCAAAGGAAGTAAGACGTTCATTCCAGAATTGTGCCATGTTCCACAATTCCCTAAAAACTCATCAGTTGTCATGGGTTTTGTTTTGTTTTGTTTTGTTTACTGTATGAAGGCATCTCTGACCTCTGTCCCTAGCCTGGTTCACCAGATGTGGCTCTGAAGACCTTTGGGTTGCTCTTCCTGCGTCTCTTAAAGAGCAGAACTTGGTCACCACTGAAGAATTTGAAAAGATGTAGTTCTGGTAATCGGGACAACCTTTGCCGTCTCCTGAACTCTCATGAGTTTCCTTTGTGTTTCTTCTGTTTGTCCTTATCTGTTCTTTCATCCATGTCACTCATTGCCCGTGCTTACCCCATTGGGATCTTGAGTGCTTGGGCTTTCAGGAATAAAAAGCTAGTTGGTCCTTGGGTGGCCTCAAGACACTGGCCAAAAGAATCCTCAAGCTCACATTTCCTTTGTGCCCCCTTCACTAGTTAGCACAGGAAACTAGAGGACTTCTGGGACCAAGATAGTCTAATCAGGCCAGACACAGAAAACTACCAGATAATCTGGCACAGAAGAACATCAAGTACGAGCTACATGGAATGTTTTGAATAGAAGTGAGCACATCTTATAATTCCTGTGTTTGAAAGGAATGGAGAAAGGAGATAAACCCGTACTGGTCCAGCTATACCACCTAGGGGATGGCTCTGAAGAAGATTCTTAACTTTTCTGACCCTCAGTTTCCTTATCTGTAAAATGGGGATAATAACCGTACCCACCTCACGCTGCTGTGAGGAGGCACGGAACTCATACAAGTCAAGCACGAAGCACAGTGCCTCCCATGGAGGAGGCTGAATGAATGAAAGCCAGAAACCATTATCATCATCACATCCATCACATCCTTGTTTCCAAGTTCATACAACCTACCCTCTCAGTACCTTGACCGGTTTCCATCCCGTACTCGTGAACGAAAGGGTTAACTCCTGGAAGGCACCTTCTAGTTCCTGGTGAAATGCAGCTCTGAAAGCCTGGATCAAATGACTCCAGGGTTTTCCTTTCCAAATCCGTGGTTAGGGGCTCTGACTGCCCCCACCTGCCCCCAAAGGGGTGGGAGCCTGTTCGAGGAGGAGCCAGGTGGAACTGGATTTTCTTCCCCTGTTGCTTTAGCGTGATTTGTCTCCTGGCCCTTTGTTCTCCCAAACAAAGCCTAAGGAAAACTCCCCCAGCTTGTAAACACTATGGCTACAACCCCAGGCTGTGGTAGTGTGCTAAGTAACTTGTACTAAGGAGGGCACAGAGCACACCCCCACCCCCGCCCCCGCCCCCCAGCCCGTGCCTGTGAACAAACGAATGAAATCAGTGAGGGAGCTGTTGAGCAGAAGGCAGGTGAGGCCACTTTTTAGCCCCAGGCAATCACTTCCTCCTCCAAAGAGGCTAAGCCTTGGGTCCCCTTCTCTCCCTCTTCCCTTTCCCTTCCCTCTCCCCCAGTCTTTCCTCATTCCTACCCTGGTCGGTAAGGACTTTCCACAGTCCTGTCACCTGTGGTTCTTTCCCCCAGGCCTGGAAAACAGATCTATTCAAAGTAAAAAATAAAAAATAAAAAATTGGACAGACACCTAGAGGATTATGCCAGAGAAAAGCCCTACAGAGATCTCAGGTGACAGACCGCGCAGGCAGCCACGAGCAGGCCCACCTCAAGCATCACCCCAGCTCCAGCGGCCTCTATGTAAACTTCAGAGAATGTCAAGGAATGCGGCTTGTGAAGGAGACAGCCTCCTTTCTTAGACTCAAGTCTCAGATGGATCACGGAAGGCAGATAATGGAGGGTTCTTATATATCAATTAAACTTGAGACAAAGCCTTTCCACCTCTAGTGAGGACTCATGTCTGGGGCCTGAGAGATTAGAATATTAGGAAAGAACTATCAAAAAATGCATCAGGGGGCGCCTGGGTGGCACAGCAGTTAAGCGTCTGCCTTCGGCTCCGGGCGTGATCCCGGCGTTATGGGATCGAGCCCCACATCAGGCTCCTCCACTATGAGCCTGCTTCTTCCTCTCCCACTCCCCCTGCTTGTGTTCCCTCTCTCGCTGGCTGTCTCTATCTCTGTCGAATAAATAAATAAAATCTTAAAAAAAAATGCATCAGGTTCGCTTGTTCTACAGACAGGTTATTTATTTGCCAGTAAAAGAAAAAGAAAAAAAAAATCTCGGCAGGCAAGCAGACAGAGTGGACATGGCTTTGGTTTGAGAAAGCTGGGCTTAAGCTGCTTCCTGGATGTGGTTAACATGATAGGCTTTGGGGATCAGAATCAGGGGCTGCCCCCACCTTCGGCAGCAGCTCTAGATGTGATTTATGCAGTTCTGGGTTGATGTGCTAAGGACTTGAGAGGTCTCTGTCTTTCTTTGCAAACTCAGAACCATCTCCTTTATGCTTCGGGCTAGCTGGCTCATCGTGTATGGAAACATCCTCCTTCTTTTGAATAAAAATAAAAACAGCCAAATTAAGAAGTCTGGTGAGCATTTGGCCAGAAAAAAATGTTCGCCAGGCATCTCAAACTGCAGATCCTTCATCTGTGAAATGACAGTAATGATAGGAGTGTGTATTTTTAGTTTTCAAAATATTTTCATATTTGGTCTTTGGGGTAAGAAGGACAGGAATTAAAAGTCCCCTTTTAATTATGCTATGTATTACTGCCGTTTATAAAAAAGGAAACTGAAGTCTAAAAAGTGAATGGGGTTTCCCCGTGGGAATCTAAGTGCAGGAATAGAATTCTATGGCGGCAAAATACACGTGTACTAAAAAGAGATTTTCACCTTTTTTTCATAAGGTGGTTGTGACTATAAAAACCACCTGAGAGGCTTTGGCCCTCACCCCTAGAAATACTGATTTGGTGAGGCGGGGACGGTGTGCAGAGCTCCGAATGTTCCATGAATTCCCTCAGCTGATCCTCAGGCAGGTTCCTCGGACCATATTTGGAGAGAGTTATACACTAGGCTTATTCCTTTCCAGAATGATCAGGTCAAATCAAGAATATTTAGTTTCAGGGTGCCTGGGTGGCTCAGTCAGTTGAGCATCTGACTCTTGATTCCGGCTCAGGTCAGGATCTCAGGGTCCTGGGATGGAGCCCAGGGTCATTGGGTTCCTCGCTCAGCAGGGAGTCTGCTTGAGATTCTCTCTCTCCCTATCCGTCTGCCCCTCCCCATGCACACTCTCTTTCTCTAAAATAAATACAGAAATCTTCAAAAAAAAAAAAAAGAATATTTAGTCTCTTGGGGTGCCTCGCTGGCTCAATGGTAGACCATGCAACTCTTTTTTTTTTTTTTTGAAGATTTTATTTTATTTATTTGACAGAGATAGAGACAGCCAGCGAGACAGGGAACACAGGCAGGGGGAGTGGGAGAGGAAGAAGCAGGCTCCCAGCAGAGGAGCCTGATGTGGGGCTCGATCCCAGAACGCCGGGATTACGCCCTGAGCCGAAGGCAGACGTTAATCTTAATCTTGGTAGACCATGCAACTCTTAATCTTGGGGTTGTGAGTTCCAGTCCCACATTGGGCGGAGAGCTTACTTTAAAAAAGTAAATAAATAAATAAATAAATATTAAAAAAAATATTTAGTCTCACCTTATTCTGTCTGCAGAGCAACAAAGCCCCCTCTGAAGATCCAAACTTGCTAATTCTTGAGATTCTTCCAGCAAGTTGTCGGTAGTTGATTCTCCCTCCTCAAGCTCTAGGCAAATCCAGATTTTAGCAATATTGCATTTGTATTGTCTGCCAGGGAGGAAGTGAATCAGAGACAAAGAGCCAGGACGCCCTCCATTCAGAGAACATTTACAAACACACTGTTAAGAATTCCACCCCAACAACTGAAATTTCAGACTCGGACTGAAATATTGAGACTTCACGAGCAAATGACTGTCTGAATTCTTTTTTACTAGTTATGCTGGAAATTCTATGGCCAGATGTCTATTTTCAGCAAGTAATGGCAAACTCTAGAAAGTTTAAGCGGCTGTATGATATGAGTTACTAATTTACTAGATCAATTACCAAAGGGTTATGGTGGTCGGTCAAGAGAAAGATGACAGCTGAATTCCACTCTGACTCAAGCCAGACATTTTTGCAGACATCATTTCTAAGAGCCTGAGAAATTCTGCAGTTCCACTTCCACTGATTCCTAAGTCCCTTCTCAATTACCCAGGAAGGAAGGTTGCTGGTCATCAGCATGCTGTTTTAATAGTTACTTTAAATCATAGTTACTATGTTCTCAGTTGTGGTTTTAATGTACTTAAAATGGCGGCTCTATAATGAAAATAGGCAGCAATTCACAACCACAGCTTAATACCAGAATCACCTATGGAGCTTTTAGAAAAATCCAGATGCTAGTGACCCACCCCAGACCTAGTGACTCAGAATCTCATGGGATGGAGTCTGGGTGTGTTTGTTTATTTGTCCTTACTTTTTTTTTTTTTTTTTTTTAAAGCTTCCCGGGAGTGCATACCCCACCCCCACCTCCACCCTTAAGAACTAAGATATGTTTTTGTGCTTCTCATGGTAATAAAATCTGCTATTTGTGACAGCCACTCATGTGCTGGGGACTTTGCCTATAACACATGTAATTGTTCCAACAACACTGTAGGCTAAGAATTATTATTTTGCTCTTGTTACAAATGAGCCCCCAAAAGTGTAAGCGAATTGTCCTAAGTCGCTGACGTCTTTTTGTCTCCAAATCCATTGTCCTACTAAGTGAAAATCTGTCATTATTTAAGAGGCTCAGGGCTCAGCAAGGTGAATTCCTTTGCTCAGTAAAGTAGTGGATACATTTGTGGAATTTTTTTTTTTTTCTGAAAAAATTACCCACTTCTGTCTCTCCTCCTTCTTCTTACCTTTAGGTCTTGGCTTAGATAGTATTTCCTTCTGAGATTTTCTGGCCAGCTTGTCCTTTGTGCTGTCAGTGGGCTCTGCGCTGCACCTGATGCTGTAAAACAACTGTCTGTTTCTTTGTCTATATCGCTCCCCAGACTATCTCCTCCCAGAGGACAGATACCCAGACTTACCCTCAGCACCTCGCTGAGTACCTAGCTCGTGCTCAATAAATATTTGTTGAATGAATGGATGAATGGGCAGATGGATGTGTGCATGGATGGTTAGATAGGTGGGTGGATGGATGGATGGATGGATGGGCAGACGGTTGACTGTGGACTGAATTAACTGCCAGTGGAAGCAAGGGACCAAAAATGAGAACTGATTCATGAGTATGACTAAAAGAACTTTGAAATTCTTCTAATAGGAGAATCACTTAAAAAAAAAACAAAAAACGAAAAGACTCAGGAATCCTGTTAGTAAAATGAGTGAAGACACAGAGCAAATATAATTTTCTTTTAGAGAGAGAGAGGGAGAGCGTGCGTGTAGCAGCAGGAGGGGCAAAGGGCAAGGGAAAGAGAGAATCTTAAGCAGGCTCCATGCTCAGTGTGGAGCCTGACCCCGGGCTCGATCTCATGACCCTGAGATCATGACCTGAGCTGAAATCAAGAGTCGGATGCTTAACCAACTGAGTCACCCCGGTGCACCAGATAATTTTTGGCAATAAACATAAATAAAACCTCTCATACTCCCAGGGGAGTATTTAAGTCATGAATGAATGAATGAATGAATGAATGAATGAATGATTGAACTCACATATTGTCCTTATTCAGTAGTGACAATAATGCCACCTTGGTTTCTAGGCAATCTTTAACCTCAAAGAGGTTAAATCACTCGGGCAAAGTTTGTTACTTCCCATTTCAAAGAACTTTCTCAACTGTCTGGTTATTCCAAGTGTTTGAAAAGAAAAAAGGAGGAAGGGAGAATAAAGACCATCTGTACGGCAAAGTAGGAAGCTCGCTCACCCTATTGCTTCATGATGGATCATATAAAGAGAAAAGATTTTGAAATAATGGCAGGTCTTCAAGAGTAACAAATGACATCTTAGGAAACAAAGCAAAAACAATAACAGCATAATACAGCAAGGAAGGCAGCATAAACACAGAGGAAGGGAGCATAAAGAGCTCTGGATATTGGAAAAGGAAGCTTCTTTGGAGCCATTGCTCTAGGACTTGGGTAATCTGTATCAAAAGAAAAGCCTTATGATAGTTTGGGCAGATCTTCAAGAGTAATAAAAAGCAGATTAAGAAATAAAATTCAACACACACACAGACACACAGACACACACACACCCCAACCTCAATGCCATCTTCATTTCCCTCCCCCCTCCTCTTTGTAAACACTGTATAGCAAGGAGTCCAACGTCAGATTAAACCTACTTTGAACATTATAGTGAATACCAGGCCCCCCCAAACCAGAACATTTTCTTCCTCATTATCACCTCATTAAGATGCCCCTAAGGCCCTCACTCTTTATATGATGATATCATGCAAGGAACAGGTCGTGTATGCCCGCGATGAAGCATGACTGATATTTAAGACCAGCAGCTCAAGAGCCTTTGATGGCTTTTGTGTTTATTCAGAATGGCACTTTTATGTGGGGCCATAAAGTGGTGAATTTCCTATACAGAGCTGAGAGTGTGTGGGTTGGGGCAGGTGGTGTGTGGAAGCCTGGGGTAGCATAGGTGAGCCCCGAGACTCCTCTCTGAGTATGGCCACCACACTCAAACAAGAGACTGTATCACTTCCCTGTACATGGCTGTGCTCATATTGCCAAATCCCATGGCCGCCTCTGAGATACGGAAAGGCGGAGGAAGTGATGTCAATAAGGAAAAAGACAGATGAAAGCAAATTGTCCCCGTCAAATTATGAGTCATATACCTTTTAACCAGCTAGTTCTGAGAAAGGCAAGCCATTGTTACTTGAATTTAACCTCTGAGATTCCAAACACAGGGACACTTAGGAGATGGGACTTTATGTGGCAGTAGAAAGATTGTCCCCTAGGGGCGCCTGGGTGGCTCAGTCGGTTAAGTGTCGGCGTTCGGCTCAGATCATGATCCCAGGAGATCCTGGGATGGAGCCCTGCGTCGGGCTCCCTGCTCAGCAGGGGAGTCTGCTTCTCCCTCTGCCCCTGCTCATGTGCGCTCTCTCTTGCTCAGTCTGTCTCTCAAATGAGTAAATAACATCTTAAAAAAAAAAAAAAAAAAGATTGTCCCCTGTATGTGTCTGTGTCTCTGTACACAGAACACCACCCCCCTCCCCGCCCAATTTTGGCCATAAGCTCAAGCTCGTCTGCCATTTTGGCCCTTGGAAGAAAGTCAGAAGAACAGCTGCCACTCCAAGTTGAGTGAGTGCACCGCCCAATCTCCATTTTGGGATGTGGATAGCGATGCCCCAGTCTTACCAACACTGCTGTGTAAATACAGCTCCTATACCCCATTGGAGCAGATTGTAGTTCCTACCTTTCTTTAAAAAAACAAGAACAAAAACAAAACAGCTTTATTGAGATATAACTTCCATGACACACAATTCATTCACTTAAAGTGCACAATCAGTAGTTTTGGACATATTACACTAGCTAATTTTTTAAATTGGTCCATATTTTCTTTTCTTCTTCTTTTTTTCTTAAAGGTTTTATTTCTAAGTAATCTCTACATCCAAAGTGGGGCTCGAACTCACAATCCCGAGATCAAGAGTAGCACGCTCCACGGAATGAGCCAGCCAGGAGCCCCTGGTCTATATTTTCTTATTAGAAATTTCAGTACCGTCACTGAAGGGAAGAAAACTGAGGAAGAAATAACAGTAGAAATATAGAAGGGAAAGGAGAAAATGAGTCAGGAACAGAAAGAAAGGAAACCAAATACTTCCAAAGAAGAGGAACTGACGGCTTCTGGGTTTCTCAGTCTTTTAACCAAGATTCAAAAACCAATATGGCGGCAGATCCCTGAAAGGCGGGGGCAGAATGTTATGGTCCTGAGCAGCTGTGGAGAATTATGGAGCAAAGGCCCAGATGGGCTGTTGTGGATTGGGGCTGAGAGAGGAAAAGGCTACTGGGAGGCCACAGGAAATCTCGAACCCTGCCTCGTTGGTTCCCTGTCACTGTGCTGAGCCCTCCCCGACAGGGAAACCAGGCACAGAGTAACAGCTCATTGACCTGAACCAGGTGCCAATTTTCAACTCCGTCCTTTTCTTGCTTCTCAAATTGCAGCATTTAATGAGGTAAAACATCAGATTACAGAGAACTTTTAAAAAAAATTTTAATGAGAATTCAGGGAAGTTTCTGGGTTAGCTGAGAAGTATGAAAGTATTTAACCTCCGTTCAGCAGACTGCCCTTTATTAACATTTTCCCTTCTACTGTTGCTCACAAAACTGCACTTTCTCAAACAAGTTCACCATTTGGTGTTTGGATCTGGTTATAGCCAGACGGTGCGTGTCACCGTTACAGCATACAAATCAGACTGGAGCTTGATTTAAGGACCAGAGGACTCTTCAGGGTAGATGTGGAGGGAAGGGAATTGCTCTGTCTGTGGAAACGTGGCTGCTCGCACGGCCGCGGATGCTGACGGCGTGCACCCCTCCCTGGTTGTCATCATCGGTACAGAGACTGTTTGCATGGAGACCCACTCTTCGGGCAGGGTGAGCCAGAATGTCTTCCATAAATCCCACTCAAGAGTGGCTTTCTGACTTTCTGCAAGGTCAACTCCTTATTTTGCTCTCTTCCCTGGGGGACATAGGACAGTGATAAAATGGGTGGAAGGAGAAGCAGTAAAGACCTAAACAGAAAACACCACCTTCTCCCCCGTGTACTCCTCTTTGTAAGCTTCCAAAGGACAGAATGCAGGAAACTGTATTCCCTAAAGCCACAGACTGTTAGACCCAGAAGTCCCCTCAGAGCCATCTGTAGTGGACACCTGCTATTCCTGCCTTCCTGGCCTCCCTTCTCACTTCTCTTTCTCCCTCTGGTTTTCTTTGGGAAACTTACTCTCTTGCATCCTCAGACCTTTGGATGGGGCTGACCTAGCCTCTGGCTCCAGGGGTGGGGCATGTAATCCAGCCCTGGCCAATGGGCAAATTCAGGTCCTCTAATTCCACTGATTCATTTAGGATAGACACATAACTCTAACCAGTCCAATGAGGGGTTTTGTTTGTTTGTTTTTGATATATTGGAATAGAAAAGGCCTATTTCTGATGGAATTGCTGGCTATAAGGATAATGTCAGGCTGCAGTTCCTGGAGTCTCCAAATAGAGTGAGCATGCCTGAGTAGGAAAGTGTGAGGAAAAGACCAAATCATAGGAGCTTTTTTGAGATCCTGGATCTAGCTGTACCTGAAGCCAATTTATCTCTGGACTTTTCAGTATGTGAGCCCCCAAAAATCCAGGTTTGGGTTTAAGCCCGTTTGAGCTTGTTGTCTTTCATTTGTAACCAAAAGAGCCATGGCTAATACACCATGGCTAATATACCAGGTTCTTTCATTCCACAAACCAAGATCAGGAAGAGGCTTGCCCAAGGTCTCATAGCCAGGGAGAGACCTGGATCAGCATCCAAGCCCCCTGAGATCCACGCCAGGGCTCTTTCACAGTTACTCTTCCTGTTTGAGGCAGCACAGCACAGTTATTCTAGATTTGTTGAAATCACAGTGACATGAAGTTTTAGGAGACTGGTGGCCAGGCTCTCCTGTGATTGGCAGAGACTGGTCTCGGCAGAACTGACCCTGTAGTTGAGACAGTTAGGACTCCTGCACCATCTCAGGGGATTCAACAAGCATGGCTCAATCGCACCATCCCTCAAGCTTTCCTTTTTCGTTGGGGAAGACAGTCTATTAAACGAACATCCCAGTACATGGGTCTGAGGGTCACCAACACACATGGCTATGGCTGACTGTTAAAATGTTGAAATACGTCCCTCTTGGTTGGTGAAGAGTCCCTGCCCTGAGCTCCCTGAGGGCCTCATGCTGCCGCTGCCCTTTACCCTGACCCCCATTTCCCTAGACCTCCTAAGTATCTAGCCATTACAGGGTTAACGCCTGGCCTGTGGGGACGGGTCTTCACATCCTACTCCAGCACTCACACCAGAGTCTGTTTTGGGTTTTATTTTCGCTCTCTACACTCACACATGCACAGCCCAGCCCCACGGGGGAAACACGAGACAGAAGAGCCATAATCTCTTTCTCCTCACAGAGAGGGGACTCCTATGATGGCTTTAAATTTTTTTTGTGCCTTCTCATCTGTCCCCACAGAGATATTGGCTCATGGTTCTGGTCTCACAAGGAAATGAGTGTTGACCAGGAAAGAGTGTGCCGGGGTTCTAATCCCAGCTCTAGCCCCAAACCCCTGTGGACCCCACAAGACTTCTGTGTGCCTCATGCATGAGGAATCTGAGGGCAATGCCACCCGCCCTCCTTTCCTGGGATGCTGCCATCATTCTAAAAAAGTACCAACGGCTGGCTCATCATTATCTTCTGCTCAAGACGCAGTTCCAGTTACCGTCTCTTGAGCACGTGCCATGGCCCAGGCCCACACGAGGCCCAGACGTGGGCCTTGACATGCATGAACTTACTCAGTTCTCCCCTCCGTGAGGCAGCCCCCGTGTGGTCCCTGTGCACAGAGGAGGAAACTAGGATAGACAGTAGTTCAGTTACTCCAGGCTTACGCAGGACCTGCTCCTGCCCTCGAGGTCATCGAACACAGTAACACCCACGTGTGACTTGGGCTTTGGAACCGGCACCTCCCCCACAACTCTGGGTTCAAGTCCTGGCTCTGTTGTTTGTAAGCTCTGTGCTAAGTTTCCTTTTCTTTTTTTAAAAAAATCTTTTATTTATTTATTTATTTTAGGGAGAGAGAGAGAGAGAGAAAGTGCACAAAGGGGGAGGGAGAGGGACAAGCTCACTGCATGCTGAGTGTGGAGCCCAACACCGGGCTTGATCTCAGGACCCTGAGATCATGACCTGTGCCACCCAGGCACCTCACTAAGTTTCCTTTTCTGTAAAACAAGAATATTAACTACTCGCTATAGTTACTGAGTGGATTAACTGTGGAAATAAGACCAAGGGTCGCCAGATTTAGCAGACAAAGCAAACAGCGTACCCAGTTAAATTTGAATTTCAGATAAACAGTGAATTTTTTAAAAAAGTATAAGTATGTCCCATGCCATTTTGGGGATATACTTATACTTAAAAAAACTATTCATTATTTATCTGCAACTCAGGTTTCACTGGGTGGCCTGGATTTTAGTTGGCAACCTGCATAAGAAGTGCTTAGCACAGTACCTGGCCTGTAGGGAGTATACGAAATGGTAGGTGTTCCTGTGGGGACCTGCATTCTGAACGATGGCTTGGTGCGACTGGGGAGTGAGAGGTGCAGGGAGGACCATACTGAGATGCCCTGGTCACCAGCACTGGTCTTGGACCTCAGCGGCTGTTTCTGGAAGCTGAGAAGAAGCTCAGAGCTGTAGGCTGGGGGAGAAATGAGACTTTGGTGCAGAGCCCTTTGGTCTTCATCTCAGTTCTGGTCCCTGCGGAGTTTACAGTCCCACATACATACATGACCCTGGTGTCCTGTCTGGGGCTGACCCAAGGGACTGGGCCATGACCACACCTGGGGTTCCCACCAGCTCCCCTCGACCCTGGAGTGGCCAGTGCTGCCTCTATGCTAACAGTCCCCAGTGGCTGCCTGGCCTGGGAGGACAGCGTGTCCCGCAGCTTCAGAGCACACTGTGCTCTCTGTCTGGAAGCTCCAGGAACATTCTGCCACAGTCACACAGTGAAGAAGAGATAATGAAAAAACAAAACCCCTCAAACGCCCAGCGCCCTCCAGAAGAGGGAAGAAGGGAGGGATGAAAGAAAAAAGAGCTGAAATGAAGGCTTGCACCACCAAGTCACACCGTCTCAATGGCCAACCTGAACCAACCAAGCCTACAGTCACCCTATGTAATGACGCGGGTGCTTACCTGAGCACTATTCCTCTGACGCTCCAGCACCTTCTAGGCCCTCACTTCCTGGACCAGGCAGCTCTTTGCAAGACCTTGGTGGTAGGCACTCACTGCGAGCCGGTCGTCTTCACCACCTGCCGTTAGCTTGTGAAGCCAGGCTGGTGCCATTATACCACTCACGGAGCTCACAGCTTCGCCTCACTTTTGCTTAAGAACATGGTCCTGAAGAGCATGGGCTCTTAAGATAGACTGGAGTGTGAATTCTGGCTGTGCCGCTTACTTTGTGCTTTGGGGCCAGTGTGTTAACCTCCTCATGCCTCAGTTTCCCTAGCTGTAAGAAAGACCTACTTCCACCTCCTGCCTGGTTGGGTCATTGAGGAACCAGCCAGCAGATCCAGGCTGGCCGCCTTCTGTGCACCTGGTGATGCTGCCACCACAGCGTGAAGTGTGGCCTCGTCTGTGGCAAGCACGTGGTCGATGGCAGCTCTTCTGACAAATGTACCGAGCCATCCAGGGCACGGAGGAGCTCGGGAGACGCAGATTCAGTTGGCAGAAGTCCCTGCCCTGGGAGGTCTTCTGGTTTGGTTGGGAGGCATACTATGAAATCCTTAGAGAAAAAGACATAAGTGCTTTCCTATAATTAAACCGCAGGGCCTGTGGCTCCGGATGTAAATGGTGTGGCCCGACTTTCACGCCGGGAGAGTGCGGTGCTGGACGCTCGCAGAGATGAGTGGGGCCGTGGCTGGGTGACCTTAAAGAAGATGCTAGACCAGTGGCCCCCCGAGGAATCTACAGTCTGGAAAGCTGGTCACTCTTGCCTCACTCTTCAATCAGCACGTTTATGGTCAAGATTCCCCAACCAAGTCATAGCCATTCTTCCTCACCCATCGAGGACATTCCAAGGAACTGTGCCAGAGGCTGCCCAAACCCACAGCCTTCTCACGGCGGGTCAGGGAGGCCAGAACCTTCTCTGCTCCCACCCACGAGCACACTTTTGCGGACGTTCTGATCAGACGTCCGCCAAGCCCTGCCTTCCCCATGTGTTCAGTCACACTCTGCGGAGGGTCGTGCTGTCAAGCTCTTTCCAGTCTCACCAGGCGAGGCAGAAGTCGTTGCTCAGGTGGGTGCTTGTGCGTGTGAGACATTCAGGAGGATGATAGCCTCACACTTTCCAGATGTCTCTGTGATGACTGGAACAGCTCAACGGGTTTGTTTTTTTTCCCCACGTGTATCATTTCTGGTGAGTCACCTGATCGTCTAGTGAGAAAGGGCAGGAGGTATTGCTGTTTTAATCCCCATTTAGCAGACAGGAAACTGATTCAGAGAAGGAAAGTGACTTGCCCTGGGTCACTCAGCGCGAATGTGAAATGCATCTCCTGACTGTCAACCTGTGAGATGCTGTCCGTAATCGCCGAGCCCACTCTGCAGTCCTGGAAGGCCGGGCCCGTTTCTACACAAATCTGTCCCTGTCCCACTGCCTATGTTTTATACAGTGGTGTCTGCTAATTGTTTAACAAGAAGCTCTCTGGGAAAAAGAAAATCCCTGATTTGCAGTGTGTGCCAATTTCTGTAGTGTAAATACTCACTAAGGCCAATTGCAAGCTACCGGTGTGATATCAGCCACTTGCAAAACTCCTGAGCGTTGAATCACGGGCTCTTACAAGCCAGCAGGCGCTGACCCCAGCACGCCGGGCGCACGGAGCACCTTAGCTAGAATGGAACCAAGAGATGTGGATGGAGTCAGTGATTAGAATGTTCCTCCATCCACCCGAGTTCGCGTACCCTGGGAGTGGAAGAAGCCAGCCCCCGGTGCACACTGAAGGAGGGATGGGGTTTGGAGGGCTTCCATCCCCCAGACGGTGGTTCCTCAGGGGCCAAGGACTGTGACTGGTCCGAGACCTCGGACACCGGCAGGGAAGGAGGGAAACAGATTAGGGAAGAAGGAGAGAAAGAGTAGGAGTGAGACAAAGAGAAAAGGAGGGGGAGAGAAGACGGGAGCAAGAAAGGAAGGACGACAGGAAAGGCAGGGGGAAATGGCAGGAGGAGGGAAGAGGTGCACACTCAGGGGATGGGGAGCCGCAGTGGCAGCTCTCCTGGAGGGTCCCCCCCCCCCCCGGCGGGCACTACCTTCCAGCGCCCCTGGCGGGCAATACAGCTGCCTCCAAGGGGTCACAGATATTAGGTATCACTCTCACTACAATTTTGCAAGGCAGAAAAGAGGGCCTTAGCAGACCCCGTAAATTGTTTAAATGTACCCCACTATCGAGTGATGGGGTCAGGATTCAAACTCTGCTCTTGCATGCTGCTTCTGGAAGGATCTGACGTCTTCTGGCAAAGGAATGGTAAATGGTCTCCTCACCCAGAGACCTCTCCATCCCCCTTCCTTTCTACAGCAGGCATTTTTCATTTGGCACAGGGGCCCAGATTAGAACATCAGTACATCGGTGCAAGTGTGTGACACGGATTCTCCAAACCCTAGAGCAGGGGCACTGGATATTAACCCACTGCGGTTAGGAAATAATGAGACTTCATAACATACCCACCTCGGGTGTGTAGAGCGTGTGGTGGACTTGGGTGCAGGGAGGCCGCAGATACATTTCTCGACTTTGCCATTGTAAGGATTATGACACATCATTACTCCTTGACAACCCTGCGAGTGGGGATATTGCCACCACCTTTACCGGGGAAACTGAGGCTCCTGGAGATTGAGTCATCTGCTCTTGTAGTTTAGGCCCCATCCCCAAAGGCAAATCCCAGGACAAGGACTTGGGAACAGGCAGTTTACTTGGAAGGTGATCCTGGGAAGCTTGCGTGAGAGACGTTGCAGGCACTTCTGTGGGCAATTGGGGCTCAATCCTGCTGGGGACCCTGTAAGCAAGCATGTACCCAGAATCATTCCGGACTCCCAAAGGACAAAGAAGCTGAGATGTTTCTCTACCAACCCGTCCCTCTTCGGGGATGCCTTCTTTGGAAGGCCTAAATCCAGAACTCCTGGGTTGTCCTGCTCTAGGGCTGAGAAGCTCCCTTGGTTCCAGGGAAAGCCCTCTGGTCACTAAGCAGAGAGAGACCTTAGGCACTCGATGGGGGAGACTGTGGGTATGGAGCCTGGACAGTATGGTGCATGCTGGCTCAGTGTCATGCTGAGAACCAAAGGAGCCAAACTGCAGTTCAAACTCAGGCCTGTTCCATGCCAGAACTCTTTATCTTTCTGTGACCCCAAACACTCAAGACCAATAAGGAGACAGAATCCACAGACCTCAGAGGTGGGATGGATGGGCTGGTGAGGAAGAGTAGGGGTCAAGGATGAGTCCCAGTTTTCTGGCTGATTGAACTTAGTAGCTAGGGCCCATTGTGAGAGAGACAGGACGCGGGTCCCAAGGGCTGCCAGGACGGACATTCACAGGTATAATCGAGCTGCTCGGGCACCTTCATTCTGGCCATATTTGCTTCCTTTTAAAAATCCAATCTCTTTATTTTACAGCCCAAATCTCTGGGCAAGAACAATAAGACCAACACAAGAAGCAAGTTCACAAAAGCCCCATGGGAGGGGAGTGAGCTAAGAACACAGGCCTTCCCAGGGCCACCCAGGCCTCTTTTGAGACACACAGAATAACAAAATATCCGAGACAAAACAAAATGAAACACACACACACACACACACACAAACCCAACAAAAGTCAGGGATTCTGTTTCTCAGGGCTCCTTGACCAGTGATGGCACTGGGACCCATTTTAAATGGTGCCGTTTGTTTAAGAGACAAGCAGGTGCTCTCTTCTCTTATGCACACCACAAACAAAGCCAAGTCCTGGCCTAGGCGGCTGGGGACAGCCATTAGTAGCAAGGGAATGGAGGGAAGGGAAGGCCGGGACAATCTTTCAATGTTGAAAATGTTTTGTTTTGATTTTTTTTTTTAAAGATTTTTTATTTATTTATTTGACAGAGATAGCGACAGCCAGCGAGAGAGGGAACACAAGCAGGGGGAATGGGAGAGGAAGAAGCAGGCTCATAGTGGAGGAGCCTGATGTGGGGCTCGATCCCGATCCCGGAACGCCGGGATCACGCCCTGAGCCGAAGGCAGACGCTTAACCGCTGTGCTACCCAGGCGCCCCTGTTTTGATTTTTTTAAAAAGTAATTTCTTCTTGGCAAAGCCACTGGATTGAAATCTGACTGGACTCTGTATCCAAATAAAAATAGGGAAAGTTGAAGTCTTAGGGAAGGCAATACACAGATATGGCAGATCCCATGACCTCCTTGCCCCACTCTGGCCGGCCCCTCTGTCATCTGCCCTCGCCTGTCCTCACAGGTTGGCATTATGAGCCCTGGGCCTGGGGAGTCTAGTTGGGAAGGATCTCCGGGATCACCAGAGGGACCAGTCCCCTTGTCTCGTTTGAAGGAGCAGGAAATACGCCCAAAGATTTGGCCTTTCCTGACTCTTCGGGAGGGAAGGAGCTGGTCATGTAAATCACCTCAGGCACTCCCAAGCCATGATGTGTGTACCCCCAGAATGGTGTCCTCCTATGAGAGCCAGAGGCACGAAGAGCTTGTCCTTGGCTAGACACAGAGCCAGCTTCCAATCTCAGGTGCTTCTTAACCTTGTGACTGGGGTGAGTCCCTTTTCCTCTTAGAGGCCCAGTTTTCTCATCTGTAAACCGGAGATGATCGTACCTACCTCACAGGACTGTTGTGAGGCCTAGACAAGAAGATCAGAATGGTACAGTGGTTTACAAATATCGTGAGCTCAGGATCCCTTTGCACACTTAAAAATTATTGAGCACACTGTTGAAAAACAGAATTCAACTGAGTAAATTTTGAAGATCTTACTGGCTCTTTTCAACGGTTCGTGAATAGGGCAGCATCCCATTTAGCAGATGAAAAGGAGCTCCAAGGAGCTGCACCAAGGGAAAGACATTTATAGGCAGAAGGGAGTGGGAACAGGAGGGAGGTTACACCAGCAAAGAGTGGATTGGTTGTGGCAAGGTCATCTTCCTTTAGGGGGTGTGCAGGGGTCTATCTATCAGCCAGATTACCTCACTAGTGCTAACCAGGTTATTCTTTTTTTTTTTTTAAGATGTATTTATTTATTTGAGAGAGAGAGAGAGAAAGGGAAAGGGCAGAGGGAGAGGGAGAATCTCAAGCAGACTCTCTGCTGAGTGGAGAGCCCAACATGGGGCTCAATCTCATGACCCTGAGCCAAAATTAAGAGTTGGATGCTTAACCAACTGAGCAACCCAGGTGCCCCAATGCCCAGGTTACTCTTGATCAACTCATTTAAGATTCCATTTCTGGAAGAGGCCAGGACTGTAATTCAATTAAGCCTTGGTTTGGTGATACAGGGCTTAGCATCAGTGACTCCATCTTGGGCCTATTGTCTTGTTTTTAATAACCCTGAAGACCTCACTTTTGAAAATTCTAGAAAGTACATTCCATTGGCCAATAAAGTGATGACATCAGTATGTATCATATATTTTCTGGAAATTTCTATTGCCTATTTAAGAGAGAATGAGAGTTTTAAAAAAAAGCAAATGGGGCGCCTGGGTGGCACAGCGGTTAAGCGTCTGCCTTTGGCTCAGGGCGTGATCCCAGCATTGTGGGATCGAGCCCCATATCAGGCTCCTCCGTTATGAGCCTGCTTCTTCCTCTCCCACTCCCCCTGCTTGTGTTCCCTCTCTCTCTGGCTGTCTCTATCTCTGTCAAATAAATAAATAAAATCTTAAAAAATAAAAATAAAAATAAAAAATAAAAAAATCAAATAAATGTTTTAGTAAAATTGTGGAGATATTATGAAGTAGTTTTGACGTTACAGACCCCCCCCCCCCAAAAGAGTCCCTGGGACTTTGAGAACCACTGTACTAGTGCCTATTAAGACCGCAACATAATGTGTAGGCCGTGGTAGAGGTTCAATTCCCAGGGCCAAAGGCTCGGCACGTCTGGCTGGCACAACCGGACAGGTGTATGGGCCTTGCTAACTTGGAGCCCGTGGGTAAACACCACTTGCAGTGCTTCCAGCCGGAGGCTCTCTATCTGGGCTGAGTTCCTCCAAGCAGGGCCTATAGGGAAAGGCCAGCAGGAGGCCCAGTGGCCAGGAGGGCAGACTGGAGGTATTTGTGGGCTGGACTGGCAAGGCAACTTTCAAGTCCTTGTCGCCACTCAGAGAGAATGAGCCACGTGGTGTAGGCTGGTGCCTATAGGTCGTGAATAGCAAGCTGGAAGAAGAAGTGGCCAGCAGGTCCTTGAGGGCTCCCTCTTGAATCATGCTGCCTGGTCCTGGAGACCAGAAATTTCCTCTCAACTGCTTGAGCCTCAGTTTCCTCTCGTGTGACACAGGGACAGCGTTTGCCATGAGGATTAAATGACCGTTGTGAGAAGGGCGAGTTGTGCACAGGAAAGGGGATAGTATCAATCCACCATGTTTACCGAGAAGGTGTCCCTCAGTTGGCCAAATCCAGCACACCACTTTAGCTGACTTCATAAGGGCGGCTGAATTTCTGTGCTTGGTGCTGGGTTTAAGAAGGCAGGAGCGGGATGCATGGCACCGGCCCTGAACTTGTCTCGCTCCTTGGTGGGGAGGGGTCTTGCCCTGTCTTCCCCGGTCAAGGTGGCGCAGCCTACTGTGTTCCAGTGATTGGTCCACAATAGTGGGGCCATTTTCTTCTCTCGACATTGCCCCGCAACCCTGGCTGCCAAGAAGTGCTCAGCCACGGCAATCCTGAGTCCACAGGTCTGCTTTGGGGGTCTGCGTCTGTGGTTTCCTCCTCCTGGGCCTGTGTTGCCATCTGTCAAGTGACTCCTAGGCCTCCAAGGGCTGAGGCTCTTTGGGTCCTGATGGGGGTGTGAGGTGCTGTCATTAGCACCTACTGTGTGCTCAGCAGCATAAGGAAAGGCCCCTGTCCCCAGGGTAATTGCCAGCACTTAGAATGTGAGGAGGGCAGGGGCCATGAGGAAGGAAATAAGCAAGAGAAGCAAGACCCACACTTCTGAAAATGAAAGCCAACCCCCACACTCCATGGGATGACGATGATGAAATTCACCATCACCTCTGCCACATGCTGAACTTTTATGAAGCACCAGGCTGGGCTTCTACATGTCTCAGGGGTCAGCAACATTTTCTGCAAAGAGCTAGAGAATAAACATTTTAGGCTTTGGGGGGGGGCTCATAGTCTCTGCCGCAACTACTCAACTCTGCCTTTGTAGCACGAAAACAGCAATCGACTATAAGTAATCAATGGGCATGACTTTTTTTCAATAAAACTTTATTCTAAGAAAAAGGTGGCAGCAAAGTAGGTGGCAGCTAATTTGGCCCCCAGGCCATACTTTGCTGATCTTTGACAAATACTGTGGCATCGACTCAGCAAAAGCACTTTTGTTGATGCCATTCTATAGCTAATTGGCTCAGAGAGTTTGAGGAACTTGAGGAAAGTCACACAGCAAGTGATGACCAAGTCAGAATGGAGACCCAGATTTGATTCTAAAACTGATGCTTCTGATGTCCTGACTTGCGAGCGGCTCTTGGTAGGTCCTGGGTGTGTGTGTGGGTCCTCAACATCTGAGATGAGAGATGCTAGAGTCCCGCTCTCTGGCCCCCCGCCTCCAGAGGGAAGGCTCAAGGCCTCCACCCAGTGTCACCAGACACCACTGTCTTCCCGTGAAGGAGATGGCCACAGCTGGGGTGACAGCTATTGCATGGCCAGCATGACTAGGCTGGAACTGATCTTGGCATCAGCACCCTGGCGCCCAGTTAAACTTTTGACTTTCCCAATAAGAGAAGTTGAAAGTTCTGCCTGGCCCTTTTTTTTTTTTTTTTTGAGGGAGACATTTTTTGTTGTTAATTATTTACCAGAAATGGGTCTGTCTCCCTCTGTCTCTGTCTCTCTCCCTCACTCCCGCCCTCCCCCCTCCTGGAATTATCTTCCCTTCCGTCCCCCCCTCACTACCATTTAACACTGAGTTAAGAGGCATTCAGGGGCTTCTCTCCCCAGACAAAGGAAGGGCGAAGTGTGCTCGGGGAGAGAGGTGGGCGCTCGTGAAAGCCTTTCTCTGCAGAAGTGGCTTCCCATTGGCCCAGGCCGGCTCCCCTTGCATCTGATGTATAATTTAGCAATCCGTTTTCTCCCACCCAGCTCCATCTGTTATCTACGGGTATTTATCGACTTCTTCACCCAAGGAGCTGCCTGGAGAAGGGTGGGGAAGGCTTGCCACCCCATTGTCAGGGAGGTTAAACATTAAGTTGGGCTCAAAGTTTGCTCCCTACCCCCACCTCCCTTAAAATCCGCAGTCAAATTCCCTTTTGGCCACACCTCCTTGCCAAACCGTGAGGTGCTAATGACCTGATTTACATCTGTGTAAATCTGAGCTTTGGGCCCTAATGAGGCCTGAAATGAACGGACGGCCAGACACGCTGGCCAGGGCCAGCGTGTTGAGACACCGTGGAGCGGAAATCCAGCTGTTGCTTGCCCAACACAAACCCTGGCAGAGACACACAAAACAGAGCGCCAGGTGCAAACCCTTTCACCAGGGCCGCGGCAGCAAGGAAGGAGTTAAGGGACAGGAGCGTGACTAGGTGCACGGGCCCATCTCTTTCCTTCAGTTGCTGGGGTACGGGGTGGGGTACGGGGCCTACCCCAGGACCATGCATAATCGAGAGCATCAGCGAGGCCCTTCCCCCAAGCTGGCTATGACAGTGAATATTCACCCCGTTCTAGGCAAGGGCCCGGCACCCTAATCTGGGTCACTGAGCACCCACCTGGGTCCCGCACTTTGGGGATAAGGGCTCCCTCCCCTCCCTCTGAGGAGCTGGGGGTGAAGGAGCCCCGGGCTGTTCCCAGGGCAGAGATGCCCAAGTTGGCTTCCCATCAGACGGATGGAGACTTGAGTTTCCTCTCACAGCTTCCTTACTCTCAGTGACCTTGAGAAAGTCACTCGACCTTCCTAAGGCTGGTTTCCTCAGTGGAAGGTGGAGCAGAGAGCGGGTGTCCCTCTGCGCCAGCGTGTGGGGAAGGTTTCTCGGGCCGGCCCAGGCCAGCGCTTTGCACGAGCCTGGCACACAGATGTGCGCTCACCTTATTCATTGACTGCTAAGTGGCTGGTCCTGAAGGCAAATAGAGGTGGAGGGAAGACAGGGAGAAGACAAGGGTTTGGGAGAAAAGGGACTTGAGAATTTTGATGCAGAGCTCCATCATTAGGTGTCTTGTTGGGGGTTTAACCTCGCCGACCTCAGTTTTCTTATCTGCAAAATGGGAGTGGAGGGGGAGGCTTGGTCTCCTGCCTGTAGGTTTTGGGGTGACGTAAAGAGTGTGGGAGAGCTTCAGAAACCATAAGCCCTTTACAGATGCCTCGGGTTGTTAAGGGCATCAAGGCACCGTTGATTGTAATGTGTTCCTGGTAATAACAAGGTGCTGGGGGTGGTGACAGCCCACGTGGCAAGTTCTCCAGGGCTGGGGCTGCACCTTCCGCATCACCCTCAACTTTTTCCCTGGGCAAACACATGCAAGGGACGCAGGACACCGCTGCGCATGCTCAGTGGAACCAACTCTGTGTGATGGGCCAGCCTCGCCTGTAGGGTGGAGAAGCCGCTTCGCAGAAGCGGGGGCCGCCCTCGCTCTTGTCCCCGGGCAGAACTGTTCCTCCCCGGTGACCAGCTGAGTGCTCGGTGCCTTGTAGGGGCTCCGTCAGTGCTGACGCGTTGGTTGAATAATTGAACGACTGAATGAGGCATATTTGCGGTTACCAATTCCGCCCCCCGGAAGATCTCTCTGTTACCCATGGTCATAGAACAGTGCTCCTTTCTCTCCACCTGCCTATCCTTCTCTTCAATCTATATATTTGTAATCACTTTTGGGGAATATGGTGGTTATTGCAACTGATTGATTGGATGATCTTTTATTTTGCTCTTTCTTCTGTGAGCGGAAGCCAAGCCCTTGAAAAGAATGATCAAAATAAAATGTACAGATGTTTACGATGCGCTCTGAAGAGCTGTCATGATAATGAGCTCCCTGTATGTCCTGAGAATTCTGAATTAATTCCTTGATTTTTTAACTTTCATTTAAAAATTATATATATAAGATATATATTTGTAAAATAGAGGTACAATTTACAGACATTATATTAGTTTCAGATGTATACCATAATGATTTGATATTTGCATATACTGTGAAATGATCACAACAGTCTAGTTACCTGTCTCCAGACATAGTTACAAAATTTTTTTTCTTTTTTTTCTTGCGATGAGGACTTTTAAGATTTACTCTTTTGGAAACTTTCAAAATATACGATATGGTATTATTAACTACAGTCGCTATGCTGTACATTACATCCCTATGACTTAATTATTTTATAACTGGGAGTTTGTACCTTTTGACCCCCTTCACCTATTTCACTTCCTCCACCTATCACCCCTCCCCTTCTGGCAACTACCTGTTCTCCGTATCTATGAGCTTGGTTTTGTTTTATTTTTTATTTTTTTAAACTTCACATATAAGTGAGATCATACAGTGTTTGTCTTTCTCTGTTTGGTTAATTTCACTTAGTATAATGCCTTCAAGGTCCATCCATGTTATTGCAAATGGCAAGATTCCATTCTTTTCTATGGCTGAATAGTATCCCATTATATAATATACCACATCTTCTCTATCCATTCATTCACTAATGGACGCTTAGGTTGTTTCAATATCTTGGTTATTGCCAATAATGCTGCAGTGAGCATGGGGGTGCAGATATCTTTTCCAGTTAGTGTTTTCATTTTCTTCAGATAAATACCCAGAGGTGGGATTGTTGGATCATAGGATAGTTCTATTTTTAATTTTTGAGTTACCCCTATACTGTTTTCCAGAGTGGCTACACCAATTTACATCACCACCAAGAGTGTAGGAGGGTTTCCTTTTCTCCACATCCTTGCCAACACTTGTTATTTCTTGACTTATTGATACTGGGCCATTCTAACAGGGGTGCGATGAGAGTCCACTGTGGTTTTGATCTGCATTTCCCTGATGATGAGTGATGTTGAGCATCTTTTCATGTGCCTGTTGGCCTTTGTGTCTTCTTGGGGGAAACGTCTATTCAGATCCTCTGCCCATTTTAAACTCAGATTGGATTTTTTGCCATTGACTTATAGGAGTTCTTTATATATTTTGGATATTAATCCCTTATCAGATACATGGTTTGCAAATATTTTCTCCCATTCAGCAGGTTGCCTTTTTGCTCCTCTCTTCTATAGAAAAATTATTCATTCATTCTTGCCAATTTTTATGATGGTTTTAAAAATGGCCACCAATACTTGATCCTCCTTCCATTGTCCCTCTGTCGTGGTTCCAGGCAGCTAGTGGCTGCTTTGCCCAGGAGCCCAGGCCATATGGGGACACTGCAGACAGTGCTCTGGTCAGCACAGTCCCAGGTCGTCCAAACCTTCAGTCTTCACAGCTGAGATGCCAGATGTGTAAACGACAAAGCCCCACGTCTGTTCTCTTCACCCTGGCCTAGTCTTCCAGCTGAACCCCAAATAGTGCGGAGAGGGGACAGACTATCCCTTCTGTGCGTGTTGAGTGCTTGACCACAGACTCCGTGAGCATGATAAAATGGTGTGCTTTTATCAGACTATGGCGCTGTGGTTGCAGTGATTTGCAATAGCGGCTGGAATGTCAGTAGCTTGTCTGTCTTCTGCTGTAAGATATAAACTCTCTGAGGGCAGAATCCATGTCTGGTTTTGCTCTATCAGATCTGGGGCTAGGGTGAGGTGAACCAGTGCCTAAGGCACAAAATGAAAGGAGGCATTCTCTTTCAGGGTACAGGGAGTGTAGGGGGAGCACCTGAGAATGAGTGCCTCCTTAAATTTTGTGCCTTAGGCCCCCTTCTTGTGACCATCTCAGTCTTGGTCCTTATCTCTAGAGACTAGCAGAGTGCCTGGCCCACAGTAGGCACCCAACAAATATCAAATGAATGAATGAATGAATGAATGAAATGGACCCTGAAATCATATCCTCCTTAGAGCAGTCATGGAAAGAATAGCCGCTAGATGTGGAATCAGAAGGACACGGGTGTGCATCCCAGTGCTGCTTCTCATTAGCCATGGAACCTTGAGTAAGTCACTTGGCTTCTCTGAGCCTGCAGGTAATAACCCCTTCCCGGAGGTAATTGTGAAGAGTAAATGAGATTACATGCGTGTGAAGTGCCTGGCACGTGTGTGCACTCCATACATGTCATAGTTCCCCTCCGCTCTCCTCTTGCCTTAGAGCAGGCAACAATGCAGTATTTCCACTAAGCCACATCATGGGCACTCTGCTGGGCAGCATTCCCCAGCCGCAAGGAGTCCTGCTTTAGGAAACCCTAATTTTGCCCCATTAGAAAGTTTGTTTTCATTGGTTTGCTTTTTTTTTTTTTTTTTTTCAGGCGAAAGGCATATGCATAGTAGTTAGAATCACAGTAGGACAGATAGCTAGGTTTGAGTTGAATCCTAGCTCCAACTTTTATATGACTTGCCTAAAGCCAGTCTACCTGAACCACAGGCTCCTCACACAGCAGCCTCAGGTAAGGAAAATCCCAGTGCCTTAACGAAACAGAAATTCTCTTTATAACCATGTTATAGTTCAGCGCAGGAATATTTGGCAGGTGACCTTTCACCTGCAGCATGCTTCATGAACCCAAGATCTTTCCATTTTATGGCGCTACTGTCCTCTAGGCCTTGGGGTGATTGGCTGCATCCTCTGCATCTCTTGTGAGAAGAAAAGACAGAGCATGGCAGGGGAGGTTTTTTATAGGCAGGGCCAGTGGCGCACATGCTACCCTCTCTTGCTTTCCATTGGACAGAACTCAGTCACATGGTTACACCCACCTGCTGGGGAATCTGGGAAATGTGGTCTAGATGGGCGCCCAGGAGGAACAGGATAATATACAACAATCTCACAGCATCTCATAGTTCAGTGAAACAAATCTCTGAGGGGGTCGTTGGGGGATTTATAAATAGGACAATATAATACAGAGTCCTTAGTCCAGGTCCTGCGCCAGAATAAGGTTCACGACGGTCATCGCCATTCTTTATTGACCGTGCGGTCCGCCAGAACATGGCAGAAATACACCACCAGAGTGTGCTGGGGTGACTCTGGAGCCGGGGGACGATACCTTTAGTTCATTATCAATAAACATGGAGCGCATCCTAGGCTGGGGTCCCTGGGAGATGAAAGTAAACAAAAGCTAATCTTTGTGCTCAGAAAGCTGATTCTCACTTAGTGTGGGTGAGGGATTTGGGCTCAGTGCTCAGAATACAGGTAAAATGTGTCAAGTGTCCAGAAGGAAATATGACTCAACTTTAGCTATAGGGATGGGGGAAGCCATTTGGAGGATGTGATATTTGAGTCACACTGTGAAGATTTCCAAAGGGTGAGATGATAAGAAGAGGCATTCTAAGGAAAAGGTCCAGAGTGAGGAAGACACAGACAGAAGAAAGATCAGAAACAGTTTGGAGAGGAGCAAACAATTCAAGTGGTGGCAACGTGGCGTGTGGATATTGTCAGAAGTAATATGGTTACGGCAGGCAGGAACGTACACAGTGGGCATGCAAGCCATGACGAGCAAGGCTGACTGTGTTCCGTGAGCAATGGGGAGCTATCAACCGTTGATGGTTCACAGCCCCGTGATTGTGATCATGCCACTGGGCCAAGTTTCTCACAGCTGCCATTTTGTCCTTATCTCATCCCTGAGAGCTGGGGGAGACAGGTACTATATTTTCATTTACAGATGAAAAAACAGACCCAAAACTGCCCAGCCCCCTATCCCAGAGTTAGAAATAGTTTCATCTGTAAATTCAGTGGGCTGAACTAGAAGCTCTTTAACATCCCCCCCCCCATTCTGTATCAGTCAGGTTTTTACTCAACAATGCTGCATAACAAATGGATCCCAAGACTCAGTAGCTTACAACAACGAATACGTATATTTCTAGCTCATGGGTGTATGAGTTGGCCAAAGAGTTCGCTTCAGGCTGTGGGTTGATTGGGCTCGGCTGCAGGCACTGGCCCAGGTCTGGGTTTGCCCCATGTGTCTCTTATCGTCCTTGGACCAGTGGCTTCTCAGGGCACAATCTTTTCCTAGCATATGGCAGAGACAAAAATGACAAGCCAGGTGCATGTATGCATTTAGTCCTGCTAATGCCGTGTCTGCATTAGCTAACCAATGGCTCAGCCCAACCTTAAGGGGCAGAGGAGTAATGTGCTCCCTGTGAAACCACAGAAGGGAGATTATAATTCTATAGAAGGGAGAGAGGAGGACTGGGGAAGATAGTCTCATTGATCACTTTCAATGTTCATCCTCAGTGACTCCAAGTGGGAGAGCCCATCCTCCCACCACATAGCTCAGGAATGGGTGGCAATAACCAAGAATGAACTGCTGTCTGTGTAGATATGTGGTGGCTTCCCATTATGCACATTTAAGGTAGAAGAACTCGGCAACGACAAAGGGAGTGACAGAAAGTGTGTGCAGTGTAAATGGTATCGCTGATTGCATGTCCCTGCATGAGCCTGTGCTCCCTGGGTCGGAGGCCGCCGCTAGTGTGAGCATCCCACCACACTGAAGTTGGGAGCCAGGATTTTGTGCCACCCAGCCCTTCCCTGCACCTGAAGAAACAGCATTCTGTTCCTGCGGGAGGAGAGGAGGGAAAGTTGACGGTGCTGGGTTTATTGAAACAAGCACTACTGCACACTTTGAGGATGATTTCAGGGATTTTCATGGCGACACAGACCACGGTGGAAACCTTGCTATGTGCTGGGATCTGGGCAGAAGTTGGCAGTTAATCACAAAAAAATCAGCTAAAATGAGGAATCTTTATAAAACAACACAAGCACATATACACTAAACACTTCTTAAAATTCAAACATGATAAATGTCCATTTTCTTTGCCAATCTTTTGATGTAGGTCCAAGGTTTTGTGGGAGGATGGGTCTGCTCTTTCCAGTTCTAGCTTCTCTTTCTTGCCCAAGCCAGCGGCACATCATTTCTAATTTCCAGTTGTGGTTTTCTTGAAGTGAAATCTTAGACACTTGCAGAACAATCAGAATGCAAGACTCCTTGAGGATTTTATGCCCCCCCCCCCAATCTGGTGTATCGTCTCACATGCACTTACTATGTATCCTCTCAATTTTATGGAGGGGTAATTTACATATCATAAACGGCCTCTAATTACAGTGCACAGTTCAATGAGTTTTAACAGTTGCATAGTTTTCTACGCTGTGAAACCACCTTCAAGATATAATGCATTTCCATCCCCCCTAAAAGTTTCCTTAATTTTAAAGGTTGGTTTTTTTTTTTTTTTTTTTTAGCAATTTGCCTTTATCTTTCCAAAGCATTCATTTAGTTTTCATAGAAACCGCAATGCTCTTTTCTTACTTCTATTTCACTGATTACTGTACTTTTTAATTAAACTGGGTGATGGCAATGTAGCGGCAGAAACAGGTTTGGGTACAAACCGGGAAGCCTCATGGTAAACATTAGCCTCAGCGGGAGAAGCAGACGTGCATGGACGTACCAGAGAGTAGCTTAGCCATCCCAAGCATTCGGAGGGCCACAGGCACATGTACCGTGGGACGGGAAGTTTTCCAGAGGGCAAGAGGGGTAGCCAATGGGTCAGAGGCAGTTAGGGGAGGCCGACTAGGGAGTC
The DNA here is from genome assembly GCF_024610735.1 of Ursus americanus. Lineage (NCBI taxonomy): Eukaryota > Metazoa > Chordata > Mammalia > Carnivora > Ursidae > Ursus > Ursus americanus. The sequence goes on from NC_142132.1 coordinate 17,330,911, forward strand.
TTGTCTTGGTGCGGACACATACTGTTGTTCAGTTTGCATACTGCACAAGATGCCAGCTTACGGGCTAAGCAGGGGCTAAAATCCTGCTTGAGCTTCTCTTTGCAAGCCTTGTGCTCTGCTGCAGATTATTCTGTCCAGAGGAGGCACCTTTTTTCTAGTTCAGAAAGAGGTAGAGTGGGCCCCTTTTCCTAATTCAAGCCAAGGCGCTATAGAGGCTTGCAGCTGTTCTACTCCCCACCGTTGGCGACTTTGACCTTAACACTGATCTCAGAACTGGCCAGCAAAGATGAGGCTTCACTGAATCCTCGACGAACCTAACGTCACAATGCATGGGGTACCTCAATGTCACTTCATGTCCTCACAAGGACCCATTACCAATGCCAGGCTTCTGAGTTAACCTTTTGAAGCAGTGACTTTCCCAGCTCAGGTCAGGGTACTGCCTGATCTGGGGGCTCTCTGGGACCCTGGCTCCCTTCTGATGGGGGCTGCAAGCTCTGTAATAGAGTGCTGTAGTCTTCCAGTTCAATTTGATGGCCTCTAGGAGATTCTGCAAGATTCAGCCCCAGATCAAGGTTTTTTCATCACAGCCCCATATTCTTGACAAACCTGCTGCATCCTAGGTTTTTTGTTTTTTTGTTTTTTGTGTATGTGTGTGATTCATGTTTATTTCCAGCTTCTGACCCTGCATGTTTTCTGAGCGTAGCATTCTCATCTGCATGGTGGAGAGGATCCTGCCCTAATCTCCTGCATTAGGGCAATGTCTTCGTTTTAGTGTTAACTAGAATTTCTTCAGTTAACCCAATTCATATTGCCTGAAGCAGAAAGGGGAATTGACGATCAGCTCAGGTCACTGGGACCCAAGTGTGAACTTCAGGCATAGCTGGATCCAGGGGTTCAAGGGCTGTTAGCAGGACTTGGTTGTCTTCATTGTGCTTTCCTGTGAATTGCTTCTTCTCAGGCAGGCTCTTTCTACCTCGTGGCAAAGTGACGGACCGCCAGCAGTACAAGGCCCTCTGCTTAAAACCCCAGTGGGAAACTGCACTGTCTTTTGGAAGGGTTCTGAAAAAATAAATCCTGAGAAGGGCTCTGATTGGCCAGTTGGGATCATGTGTTTCACCCCTGGGGCAAGGGTAGGGTCAGCCCCATCTGAATGGACTGAATGGGATTATTACAGAATGGGGGTGGGGTTGTCCCTAAAGGGATGTTGTCTGGGAGAAACAATAATGCCCGGTGCCCTCACAATACCTGTGTGCACACGGACACACACACACGGATACACACACATACACACGTATACACATACACTATACTTGGCTAGGAGATGTTAAGCTCTTGAATTTATCCAAACATACACATTAATTGGGATTATTCATTGTATTGACTGCAAACAAACGTCTCACCCTCTCACAGACTAGCACTGGCAGGAAAGATTAGCTCCGCCATTTGAAACACCCAACTGTTACCTTCTTTCAGAAATCAAAAGCCAAATTACCTTCCTTTTATTAATCATCTCTTTTCTTACGAGGTTTCACCTTTTGTTTTTCTGCGCTTTACAAGGAGATGGTGTGTTTTTATGCTGTGTGTAGATCTTGGCGGTTAATGGAACCCTTTGATTTTTAAGTAAGAGTGAGTCCTGCATGTGCAGGGGGGGCGCCAATAGGCTGGGGACGGTACCTTTAGGTTCACGCCCTCCCCCAGCGCTGGATGGGAAGGATTGGACTGAAACTTTAAACATTTTGAGCAATACCTAGAATATGTATAATTTATAAGCCACACACCGTTGGCTGTCAAACAGGCGATTGATCTGACTCGGATCTTGTTAATTATCTTCCACATACATTACGCCTTAACAGATCTTCAGTATACCGTGTATCAATATTAATAAGATTATAAAACACTATTGATAATTAGGAACAGAAGACACCAGGCCTTTGATTCTAGCTGTTACAAATGCCCCTGCCTCTCTCTAGATTAGAAAGCGGCCGCTTTCCATTTAATAATATCAGATCAGAACATCCATGTCCTAAAGTGGGTTATTAGGAGACGGCTAGGGTTTGCACAGGGATGTGAGGGGCTATTTGAAAATGAGTATGGGATCATCACTGACGTGTGAGAAATTTGTGTCACCTGTCTACAGGAGGCCTAACAGGGTGGGAGGAGTTTGGGGGGGGGAGCTGTGCCCTCTTTGATCAGCCAAATTCCTCATTTTCTTTGTCTGGAAAAATCATATTGGTTTGGTTTTGCAGGATTTTCACCAGGACGGCATTTTATCTTGATTTCTCCAGCTGGATGAAAGAGGCCCCATTGGGAAGACAGAGAAGATGCTGGCGAGGTTCAAGGCGAATTTCAAGCCCATCCCATTTTGGATAGCACTTTATTTTCTATTTTCTCTCTTCGGAAGATCTTCATCTTTTATGTTTTTGTTGGGTTCACATACTCATTAACATCAAACAGGCAGATCTGCCACCAACTAGGAAAACGCAAGCAATTTCACATATAAATAGAGAGCACTGGAGCTCAGGTGCTGGGGCCAGGGCTCCTCCCTGGGGGTCTCTCACCTGGCACAGGAGCGGCTGGAGGGAAGGACGAAGAAGGGACACACGGAGGGCTTCCTCACAGCCTGTCGTAATGTGCGTGATCAGAAAGTTGTGACTCCCAGGCTTGGGGTGCGTAAGAATCACTGGGGGTGTGTATTAAATACTCAAAAGCCCTGGGCATCCGTGTGTTTCACAAACTCCCCAGTGATTCCGAAACTAAATCAGACTTTTAGTCCAGCTCATTTTATTATTTATGATTCTATCACTTGCAAATGATAGAAAACTCTACCCAAACCGTTTTAATAAAAGAATGGCAGTTCACTGACTCTTGTCACAGTCAGGAAATAATCTGGCTTCCGATGGAGCCGGAGACACAGCTCAGACCCTGTTTCCATTTCTCAGCTCCAGCTCTCTGGTTTCGTTCCCTTCTCAGGCAAACTCCGTCACAAGATCACAAGACAGCTGCCGTGGTTCCTGGCCTCAGACCCTCTCACCCCACCATCAGGGACTCTCTGCATCTCTTCCAAAAAGCTCCGTAAAGGAGATAAGCTTATCTCTCTTACCCGGCCTCAGGAACCCGTTGTCATGTCTCTGGCTCTAAGTTTGTTACTTGTGCACCCCGGAGCCAGTCATTCCGACCGTGGGTGGGTCACGCTTCTTAGGCTTAAACCTTTTAACCTGTGGGTGAATTCAGCTTACCCTAACCACACAGCTGAGAGTGGAAGAGAGCTGCATCTCCAAAGGAACGTTAGGCAGGCTTCCCAGAAGGAGGGAAAATCGATCCTGCAAAGTCAAGCACAGAGGTCCACCATCCACATCTTCCAGGTGACACTGGCGTGCCCTGAAGTTGCCCCTTTGATTCCTATTTCATCTTCTGGAAGCCTCTGCCTGAATAATTGCAGTCTCAGAGAGCTCACTGCTTGTACCCTCTGCCCCTTTAATCTTCAAACAATGCCCTAGAATAAGCCGTTTGGAGTTCCATCTTAAAGATGCATAGAGCATCATTAAAAATGGTCCCTCCGCACATCCACTTTGGGTATTCAGTGCTTGGTATCCGGCTGTCACAGTTACCTCCTCTGATAACCCAATCTGGACACTCATTTATTGGGAGGTGCAGAGAGATGTGTGTTTCTACGGACTTAGTGAATTTGTCTACTTGGACAAGTCTCAAGGACCACTCAGTGGACATTATTGTCAAGAAACAATCTTCCAGCAATCCAACTTGGTTTTTTTCCCCAAACAATAATAAAAAACCCACCATATTCTTGTCTCAGAGATGTGTTTATTTATTACTAACTTTCTCCCAAAGAGGGATTTAAGGTGACTTACAAATATATGTACCTAGTTAATAAAATGAAACACAGATAAAGACACGAGAGCAAGAGGAGAGAAAAATGATATGATAATGAGAGGATGTCAGAGGTGAAGTTTGCATGTTGTAAAATCAGCAATATTCCTATGGGTGTTTACTTTTATTTAAGATTATTTATTTGAGAGAGAGAGAGAGAGAAAGAGAGAGTGCGAGTGGGGGGAGGGGAAGAGGGAGAGAGAGAGAATCCCAAGCAACTCCATGCTGAGCTCAGAGCCCAGCGCAGGGCTTGACCCGGGGCTTGAACCTACGACCCTGAGATCAGTCATGACCTGAGCCGAAAACAAGAGTCAGATGCTCAGCCGACTGAGCTACCCAGGTGCCCCATTATGGGTGGTTTTAAATGTAAACTTCCTGGTAACTAGAGAAAGAGGTAACCATGCTGAATTACAAGATTCACCTTGTTAGGGAGAAGCATGCATCAGTTAAAGGCTCAGGCAACCCAAGACTAAGTTTGGGTTCTTTCTCATCCTTGCTTTATGGCTCTGGACACCCTAGCTACCAGCTGTTGGCCTCAGTTTTCTCACCTGAAAAATGAGGTTAATATTTTAGGAGTCCATACTGGCATAAATGAATAATTAAATATGTAAATGAAAAGGAGAGGAAGAGGGATCTTCCTTGGAGTAAAATTCCAATCCTCAGTATAGAAGGAAACATACAGAGAATCAGTTTCTGGCAACATCAACAGTAGTAATTGTTTTCAAACAAAGATATCAACTGATGCTAAAACGAGTGAGCCGAAACATGATAAAAACTGGGATATTTAGATAGCCTCAAAGTACCTCTCCACATGATATATTTTTTAAAGTCCTATTTATTTACGTAATCTTTACACCCAACATGGGGCTTGAACTCACGACCCCGAGATCAAGAGTCGCATGGTCCTCTGAGTGAACCAGCCAGGTGCCCCTCCCAACATGATATTTTTTAATTACGGAGGGAAAAATAGTAGCTTTACAGTATCAAAACCTGGCAGGTATCATCTCACCAGTGACCAAAGTCGAGATTCCCAATAATGAGATATATTGACATCATCTATTGCCCAATAAGATGCATTGAAGGGGGCATAGCGTTTCCTGGTATTCTTGCCCAAAAGACATAACCTGGATCTAATCTTGAAACACCACGCCAATCCAGATGGAGGGCTAGTCTACAAATACGTAACAGGCTAACAGTCTTCAAGAAAAGTATTAAGTCTCCAACCTAATGTGAGTTTCATTTGTATCTTTTTCTCACTTTACTGTGTAACTGTGTCAGCATTAGCTTCATTGTGACTTAAAAAAATGTCCATAAAAGACAAAGAAAGAAGGAGGAACTGTCTCAGACGAAAGGAAACCAAACACATGACAACTAAACCCAACATGAAATCCTGGATTCTGTACCAGAAAAAGTACAGTAGTGGTATAATTGGTGAAATTTGAATAAGGTTTGTAGATTAGTTAGTGGGATTACATCAATGTTAATTTCCTGGTGTCGAGTATTTTGTTATGGTTACTCAAGATGTTAACCTTGGTGGGTATTGGGTAGAAGATACGTGGGGATTCTTTATACTAAGTTTGCAACTGTGCTGTAAGTCTGAATTTATTTCAAAATGAAAAGTTAAAAAACATGTAAGGGGGGGTGGTTAATAGTAGATGGTCCTAAGGAGTGTTGTGAGGGCGATAAACACAGACGGGGCTTCACTTCATTCTTAGAGCAGCGAGAGCTCTGTCCATATTCACTCTTGTTAAAATTATTATCTGCAGGGCACGCGGGTGAATTATTCATGGTGTACCCTCAAGGAGCTTGAGGATGACTGGCGGGTATGCAAACCATCAGGCCATAATTATAAGTGCTAACAGAGGTCAACACAAAACGTTTCAGACCCCTTTCTTCTGCTTAGGTGGGAAGCACACAGCATTGGGACAGAGGAATTTGCTGGAAGCCAGACAATCAGAGCTGCCCTCAGATTCTATAGTCCTTCACCCCCCACCGGTGAGTCCCCGAGCCAGGCTGAAGCCAGCACTTTGGGACCAGTGAATTCTTTTATGCAGACGGTTAACATGATGAGAAAAATTGAGGCGGTGGGTAGGGAACTGTTAGTGGCAGGTCACGTCTAGGGCGTGGATGTCTTCACCGCTGCCCGATTTCTGGGTGTGGTTTCCAGGGGCTGTGTGGGACAGGCGTCTGAGGGCTGGCGCTCCCCGTGTGCTTCGGAATGAAGCCAGGAATGAGTGGGAACGATCACCATACACACATCCTGAATCCAACGCTTGTCCCAAGGCTGTGACTGGAGATCTGTGCCTCACAAAGGAGAGATGGGTGGGGAGCATGGAGAGGTGACAGACACTGGTGTGAATGAGTTTTGACAGGTGAGGAAGCTCTAAACCCCGTCCAAATCAATTCCTGGAGGTGAGGAAGGTTCCAGAAGGGCCTGGCAGGGAGAGGGGCTAGTTGGACGGGTTGGGATCCTTTCTTGGTTCACTCGAGCTGGGAAGTGATGGAATGCTTCACAGTGTCGCACATACCCTGCAGGCCTCGCAGCTCCCCAGGAATCATGAAGCCCTAGAAATGTACGGAGAATTTGGGGCATTTTCTCTCCTATGGAGAGAAAATTTTTTTTAAATTTTATTTATTTATTTATTTATTTATTTATTTATTTATTTATTTATTTGACAGAGAGAGACAGCCAGCGAGAGAGGGAACACAAGCAGGGGGAGTGGGAGAGGAAGAAGCAGGCTCCCAGGGGAGGAGCCCGATGTGGGGCTCGATCCCAGAACGCTGGGATCACGCCCTGAGCCAAAGGCAGATGCCTAAGGACTGTGCCACCCAGGTGCCCTGGAGAGAAAATTTTTAATATAGTTTTTAATGTAGTTCTTCAAGGGCTATGTGACTCCTGCCCCTAAGAACTTAAGAGACAGTACCTATCTTAGAGGGAAAAAGGCCGAAACTTAATCTAACTGGTCCGTTGTGATAGAAGCTTCTTCTTCTTCTTCTTCTTCTTCTTCTTCTTCTTCTTCTTCTTCTTCTTCTTCTTCTTCTTCTTCTTCTTCTTTTTAAGATTTATTTGTTTGTTTGTTTGAGAGAGAGCGAGAGCGAGCAAGTGAGCGAGCAGGGGGGAGGGGCAGAGGGAGAGGGAAAGAGAATCCTACGCAGACTGTGCTGAGTGTGGAGCCTAATGCAGTGCTCGATCTCACACCCCTGAGATGATGGCCTGAGCGACACCAAGAGTCAGATGCTTAACCGACCGCACCATCCAGGTGCCCCGTGAAGGAAGTTTCTTACACAGTTTGTTCTGAGTCTTGTTCTTTCTATAGTTAAGCCTACAGGACAGCACAGAAGCCACGGTGAAAGGATTTGACAGAGGAGAGGTTTTGATGGATAGTGAGGACAACAGGGAAGATTGTCTAAAATCTTAGAAAATCCAGTCTCTCTCTAGTGACAGACATCAGGACTGCTTGTGTCCCTCGAAGCACAAACTTTCATAGGGTTCTCTGTCCACCCAGATGTCCAGCAGAAGCCTGCAGAGGGTTCTCTCTGCTACCTCACCCCCACCACTGACACTGATCTTGCCTAGGTCACCAATGTCGCCCAATCCAATGGACGCTTTTTGTCCTTGTCTTGTTTGACATGTTCATGTCATCAGGCACTGTTACGCTTGCTCCCTTGTTTTCAAACTACTCTTCCCTTGGCATTCGTTAGAATGATTCCTTGAAAATAACAAAAAGCTCAGCTCAAGCTTGCTTAAACAACAAAGGGGATTTATCAGCTCATGAGTCAGCCAAGAGATCAGTGGTAAGTGAGCTTAGTACGGCTTGATTAGGGCACTGGCTTCCCAACTCTCTAGAGCGTCTTGGCTTTGTCCTCAGTCTGTCTTCCCTGATGGTTGTCTAATGGCTTCCAACAATAAATAAAGCTTTGTAGGTCATATCCAAGGGGGAAAAAGAATCTTTATCTTTGCTCTAATTGGACTGCCCTGAACCAATTGCTATGGGCAGCAGAATGCCATTTGCTGTTTGGCTTACGTCTGGGCCGCTTCACCCAATTATGATCACGAGGGACTGAAATTACTCCTGCAGCTAGGGATGAGGGGGATCCCATCTAAAGTACAAGGCTGAGGGGCAGAATGGATGTGGGAGAGATGATCATAATGGCCCACATTCCATGGCTCTTCTTGTTTCTATTTCCCATCTGCTCCTTACCAGTCCTGCAATTCCTCCTCCTCTTCTACTCATTTTCTAAACGCCTAACCTATGTTGAACCTCCCATCATATGTTCTTGAGTTCCTTGTACTTACCCTATCAGATTACTCACCATGTTCCATTCATTGACTGATAACTCACTTCCTCGTCAGTCTAAGGTCCATGAGGGTAGAGTACATGTGTGTACTGTTCACCTTGTCGTGCATTACAAGGTCTCTCACATAGGCCAGGCTCAAAACATCTGTGTTCAACAAGGACTTGAGTACCTATGATTCTAAGGGATTTCCTTACCGAAGTCCGTTCCACACCCACATCAGAGCCCTTGTGAGTGATGCCCTTGAGCTGTGCATGGCAAAGCCTGTGTGCCCAGACATGGCAGCCCAGGTAGAGTGGTGTGGTTTCCAAAAAATGGAGGAAGACATCCAATCCCAGCAGATACAGCTATCCCTGGAAAAACTGTCCCTTACCGGCCACATCTTTCCTAAAATCACCAAACAGCAATACTCTTGGGGTTTATTTCTACACTTACTATCAAGAGTCAAAAATACAGGTTTGCTGGCATTCTCTACCAGGGAAGAGCCAACCCTTGAGGATGTGAAATGATTACTACAATTGACTCTTCTAATTGATGGTAATTCATCACCATCAATGTAGAAAACGTCGTCTTTTCAAAAGCATTGGCATAAAGATGGCGTGTGCTTTGGGAGGAACTCCTGGAGCCCCTCAGTTGAGGCAGATGCCATAAGTGAAGGGTGCCTCCATACAAAGAGGCAAACTCCGGGGAATGATTCGCTTTATAAAATAACGCTTCACTGTACAAAAATATTTCCCTCTAGTACTTCTTTCTATATCTAGCCCATATTAGCACTTTAATAACATGAGAGCATTTTATAAAAATAGTGATGGCCTCATCACTTTTAGGGGGCACTCCCGTTGTGGGGATGATGGGCCTAAGGATTGGGAAATGTTTACAGACCAGAGCAAGACTTCAGCTGTTATTGGCAAGGACCCTTTGTCCCGCATCAGATCTATATTCCAGCAACTCAAAGTGTTACCAGCTGAAACCTCCCGGGGAGACAGCTGTGGGGCAGGGATGCCATCATGGATTTCCTAAGAGGGAGGGAAATCCCGGCTCTGAGAGACCAAGTGACTCATCCAAGGTCACCAGCAAGTCAGTGGGCAGCCTCGGGGCCCTCCCTGCTGGCAACCGTGCCCGAGCCTGCAGCAGATTTTTAAAAGCTCAGAAGTTCCTTCCTCCAGAAGCTCGGTTCCCCTCCCCTCAAGCGTGGGCTCAACACTGAGGGGTAGAAAACAGAAAGGGAGATGTAGGAACGTTACAGGAAAGAAATACCTTCCTGCACGTGAACACCAAGGTTAACACCATCAGTAACGAGACAATCGCAGTCCCGTGCCCCTGGATACGATACAGTGAAAGGCACCTCATCTCTACACTCTTCTCAAACCCTGTAACTTCAGTCTAATTATGAGAAAACATCAGTCGACCCCAAATCGAGGGACATTCTACAAAATACCTGACCGCTGCTCTTCACAAGTGTCAAGGTCATAGAAGTCAAGGAAAGACTCTGACATCGTCACGGACTGGAGGGGACCAAGGAGACACGAAGCACTAAATGTAAGGTGGGATCCCGGATGGGACCCTGGAACAGAAGTCTGGCATTAGGGGGAAAACTGGGGAAATCTGAATAAGGCTGTTGTTTAGTTAACCGTATTGTACCAGTGTTAGTATCTTAGTTTGGATAATGCACCATGGTTCTGTCAGGAGATACTATTACAGGAAGCTGGGCAAAAGGTATTTGGGGACTTGGTACTGTCTTTGTGACTCTTCTGTAAATCTAAAATTTTATTTTCAAACAAAGTTGTGTTTTTGTTTTTAAAGTCCAGAAGTGGGGGCGCCTGGGTGGCTCAGTCGTTAAGCGTCTGCCTTCGGCTCAGGGCGTGATCCCGGGATCCTGGGATCGAGCCCCACATCGGGCTCCTCCGCTGGAAGCCTGCTTCTTCCTCTCCCACTCCCCCTGCTTGTGTTCCCTCTCTCGCTGGCTGTCTCTCTGACACATAAATAAATAAAATCTTAAAAATAAAATAAAATAAAGTCCAGAAGTGACCGAGATGCTTAATCTTTCACGTCTTTTCCTTCTGGGAAGGCAGTGGGGTCAGAGGGCAGCATCATGGTGGGGTTGCCTCTGGCCAGTCTGGGAAGTTTTGGCTTCTTCCGGAGAAAGGTTGCATCACATTCCTAAATTCTGCAGAATGGCACACCACCCACCCTGTCTTCGGAGATTAGCCCAGTTGCCTGGTGGAGAGTGGCAGTGCCGGGCACGTCAGGGAGGCTCAGCCAGACAGCTGGGCCGGCAGAACCAGGGAGGAAAACGAACAGCCTCTATGGAGACACGACTCAGGTTGTTTCTCAGAATGATATTCAGGACTTAGGGAATCTCGTGATTCAAGAATATAAAGTTAAACAATCACGATCTATTAATCACACCTACCAATATGCATACACAGTGGTCAAAAGGCGAGGAGTGGAGCTCAAGAGGTTTGGGTTCTGTGGGAGAATCAATGTTTCTCGCCCACTCTGTGAGTCTCTAAAGATGGCCACCATCAACTTTTTCTCGTCAGGTAGTGCACACAGCTCCACCCATCACTGGGTGGGATCTCTTTTCTCTTATGCTTCCATCCGAGTTGGGGTTGATTCGCTTTGGCCAGTAGAACGCGGCAAAGTGATGCTATGCTGGTTCTGGGTCTGGCCTTTAAGAGTGTGGCAGCTTCTGCTTTTTTTCTCGAAGCCAGCTCTGACACCCCGAGACCACCCTGCTATGAGGAAACCTGACCCAGCCACAAGGAGAGGCCAGATAGAGGAACAACGAAGTTCCAGACACGTGAGTGAAAACTTGAACCTTCCAGCCCAGTTCAGCTGATGCCAAAAAAAGCAGAAGAATCGCCCTGCCGATCCCACTCAATTCACAGAACCACGGGAAATGATAGAACATTGTTCTTGCAAACCACTAAGCTTTGGGCTGATTTGTCATGCCGCAGCGGATAACCGAGACACTCACTGATGTGTTGGTTTTTTTTTTAAAGATTTTATTTATTTATTTGATAGAAAGAGACAAATCACAAGCAGGGGCACAAAGGGCTCCCTTTGTGGCAGAGGGAGAGGGAGAAGCAGGCTCTCCACTGAGCAGGGAGCCCGATGCGGGACTTGATCCCAAGACCCTGGAATCATGACCTGAGCCGAAGGCAGATGCTTAACCGACTGAGCCACCCAGGCTCTGCCCCGCACTGATGTGCTTTTTTTCTTTTTATTAAACTTTTATACTTGTTCTCATGCATTTCAGTGCTTCTTTAAACTTAAGAAATCAGAATAATAGGCAAGGTATGCCTCATTTATATAAAGTTGTGAAATATTTTAGACAGATGTAAAATAAGGAATTGGATATCAGACTGTGTTACTACTCTGCTCTTAACCCCCATCGCCTTCCCCTCTCACTCTGGATGAAAGCCATGTTACCCATATGGCTTGCAAGACCCCATAAGATCTGTTCCCTGCCTCTTGCCTCCCTGACCTCAACCTCTACCACTCATTGCCTTTGATATTCCTTGAATATGAAGGGCACGGTGCACATCAGGACATTTGTATTTGCTGTTCAGTGCCTGGAATGTTCTCCTCCTAGGTATATTCATGACTTGCTCCTTACTGCCTTCGAGTCTTTACTCAAATATTACCTTGTTCATGGAGTCTTTCTTAACCTGATTGGAAATTGCTACTCTCCCCTTCCCTGACCCTCTAACCCCTGGCTTGCTTTTTTTTTTTTTCCCCTCCAAAGCACTTAAGGCCACTGAACATATTATATATTATTACCCAACTTGTTTTTGGTCATCTCTCTTCAGTAGAGCCTCAGCTCCAAGAAAGAAGTTTTTGCCTGTTTCCTGTACTGCTAGAAACCCAGAACTTAAAGTAGTCTCCAGGCCCAATGCAGAGCTTGAACTCACGACCTTGAGATAAGACCTGAGTTGAGATGAAGAGTCAGACCCTTAACTGACTGAACCACTCTGGCTGCCCCAGAAACCCAGAACTTAAAACTGTGTGTGGGATAAAGTTGACAGACATTAAATCTTCATTGGACGGATGAATGAATTTTTCTAAAACCCAAAGCCTCCAGTCTGGATGGCTGCTGACTGGTGTGGGAAGGGCAGCCTCACTTCCTGGCAATGGACGGCCTTGCTGCTCAGCCCTATTTGACAAGAGGGAACCGCAAGAGTGGTTAGGAGAACCTCAAGCCAGAGGTTAGCAAACTTTTTCTCTAAAAAGCCAGAGTAAATATTTCAGGCTGCATGGGCCGTACAGCCTGTATCGCCAACGACTGTCATCATAGCGTGAAATCAGCCACAGGCAATGGGTAAATGCATGAGTGTGACTTACGCTCCAGTAAAACTGTACTTATGGATGCTGAAACTTGAATTTAATTTATGTGTCACAAAATAGTATTTTTTAAAAAATTTTTCCAACAATTTAAAATGTAAAAACTGTTCTAGGCTTGCAGGTCACATAAAAATAGAAGGTGGACCAGATTTGGGCTACAGTTTGCTGACCAATGCTATTAACAATCTCCAAGTGACTCAAAGTGTGGGAGAGGAATTCAATTTCCAGGGAGACTAGCCAGAAGATTATTCATTTTTAAAGAAGTATTATTTGTAATATGACTTCATGAATATTCATAGTGATTTTTGCATGTTAGGCACTTTTATAGCCAATACGCCTCGGTGAGAAAGCACAGGGCAGGAGCCAAGTGAGAAGAAGCAATTTTTAGGCTGGGTATGCCAAATCCACTAACCTCTTCATCCTTCCTTCCTCTGAGAAAGAGATGGCCCGGCGTGGGAGGGAGCAATGGTGGCCATCACAGATAGGGAGACCTAGGAATCAGACTGACCAAGGTGCTAAGGCTGTGAGTTTGTTTCTCACATGGGCCGGTTAGCTCTTGACTGAATTCTGCACCTCTGGCCCTGGGCAGCTGTCTCACGTAGGTTGGAAAGGAGGGCAGGGGGGAACCTCACTCAATGCCTTTCTGACCACGGAGAGGGGAGCCATTTTACTAATCAAAACATCAGACAGCCTTAATGTCTCTGGGCATGGTGCTGGCCCTTTGTGACCCCTGGAGGTATACTGTGGGAGGGGCAGACACAAAAGATGACAGAATGTCACTTTGTCCTGAAAAGGAGTATTTTAGAAAAAACTTTAGAATGAAAAATTCCAAACATACACAGAAGTAGAGAACAAAGTAAAACGAGCCCCCAGGTACCCAATCACCCAGCTTCAAGGGCTGTCAACTCAGAGCCAGACCTGTTTCATCAGTAGCCCAACCCCTAGATGACTGGAGTAAATTCCAGATACCATGTCATCTCATTAGGTGAAAGCTATTTTAATTACACAGGAATTCATTATTTAGAATTCCAGAACTACTCAAAATTCATTTAGAAAAATGAAAAAATAAGCAAAAGAAAAACAATAAAAATAATCCATGCTTTTATCACCAAGAGGTAATTATATTAACTGTTTCTCCTTCCACATTTTAAAAAACAAAAAAGTATCTTACTATAGACAGCCTTTGGAACTTGATTTTGCCTTTCTTGATAGAGCTATGACACATCTTTCCATGTTAACAAATATACATCTGCCTTATAGTTCTTTTTGTTGTTTTTTTGGCTGGGTACAGTATACTTTATTGATGGTACATGACAAGGTAGGGGTCCCCAAGCCCCTCCCCTTCTTCAGGGGGTCTGGGATGGAAACTGTGGAGGTTGGGAGATTCTCAGTGTGTTGGGGGATGAGTTGGGACAAACACTCCCCAGCAGCTGAGGGTCTCTCTCTTCCTCTTGCTCTCACTGGGGCTGGTGGTCCAGGGAGTTCTTACTTCTTGGAGGCCATGTGGACCATGAGGTTGCTGTAGCCAAATTCATTGTCATACCAGGAAATGAGCTTGACAAAGTGGTCACTGAGAGCAATGCCAGCCCCAGCATTGAAGGTGGGAGAGTGGGTGTCACTGTTAAAGTCACAGGAGACCACCTGGTCCTCAGTGTACCCCAGGATGCCTTTGAGGGCACCCTCAATGCCTGCTTCAACACCTTCTTGATGTCATCATATTTGGTAGCTTTCTCCAGACAGCAGGTCAGATCCATGACTGACATATTGGTGGTGGGGACATGGAAGGCCATGACAGCGAGCTTCCCATTCAGCTCAGAGTTGATCTTGTCTACAGCCTTGGTAGAACCAGTAGAAGTAGGGATGGTGTTCTGAACAGCCCTTTGGTTATCATGCCACAGCTTCCCAGAGGGGCCATCCATGGGCTTCTGGGTGTCAGTGATGTTTATGGACTGTGGTCATGAGTCTCTCCACAATGCTGAAGTTGTTATGGATGACTTTGGCCAGAGGGCCAAGCAGTCGGCAGTGTAGGAGGTGTTGCTGACAATCTTGAGGGAGTTGTCATACTTTTCATGGTTCACGCCTATCATAAACATGGTGGCATCAGCAGAAGGGGGAGAGATGATGACCCTCTTGACCCCACCCTTCAAGTGAGCCCCAGCCTTCTCCACGGTGGTGAAGACCCCAGTAGACTCCACAACACACTCAGCATCAGCAGCATCCCATTTGATGGTGGCAAGATCTCACTCCTGGAAGATGGAGATGGGCTTTCCATTGATGACATGTTTCCCATTCTCAGCCTTGACTGTGTCGTGGCATTTGTGGTGGGTGGAATCATACCAGAAGATGTGGACCATTTAGTTGAGGTCAATGAAGGGGTCACTGATGGCAACAATATCTGCTTTGTCAGATTTAAAAGTGGTCCTGGTGACCAGGTGCCCAATATGGTCAAATCCATTTACTCTAACCTTCACCACCGTGTCTCAGGGGTGCGGCGGGCATTGCACCAGAAGAGGCAGCTGTCTATCGGACGGGGATGAGCAGCCTGCATTATATGTATCCATTATGTGGCTCTTCCTTAGTCTTAAAACAATTTCCTTATTGGTGTGTATTTAGGTTAATTTAAAATTTTTGCTATTATAATCATCTTGTAATAAACATTTTTGACCAGGTCTCTTGTATGCTTCTTTGATCATTTCCTTCGGATGAATTACTACTAGCATTCCTAGGGCAAAGGGCACCCACATATTTAAAAAAAATTTTTTTTAAGATTCTATTTATTTATTTGAGAGAGAGAGAAAGAGAGTGCAGGTAGGGGGAGGGGCAGAGGGAGAGGGAAGGAAGAATCTCAGGCAGACTCCCCGCTGAGCAGAAAGCCAGACAAGGGGCTCCATCCCACCACCCTGAGATCATGACCGGAGCCAAAATCAAGAGCCTGACGCCCAACTGAGTCATGCAGGCATCCCTTCACAATTGTTATTCATATTGCCAAGATGCTTTCTAGGACGGTGATATCAACGCCGTACCAAGTACACCGGGAACGCATAAGGATGCCCATTTGCCACGTCTTTGCCAGCACAGAGTATTAACGTTCTTCTAACCTTTGCCAATCGGATAGGTTGAAAATTATTTCTTGTCATTTTAATTTGCATTTCTTTGATCACAAGGGAGGCTATTTTGAAAATGTTGGTTGGACAAGTTTTCAGTTTTAACATAATTGTAACGTAATGTAATTGTAACGTAAACATAAAATTTAAAAACATAAACGCAGAGACAATTGCTACGTAGCTATAGCCCCACTTCAGCATTTATGACACGCGGCCTGTCTTGCTTCCCTCACAGCATCCTCCTTCCCCTTCACACACATGAATCCACCACATTATTTTAAACCAAATCTCAAACATCTTATTCATTATGTTTTTAGTATATATATTAAATGTAAACGGATTCTTTATTATTATATCATAACCATGATATTATTATCAAACTTAAAAATAACCTAAAAATAAATGGGGTACCTGGGTGCCTCAGTCAGTTGAGCGTCCAACTCTTGATCTTGGTTTGGGTCTTGACCTCGGGGTCGTGGGTTCAGGCTCCACATTGGGCTCCAGGCTGGGCATGGAGCCTACTTAAAATAAATCAGTTATGTGGTTATTCTGAAATATAGTCCCTACTCGAAAGACAGGAAAATATTGGTTCTTTCTTAATTTTGCAGCTTTTGCAAAATGAATTAGTTCCCTAGCCTCTTCCAAAGTAATCTCTGAGAGTTCTTTTATTTTTTAGAAGAAACTTTTTTTTTTTTTTTTTTTTTAGTAGGCTCCACATCCAATGTGGGAATTGAACTCATGACCCTGTGATCAAGCGTGACACCCACTCCCGACTGAGCTAGCCGGGTACCCCAAGGTTCTTTTAAAACTATTAGTATGAGTTCATGGATTTGGACATATATGATGTGTTGTGATTCAATACAGTTATTATTTTATTTTTTATGATCAATTTTCTCCACCTTTGGCCAGTGGGGAACCACTTCAAGTCCATGCTGTGTCCTTGTGACATAATTATAGAAGTCCTTGACAACTTTGCTTTCTGATATGACAGATGTTCCACTCCCATTTCGTACCTTGAAAATCATATTGTTAGTATTAATATCGATATTGTTATTTTGAAACTATTTCCAATACATCAAATGAGTAATTATGTTGGTGTTCCTAGCAACCAAGATTTTCACCATCAAAGAAATAAATATATAAGATCAAGTAAGTTAAAATATGGGAATTCTAGGTTAGAATTGGATATTCAGTATAAACTTAAGCTGTCGCTTCCATTAAAAAATTTTTTTCCAATAACTTCCACTTAAACACCTAGAAACAATGGCCAATCCAACCGCAAAGAGAACTCCATTTTCCAAGACTGTGTTTTATAAATACCATTATTCATTAAAACTAAGGATCTCTGGTTAAAGGTTGATGCCACATCTGGGGTAAGAAACTCATATAGGTTTTTGATAGATATTTCTGTGAGGACATAAGTACATGGGGTTTGATATTTTACTTACAGCGACTATCTTCAGTGTTACTGGCACATCAAAATCATATTTTTTGCATCTGAAAAAGCTACAACTTCAGTATGTATTTACTCCTCTTTTTAAGATTACTTTTGAAATGTTGGTGTTGTGTTAACAATCCTCACTGAAGCAGCGAAATAAAGCCATATATTGAAATTAGAAGTGTCAGTGTAGGGGCGCCTGGGTGGCACAGCGGTTAAGCGTCTGCCTTCGGCTCAGGGCGTGATCCTGGCGTTATGGGATCGAGCCCCACATCAGGCTCTTCCGCTATGAACCTGCTTCTTCCTCTCCCACTCCCCCTACTGTGTTCCCTCTCTCACTGGCTGTCTCTATCTCTGTCAAATAAATAAATAAAATCTTAAAAAAAAAAAAAAAGAAGTGGCAGTGTAGACACTGCAGAAAAGACCACACCGTTGATGGATAAGCCCTAGTTAATCATAACCTCAACAATTTATTGTGCAGATGAAGGCTTAACCTGCTGTAAGAGCAGAGTTCTCAAAGAAGTCCTGCAAGGCCTGGGTCTCTGTAATTACATACAGAGATAACGAGGACTCCGGAGCTGCTTTTAGCCATTAGGTCTGGTTAAGGCATGGTACCACCTTCTGTCAGAGCCAGACTGAGCTCTGCGGCAGCCTTGGAGGCGTGCTCAGCACCACCGGGATGCCTTGCCTCTCCACCCCTGAAATGATGCCTCTTCTCTCAGGTGTGTCTTCAGAGACCCTATGAAGTGGTTGTAAGAAAAGAGGGATTGATTATAAACTGGGTGTCATTTCAAGGCAAGAAATGACCCTGTGATTCAGTAACCAAGGCAGTTACCCTCTCTTCTTCATCGGCGGTGGCCCGGTCTGCTTTCTCTTTTTTCTGTTATTCCTTCTTTGAGGCTCTATGATCACATGCGCATCTCAGCTGCTTGTTTATTTCTCTTTTCTTGTTCATCAGCTTTCCTGCTTCTTACTTGCCCACGATTCCCTGATGGGTGCCACAAAATGGCAACCTCGATCCCTGTGTCCATGTGCCCTGGGGGCTCAGCTCCCCAAAGAGAGCTCATTTGTTCTCTGTGCTTCACATCCAAGTTCCTGGGGGAGAGAAGCTGATGAGCTCAGTTTGGATTAATGGCCAGAGGTAAGGTGGAATCCGCTGGTACTAGGGCTTTCTCTCCAGGATGTCTGCCCCTATGGACAGTCCATTAGGAAGAGCCTGTAGGAAGTGTGTGTGGGATAGGGAGGAACGACAGGCATCTCTAGTTGAAGGCACAGGGAAGAACTCCACAGTAGTTGGACGGATGCCTTCCTTCTCGGTAATTCCTTGGTAATTAGGCCCTGCCATTTTTTTTTTTTTTTTTTTTTTTTTTTTACCACTGAGAACCATCCTGCCAAGGCATTGGGCCCAAATGTGTTTTCCTATTTTCCAAGTTCTTCCTTCTGCTTGGATAGTCTCTTTTTTCATTTAACATTTGGTCTTGACAAACCTCTCATCTTTGGATAAAGTAAGTTCAGGTCTCACCTCCTCCAGGGAGCTGTCCTGATTCCCTCCAGATTAGACTGTTGGAACCACCTTGGTATTCACCTGGCCACTAGGGCAGGGCTTACCTAATGCACTGTATTTAAATGACCTCTTTATGTGTCTGTTTTGTTTACTTGACTATAAACTCTTGAGGATAGGGGCGCCTGGGTGGCCCAGTAGGTTAAGCAACCAACTCTTGGTTTTGGCTCAGGTCATTATCTCGGGATCATGGGATCGAGCCCCATGTGGGGGTTCTGTGCTAAGTGCGGAGTCTGCTCATCCCTCTCCTCTGCCCCTCTCCCTACTCTCTCTCTCAAATAAATAAATAAATAAATAAATAAATAAATAAAATCTTAGGAAAAAAAATAAACTCTTGAGGCTGGAGCTATATATCCATATACCTTTTTCTCTTGGAGACCGAACAATATGACAATGAAAGGAACGACATTGAAACTACACAGACCAGGGTTCAAATTCCAGGGTGGCTACTTGTTACTTAGGTGATTCGACACAAGCATTCAGCTTCCTTCAGTCTCAACGTCCTCATACATCAAATGGGGCATCGTGATAGAAAGCCCAAGTGTGGATGGGAATATGACACAAGAGAACACAGGCAAAGAACTTAGCACAGGGCTTGGATATGATAAAGGCTCCAGAAATGGTAGCTTTTTATTCTGCTCAAACGTTTGCTGAGAACCAGAAAGACGTTAGCTACTGTGCACGTCACAGCGGGGAACACAAAGATGAATAAGATACGGTCTTACTCTGTAGGAACTCAGAACCGGTAGAGGAGGGTGGGTGATAAGAAGCCACTCTACCTTGTGTTTTTCTTTAGTTCTGAAGGCTTCTACCATGAAGGTGTCTTTGGCATAGACATCTTTTACTTGGCGGAAGTCTCCTTCCAATGTACAGGAAAACAGGCTCCCGACACAGCCATGATACCCATCATCCTGCAAGCACTGTTCAGGATTGGAGATTAAAGTCACGGACAATGGAAGATGTGCCGAGTGCAGAGAGCGCAGACCGAGCCCTCCGAAGCCTCGCTCCGGTCAGGCAAGCTTCCCATGGCACGTCCCATGACATGCTGGCCACTCAGGACACTTTTCCTCTTTGGGATCATCCTTAGCTTTTGAATATAGTGGAGAGGTGGTGAGACACCACCAAATCTTCCATGAGGTCAGAACCATCGTGTCCTCCTCAGAAGGGAAACAGCCCAACACTCCTCTTTCCCTATTTTTAGTTTCAAGGTTCTGCCTATACAAAATGAGACTGCCCTTTGCCTGCCTTGCATTCCTTAATACATTTAATTTTAGACTTGGGGATGGGGTGACTGGAGCTGAGGGGTCTTTTTGTGGTCTCCAGGAGATGCCCCCTGGTTCTCAGAGGGGAGACCACAGCCAGGCCTTCCCGAGTCTCCACTTGCCGCCCCTAGCCCTCGCAATGTCCCATGTGTTCCATCAACGTATGGCTTGGTCTGCCTGCTTTCTGCTTCCTCTGGAAAACAAGTTCTGGCAGGAGTTGACCCCTCCTTTTCCCATCTGGGGGGTCTCCTAGGGAGAAGGCCCACTTATCGTGTTCATAGATCCCCAATAACCACTCTGCTTGACTTGGTGGTTACAAGACTTGCTAAGGGCTATCATTAGAGCAACCACAATTTCTAAACCCATTATCAGAACTTCAGAGCTGAGGTCTGGGAAAAGGGGGCAGACCCTGTGAAAGGGAGTCATACCTGGGAAAACAGGACATGTCTAGGCAAATGTGGAGATAAGACATTGAGCTTTGGGAAAGCAGGGAAAGAAACAATCCATTCTGAGAAAAGCCAAAAATAGTCAAACAAAATCATCTCATGGAAAACAGCCTCCCAATGCGCTTTTATAAAGCTAAATGGGCCAGTCAGGGTCCTGGGGCAGCTCTGGGGCTCCTGAGAAATTGCCAAATGTGAGCACTGACTTTCCAGTAAATTAACTAGACTTTGCTCTCCTAGCTCGAATGTCAGTTACCGTTTACTGAGGATGCCGCCTGTACGGGCGCCGTGCTCAGGGTGTATCTGTCCTAGATCCTGGAAGTGTGGATACTAAGGTGTCAAAATGTTTTCTCTATCATCCGTGCATCCATGCATCCGTCCATCCGTCCAGCCAGCAAGCATTTACTGAGCAAGTGCTACGTCTATAAGAGGGCGGGGGTCGGACGCCCACCGTCCCGCTCCCACAGTGGCCTGGGGAGCCCCACGCATCGACAAACAGCCCCAACACAATGTAATAATGTAACGGGAGCTGGTTTTTCCGGGAATCTGTCAAAGGGCCCTCAGTTCCAGCCCCACCTCCCACCTTGTGAGCCAGAAATTAAAACGCATTCATTAATGCCATCTTAAAGTCCCAAACAGCTCTCTGCTTCAAGTGGTAATAAATATTTCATGCCCAATTGTGCTGCGGTCCTCACTGTGTTTATTAAATGGAGTTTCTCATAATTCCAGTTATTCATTTTAATAGGTCAGGCCTTGGCTGTGATTTAAACAGACCGCTGAGGAAACAGCCATGGTTAAACACTGTAACAATATGGATTATTAATTTAATTGGCCGGCTATTACTTGTTTGGACTCAGAGCTAACACATTTAGTTCAGTCTCTGGTGGCTCATAAACCACAAAGGTCGTGACTTTAACATTCAGAAGAATGGGAACGAGGAATTGAGGTTGAGATGAGGAGGCAAGCTTACAAAACAGCGTCGAGGAGACCGCGTGGGGGAGGCGGCCGGCTTGCTGGAGGCAGGGCAGGGGCAAAGGGGATTCGTTTGTCGGCTTCTCATTAGAGCTTCTTCAACGCACGCTGCCGGGCTGGGCAACTGCCAGGAGCCAGTTTCTCGCTCAGATTTCTGAAAGGGCCAAACCCTTAACTCTGGTGACGGGAGCACCCCAAACCAAGGAAGGCCTCGCCTCTCTTCTGGATGCCTGAGCCACAGGGAAGGGCCGTGTGCCATGAGAAAAGCAAGCGAGAAGGCAGGCGGGAGGGGGGCGCTTACCAGTGCGGTTGGCTTCTCAGACATCAGAGCTGTGAGCTACTGATTTCCTCCCACGCAAAAGGCTCTGTGAGCTTTCCAGATGCCCCCCAAGGTCTGCAGGGGTCCCCAAGACCCTGAGATCTACACAAGAGCAATCTGGACCTGCACCCCAGGACCCGTGGAGGACCAAAGCCCTGCCTGAGGGTCTGCAGATTTCCAGGTGAGCCTTCCTTCTTGGCCCCAGCTTCCCTCTCCAGCTGAATCCGTTCCATTGACAAATAGATACACAGGCCCCCTGGATTGATCCAATTACGAACTGCAGTCCCTTCCGTGATTTCTGCTACAAACCCCACTCACTCTAAGCACGTACAGGAGTGGGGAGACTTTGCTGAGGATTTGGACCAAGGGTCTGTGTCACGACAGCCCCAGCACTAGGATGAGGGTGGTCTTGCTCATTAAAGGCCCTCCCGTGCTCTGCATGCTGAGATTGTTCTGTGGGCGGCCCTAGGTTTGGAATTTTCCAGATCTATGTTGTCTGGCTGACGTTCATCTCTGTTCCTCATCGTCTTCCCCTAGAAGGGTGGTTCTTAATCTGGTGTTCATGGGCTTCCAAGGTGTTCTGTGGGTCTGGGAACTTGGATGGGAGGAAATGACATCTTTTTGATAGCCTCCGGCTGAGTTTTAGTATTTCCTCCCCTTGGGAGTGGAGGAAACCAATCCGTAGTATTAGCGGTCCCTGTGACTTTGTCACCACGGGAAATCCGGGTATGTTTATACGGCAGCACCGTTAATGCAGACCTTAAAATGTTATCCGTGCTCTGCTTTGACACGATGCTAGTTATTTGCCCCTAGATTGCTGAACTTCACCATGCTCCTGTCTGCAGACACGAGTCATAACTTGTCACCTCTGGAGCAACTCTGGACCCTGCGGGTCAGCCACCAAATGGGGGAGTCGTGTGTTCCCACAGTTGGAGATGAGCTCCATAACCTTTGGAGGATTCAGGTGTTCCTTGTCGAGCAAGCTGTGGACTTTTAAAAGAATTTTGCAACAATTTCTTTTTGTGAATCAACCCTTAGAACCATCAAAATTAAATTAAATTAAGAAACAAAATCAACCGAGTATCCAACATGACGTGTGTGTTGCTCTTTCCAAGACAAGCGCGTCACATTGGCCAGGATCAAGCCAAGGAACAATAACCATCATATGAACAGATCTTTAAAAAATAGGGGCGCCTGGGTGGTTCAGCCAGTTGGGCGTCTGCTTTCCACTTGGGTCACGGTCCCAGGGTCCTGGGATTGAGCCCCACGTGGGACTCCCTGCTCAGCGGGGAGTCTGCTTCTCCCCCTCCCTTTGCTCCTCCCCCCTGCTCCTATTGTTTCTCTCTCTCTCTCAAATAATAAATAAAATCTTTTAAAAAAACCTTTAAAAAAATAAACTGTGAGTTAATGTTGCCTATATTTTAAATGCGTTGCTTTGTTATTTAAATGTGTTTATAAACCTACCACAATTAAAAAATATTGTGATAATTGCAGTCTAATATAATTGACTTCCTTTCCATCCTATATATTTTGTTTCAGGAATTTGCAATTACAATTACAAATATTAATCTAAGAAGGGTTCCCTAGCCTTCCCTGGGTGGCCAGTGGGGTCCCCGGCACCAACGGTATAGGAATTCCAACATTTTTTTCCCACTATTGTGCAGAAGATTCAGCTGGTTTCAGCCCACCTCGACATCACTAACCTCAGCCCGTCTGAGAAGGATCCAGTCCTCATTCAGCCTTCACAAGTCCTGTCTGCTCCCCAAACCTTCACCATTGTCAGCCCTCACGTGCTGCTGAGGATAGCAGAGGAAAAGGGAGTCTGCTCCTCAGATGTGGAACCATCAAGCCCATCATCTAGTAGCCGCAACAAGATACTGTGGCGTTCGCCAAAACGTGACCAAGATATAGGAGAACAGACCTCAAGTTTGGAAGTTGTGGTTTGTGGACTAGTAGAATTGTGCTGGTTTCCTAGTTCCCCTCCTGTCTCAAGACTTGATGGTTTTTATAGTTCTGAGATTCGAAGCGGGGAGAAAACCTCTGAAATGTATTATCGCAGGAGAAAGGCTCAGGCTGATTGGGAGTGGGGCAGAAGGCCGGACGGAGCATTACGTCAGACGTCCGGTTGGCCGGGGCGCACATGGAGGCACTCAACTCATCGTTGAATCCACGAACCAATGAGTAAGTGAGGGAAGAAACGATTGACCGAACTTACTAAGGAAAGGCAGAGACTGGGAGGGGTAGGTCTCAGGAGTATTAGCCCTAAGAATTCTGAAGCCTAGTCCCGTCCCCTAGTGTGTGTGCGTGTGCAATCAGGTTACAATAAACACCACAACTATCTTGGGAAGAAGAAAAGTCAGAGATGTGATGTGTATCCTTTCTTTGTGTCTGTGCTAAGTTCGGTGTCTTTCTATAAGTTCTTTCTTTCTACGGAGGTATAATTGACATAGAATATTAGGTTAGTTTTAGATGTACAATGTAAGGATTCGGTATTTGTACATATTGTGAAATGATCACCCTGACTCTAGTTAACATCCATCACCATACATAGTTACAAGTCTTTTTCTTGTGATGAGAACTTTCAGGAACTAGTCTTCGTTACTTTCAAATATGCGATACAGTATTATTAGCTATCGTCAGTACGCTGCACGCTAAACCCCACGACCTACTTATTTTATAACTGGAATTAGTACCTTTTGACGTCTGTCCCCATTTTGAACACCCATCACCCCGCATCATTTCTTTTCATCCCAATAGAAACCCTACAAAATTCCTCAGTGCACGGCGTTCCTACCATCTCGCTGCGGCCCCAACAGTCAGCTACCAGTGGTCCTTGTCCCTGTCACCCGCCGTATTGTCCGTACTCCCAGCACAGTGTCGCAGTGTCGGGGGAAGAATGGGGCATTGGGCTTCAGGACAGAGACCACCAACCAACATACTGACTCTCTAGGGTGCAGCAGGGAAGTGGGGCCGAGAGAGGCCTCCCGTTCCAGCAGGGACTGAAGCTGGAGGAGGGGGAGTGCGGGCGGAACGAAAGAGAGGCTTTTCCGCATCTCGCATGGACAGACAGGATGCAGAATGGCTTGTCCACGGACACAGACTCGAAAGCATCTCCTAGAAAGATCTGTGAAATGGTTTCAGCCCCCCCCCCCCCGCCCCGAAGAAGGAAGGGTCTGCTTTCCTCTGGCTGAGACCCTCATCGCCACACTGCCGCTCTCTTGAAAAACCGAGCTTGGCAGCCGCTCTGCTGAGACTAGAAGGGAGCATGTGGTGGTGGTGGGGGGCGGTCAGGAGCGGGTGCACGGCTGCCTCTAGCAGGCCCCTCGCAGCAGGATGGACTTTGGAGACGTGGGGTGGGTAGTAGATCAGATCGCCACCTGCTTCCACCTGCTGCCAAGACTGGTTGAGAACCTTCCCAGGCGTCATCGGGGCCTCTCAGGCTGGAGGAGGAGACTGCCATTGAGAAAGCTCGCTGTCCCCTCGTCCACTCCAGCTGCATGCTGGCAAAACAAGACAAATTCCTGTCCCCTTTTTCCGCTGTGAGCTGCCCACGAGGGTGACACTCATGAGGGGCACAGACGAGGTAAGCCTCACAGCAGCAGCAGAAGCACCGACTTGAAAACCTCCATGGAACCATGGACCCCGGAGGAGGTGGAGCTGAGTGCTGGTCCTCCGTGGCCTCTTCCGCGGGCACCTTGAATCCTCATTAAAGGTTTCTTTACCCACCAAAAAAAGAAAAAAAAAAAAAAAAAGAAAGAAAAGAAAGAAAGGGAGCATGTTTAACCCTAAGAATCCTTTCAGGGTGGAGCTGGAGGCAGGGTCTTTAAAAGGGGAGCCATTCCCATATTCGTAGAGCTGGTTCTCCATGACGGTCATGAATCCACGGCCGAACAAAGAGTTTTTGAGTTTTTACTACGTGCCGGGCAGAGAGGGGCGTCCGCAAATGAATCCGCAATGCCTTTGCCCTGCATCGCAAGATCCCAGGTGAGCCCAGGAACCAGACAATCAGTCCAAGCTCTGTCAACAGGTCTTTGAATGTATGCACTGCCATCTGTGTGGCCTTGTCACCTGATGTCTTAGGAGAAAGGTCCCCATTTCCTAAGGCCTAGACTACTGGCATGGCCATGCCAGTCTCCCAATCACAGGCTTTAGAAGGACTGGGTTTGGACATCTCCAGGTGTTTATTTGGTTTTTCCTATTTCTTGGTTTTTAATTGGTTTCAGATGTGAGTACCCAATAGAGGCCCTGAATAAATAAAACAGATCATAAAATATGGCCAAGCAAAATGGGCGTGAGTAATCCCAGAGTGCATGGAAATGCACTTCCAGAAAGGCTCATAAATAATGAGGTGGAAACAGTAGTCTATTTTCTCTTTAATGGAAAGCCAATTAGGAACCCTCTCTGGACTGGAGGGAAAGAGCCAGGTTCCTTTGTTCTGTAATGAGGAGGTGGCCGTGGGGTGGGTGAGGGGAGCCACTCGGCTTGCCAGAACAGGGCGGAGAAAATGCTGTGGTCACTGGGTCTGCCAGGGATGACGGGGCAGGGAGTTCGAGGCCTGGGCTTCCCGTCCCATCTCCAGCTTCTCCAACTCCTTCCCAGTCACAGCAAGAAGATCGTGAGGCCCAAGGTGACGTGGGAAAAAGACCTGGCAGGACTCTCCGGAGGCCCACAGCGCAGCGCCTGTCACGGTGCTTGTGTGGAGAATTTGTAGATGGTCTCATTTCACTGAGGCCCAGGAGCTGTCCTGTGCTCCACCCCGCAGAGCAGGGAATTGAGAACCAGAGAGGAAACGCCACTTTCCAAAGCCACTTGGCCACTGAGCAGCGGAATCAGAAATTGGTTCTCTTTACTCTCCGTGATCTCCGGGTGGCTGGTGGCCGCCTGGTGACCGTGAGTGGGGGTCCTGGTGGGCCTCCCCCGGGAGTGTGGGAGATGCAGTAGACCATAGTGGTGGAGAGCGCAGGCTTCCCGGGCCTTGGACCTGGGTGAGATTCTTTATCCTGAAATAGCCACGTGACCTTGGTCAAGTTTCTCAATTGCTAGGCCTGATGCTGCATTTGTAAAGCAAGGCTGACGAACTTAGTTCTACCTTATGTGAAGCAAGAAACAGCAGTGATGGCAACAGTTATTATTTTAAGAAGACTCCGTGGCCAGCTCTTCGGAATAGCCAGTGGGTTCCCCGTGGAGCCCGCCGTGGGCTTGGGATCATCGCTAGTTAGCTCCCACTCTATCACTGAGCCAGTGCTCCCTGCAGACCGGCTCAGTGTTCCACAAGGACCCAGGGAGGCGCTGCGCCTGAGCTCCAGGCTCACTGAGTCCTCCTGAAGGATCCAAGGATCTGCGGTGCTCCCCAGTAGTGAGTCACCGTGGGAAACCGGCCCCTCAAAGCCAAGTCTGCTGGTGCACATGCTCCGAAAATGGACTGGCTGCAGGTTTCTGGATGGAGGAATCCACCGAGCATAGCAGGACTGCTGGGTAGGAGCCTGGGCCGGGACTTCTGGCAAAGGCCACAGCTCGAGAATCGGATGTCTTCATTACTCATAAGTTTTTTCGAAATTCTGCTTGTCCCTCATTGAAATGGGCAAGCCATTGCTCATCCTTCAGTGAGATCCCAAGGAATTCCCTGAAAAGCAGAGAGGTGACGAACACGAGGTCTCAGGAGACTCCACCCCTGATGCTTGCCCCTGGCCGCCTGTGGGCTGGGGGCAGCTTCCATCACATTTGAAGGTCATTTGTTGTGCCGGGCAGGGAAGGAGGGATGACGCCTCTGCGGAACACCCATGACGGACTAAGCGCGTTACCCCTCACCCCGTGACGGGTGTGCCGGCATCTCCATTATATAGATGCAGAGTCTGGAGCTCAAGGAGCTTAGGTAACTTTCCCAGAACGGGGCCCTGCATCCCTTGGAGTTTGAGGGTTGTAACAACAGAAACTCATTCTTAAAAACCCAAGGAAAACCTAAGCGTGCAGGCATGAGGGAGAAAGATGAGGTGCTTTGGGGCTGGAGGTGGTAGGAGCCGATAGACAAGCTCAGTGGGGACTGTAGGCAAGGTGTCGGAGCTCCAGGTCGTCACCCCACTCAAAATGGACCCTCTTGGAAGACACAGTCTCATGGGTTTGGACGGGTCACCTAACCATATCTTGGGCAGATAGGACATGCCACTTTTTGTTTTGTTTTGTTTTTAGATTTTATTTGACAGAGAGAGAGCGAGCACAGCAGAGGGAGAGGGAGAAGCAGGGTCCCCGCTGAGTAGGGAGCCTGATGTAGGACTCGATCCCAGGACCCTGGAATCATGACCTGAGCCAAAGGCAGACTCCTAACCGACTGAGCCACCCAGGCACCCCAAAGACATGCCACTTTGAAAGTCAATCCCATGCAGCCTGGAGGCAACGGGAGAGGAGTACTCCCTAGGGAAAAATTGGGGTGCTGTTACCAAAGGCAAGGGAAGGACCCCTGTGCTGGTAAACTAGTAGGAACAGCAGGTGTCCGCTGGTCACAGCAGGTGAGTGGCAGAGCTGGATTCAGACCAGGTCAGGGACCCAAAGCCTCCGAGGGCTGACCATCATGTCCACACGCTAGCCCTCCACCTTCGCTGGTCCTCACTTCTCCGTCCAGGCTTTCGGCTTCCTCTTTAGCCCCGTGATGCTGGCACTGCCTGGGAAGGGCTCATGCCCTGCCGGAGAGGAAATCTCCACCGAGGGCAGCGTACAGGGAAGTGAAAGACATATAGTGACAATTTAAGAGTTAGAGAGCGCCATGGAGAAGTGGGAAGGGCCTGTGGCTTTCTCAACGTGGGAAAATGACAAATCACTAGGGAGTTTTGTGGGGGAAGGGGAACAGACAGGGACCAAATGTGAGGAAGAATTAGAGGCAGTAACTGTTGGGATCATCTCATCTTAAATAGAAGCCGAGGCAGAGTTTCCTGCTTCTTCAAAGTATTGAGGTATCTTGTAAAACATTTAATCAATAAGAGGGTTAAATTAGACATTGTGGGTTTCAGGAAGTGCAGAAGAGGATAGATATAATTAAAAACCTGTATTTAGGAAGTTTGAAATTTAGTTCAGAGCTTCCTGGCCACTAAGGCAAAAAGGGAAACATGATGGGTTATATAATTCTCATTGTCCCCTAAAAGGAAGTGAATCTGCAAGTCAGAAAACACAACGTTTCTCCTAAGCTATAAAAAGAAATTAACCCAGGGGGACATTACATATCCAATGGAAAGATTTTCTACTGTCATTTTACCGAGCATGAAAAACGTGATTTCCAAGGCCGTGATCATGTGAATTGTGGAGAAAAGTAAAGTGTTCCTATCGAGTTTCCCTCTCATGGCTGGAAAGGTTCCCGGAGGTTTTCGAGCACGGATGCCCCTCCTGTCTCTGCCTGAGCAGCATTTCCACGGTACTCCACGCGTGGTCCAGGGCTCACTCATCCCTGGTGCTCTCTACACCCTGCCTCTGCTCTGCTGTCCCCGAGGTGCTGGGTCTCCCACGCTTTCTCCTGGGTCAGGGCTGGGCTGGCATCAGAGGGAGAGGGGCTGGTGTAAGGAAGGGCCACCGTCCTTCTCCCCACCCGGTTCTGCTGAGGACATAGGCTCTGGTGGTGTCTTTTTCTTCCATGTCTCCAGCTCTTCTGGACAGACCCCTATGGATGCGGCTTTGCCCAGACACCCTGGCTCACTCTGCTACCCTCACCCCCTCCCCTGTCCCTCCGGCCACCGAGAGCGCTGCTGGTTTCCCATACTGTTCATCGCGACATGGACTCAATGTCCCCTGGCTGGCTTCTCAGCTCTTATATCTCCTGCAAAACCAGTTCCTGCATTCAAGCCCACCTGCTTTCTCTCGGAGGTTTCTGTTTCCTGGGTGGACCCTGCAGGTGCCCTCACCAACTGCTGGTCCAGCCTCAAGCCTCAACTTCCAAGAAAGTCACTCCTTTCTTCCCAAATAGGGCAGCCTCTTTCCTCTGGAACGCAGGGCTACCCGAAGGGGACGCTTCCGCAGGGATTTGGCATGTAGATAGGGCCTGGATTAAAGACGGAGTAAGAAGAACTTCTAAGCAGGGGAAGAAGCGGACAAATGTCTATCACTTGCAGTGAGTGCAGAAGAGTTCTAGCACCACGAGCGCTCTGTCTAGTGGGGACAGAGGCTGTGTTTATTCAGCAGACATGTTTTCAGTAACATCACAGCCCAGGATCGGGGGGAAGTTAGACAAGGAGCGGATGAGGCCCAGGCCCTCAGGGAGCACCCTGAAACGATTCTGTCCCATACTCTGGGGGTTTTAAGATTGAGCCACAACTTCCCCCAAATGCCGCTCCAGTCCCAATCCCTGAATAGTTAACAGATTCTCTGGTCTGCTCTAGTTTCTGTTTACAAATGCAGTCATTCATCGTAAGGCCTTTCTTCTACGGGAAAGCAAGATGAGGGAGGCCCAGCTCTGCATCCGGGAGGAGCCTCAGGCCCGCAGGCCTGCGAGGCTGCGAGCTTGACAAGCCTGACTCACTAGGATGGAAGAAAATGTTCAGGGAAGTGAGGGCTCCTTTGAAACTACTGGCATTTCTTTAGAAAGTTGGAGAAAAGGGCAGATGCAGGTTTTGTAGGGCATGGAGTCAGGGCTGGCTTCATGGGCGTGCCACCAGGGCATGCACACAGGGCCCCACGGTGCTCAGGAGGGCCCTGTGCCTGGTTTAGCACTCTGCTGCCGCCATCTTGAAATTCTTCATCGTTTTTGCACAAAGGACCTCAAGTTATTTTGCCCTCAGTTTGATATGAAACGTATCATTTGGGGGCCCCTCATTATAAAAACAACACAAAATGAGTGAAATAAAATGAGGTACCAGGCCTTGGAGGGTACCCTGAAGAAACTTAAGTTCCATTAGCTTCACAGAAAACCTACCTGTGCTTGGGGGTGGGGGCAGGACTGTGGCTGGGGAGTCCTGGGGCTCAGTGGACGGTGACCCATCTTTGCTCCCCCTCATATCCCAATTTTGCTTTAACCAGAATAGCTCCACTTTGTTCTGAATTAGGAGTTTAGCTTTAGGCTGTGTGGTTTTTTTTTGTTTTGTTTTTTTTAAAGGGTCCCATGACTCACGTAGTTTGAAAACCACTAGTTAGACAAACCACATCACACCAGGCTTTTTGTTGCAGGGAATTGTCTTATTTCAGAGGGCCCCCGGTGACCCGCTGACCTGGGGTGTCTCCAAAGCCAGGTAATAATAGGCCGTGCTCTAATCTAAGGAGACTCTGCTGTATTTGCAGAGAGCTTTGAAATGTTCTGGGAAAAGAGCTGATCAGATGTGCAAGGTATTATATTCACGGGGAGAAAAACCCTCCCAACTCTTTATAAAATGGATTAAGCCAGTTTCTAAGGGCTGCAGGTTTATGTGATCTTAATCCTGCTCCTTACTCCTGGTCCTCCACCTTCCTCCTTTGTTTCCAGGATACGCACCTTCCCGGGCGAGGGCTGGGATGCCTTCCTGGGCAGCCCCCTCCCACAGTGGTTTTCCCCAAGGGAAGAACTGACGGATCCCCTTGCCCTCGCACCCACCCTGCAGGGCTTCCTTTCTCTGTGGGCACATTTCACATTCACGTGCTCTGATCCGATGGTGGGAAACCCGAACCAGATATGGTAATGATGCTATTGTGCATTCAGTGACTCAGACCAGAGCAGCAGATGGGGGAAGTTGTGGATCACAACCCCGTGCGATATTTGACAGGATATCAGTCAAATATAGTTCACCCAGCGTCATGTTTCTGTCAGTCCCTCTTAGCAAAAGTTAATTTAAAGTGACAAGATTGACATCTGCTCTTTTCAAAGGAGTGATACTTACTTCAGGGCTGCCCCCACCAATGGATACCCAGACAGGACCCTCCATAGTCAAAGGTGGGTTCTCGGAGGCAGGACCAGCTGTAGACCAGGAGACTTGAGTTCCCACTCAAGACCTGTGTTGGTCAACGTGCTGGAGGTTCGGTTTGTTTCCCCCTGTTGAGTAAGGAAAGGGATTATCATGGGCACCAGCTTTCTAGAGAGGCAGTCTCCACAAATGGGGTTTCAGAACTGAAAACTCGGCCTCAGGGCTCAGGCAGAGAGAGCCACGCTGGGGGATGAATGCCCTTGTGTGAAGTCAATGTAGAGATTTCTCCAGCAGGTGGGGGGCCCCTGAGCTAGCACCACCACCATTTGGAATCTTATCAGTTACGGTTGTTGATGACCAGCTTTGGATGTGCTGTTTTCTATTTGTTCTTCCTTGGTACCTTCTATGTACAAAGACTCAGAGAAAAATACCACTTCTGTGACTGGCCAATCTCGCCGGTGCTTGTGACTTCTAAGGTTGCTTCATGCCAGGGCCCCAGTGGGTACTGTCATCTTCAAAGCTGATGATGAATCCGAGAGCTCAGCTCCACCCAGCATCAAATCAACACAACTGTCTGTTGGAAATGGAATGTGGAAAGCTGGCTTCATTCCTCTACCTCTGGGCCAAGTGGACCCATCCACAAACCATGGGCTGCCAACCACTGAAGATAAGCCCCCACCCTTTGCCCTAGTGAACTCTCCCATTTACCCTTCAAAATCCATCTCACTGGTCACCTGCTCCTGGGAGCCTTCCTGGATAGCCCCAGAAATTGTCACTGCCTTCCCCCCCAGAGCAGTGTCTGGGCTCTGTATATACTTCTGTTTCTGCACTGATCACATCATATCACAACCACTTCTTTGCTTCTCTTATTTGCTCTCTGGGCTGTGGTCACCAAGCCTTCATAAATGAATGTTCACTGAATTAAATAATCGAATTGTTTATTGAATAAGGTAATAGTCCAATTGGCCTTATCCATAGTAAATGTATGATTTTTTATAACTACTGTGATATACTTCTCCGGCTTATGGAGAACATGGTCACTT
Organism: Ursus americanus; assembly: GCF_024610735.1. Taxonomy (NCBI): domain Eukaryota; kingdom Metazoa; phylum Chordata; class Mammalia; order Carnivora; family Ursidae; genus Ursus; species Ursus americanus. Next base: position 17,363,429 of record NC_142132.1, read on the forward strand.
CTTGTTTGTTTCTCAATGATTTCTCATGACACCCCCTATATATGAGAAGTCTCCTTTGAGGCCCCCTCTTTGTCCAAGGTCTTATCAGTGTCATTTACCCAAATGCCCCAACTCTCTCTTTCTTCATGTTGACTTTTCCAGGGCCCGGGTGTCTTTTTCTATACTTCCTGTCCACTAATTTACCTAGGACTCTCCAGATACGTCAGAGGGATCCGAGAAATGGTGGTCTTCAAAAAGACCCAGGAGGTTCTTCCCAGGACGTTCTTTTGTTCTTTTGCAAATTTGTCTACTTTACCCCCAGCAACCAGCCCTGCATACCAAGAGGTGTGATATGGGGAGGGACAGCCTCTGAGGACCGGCAGGGAGTGGCTATCTACTGGACTTCTGTATGCCCCTCGTGTGATTCATTCCTGAATAGCAAGTCTGCCCCGAGACAGCTTGTTGTGCCCATCTGTAGTCATACAAGTGTTGGTGAAATTCTTAACCTCCTCTACATTGTTCATCCAAGACAAATGCATTTGGTCTCTGTCCTCAGAGTGCTGCCATTTTCATGTGGGAGAAATCTGAGAAAATGGAAGTATCATTCTTTCTGCTTTTCCCTGCCTCACCCACACTTTGCAATGCTGAGGTCTTCTGGCCCTTGGAGCATAAAGGGTATGAAAAGATCCTTTGGCCTGTGCATTTGGGGGATGACTGGCCCTGTTGTCATGGCAACCATACATCCTGTAAGTGACAGCATGAGGTGGGGCTCTATGCCTGTGGGGATGGCCCCAGAGTCATCCTTGCCTAAGCTTAATGGCTCCAGCTCCAAGGGCTACTCACCAAAGGAGAAGCCTGAATATCAATGGCACCCCTTGTCTGGGGCTCACAAATGTCTGATTAATTAATTACACCTGGCCGCACAAAGAACTGGTTGGGCAGGTGCTCACAGTGACATTATACCCTGCCTGTTACAGAACTACCAGCAGCTGACAGACAAGGGCTTGAGAGAACTGGGCCAAGACATCAGGGAGAGTCTGAAAGAGAAAAACAAGCCTTCCATTCTTATGTAGGGGTGAGGTCTGGGAATGTTTCAGTGATGTATTGCTATGTAAAAAACTACCCTAAAGCTCAGTTGCCCCAGACAACATCAATTTATTTTCTTATGATTTAGCAATCTGGACTGGGCTCAGCTGTGTGGTTCTTCTGCATTACCTGTTATCTGTCCAAACATCCAAGACGGGTTCTTTGCACTTGGCTTCCACTGCCTCAGCTGGGAGATATGTTTCTCCAGCAACTAGGCACAGTGTCTGGGACCCAAGAAATTCTAGGGAAATGTTCGATGGTGGAATGAATAAACGAGTATACATAAAGCCAGGGGTTTGTACGAGGGAAAACTGTTATCTTATTTGGAGGTGTGGGTTCCTGGCCTGGTGAATGGTGAGTGTTGTGCTAGGGAGAAAATTCTTGGGAGCATTTGGAGGATGCTCCCTGAGGACACAGAGATGGGACCTGGGACCTAGTCCTTTTTCTTGGCAGCAAGTAGGGCCTGCCTATGGAATTCAGCCTCTGGGATCTGCTCATACCATAAGCACAGGGATAGGTGGAGTGACCCCCTGTCATCTCAGGGACCAGAGGGAGACTCTCCTCATTCCTGTTTCCTGATTGGAAACAGGACTTTGATTTCCACTGCGGCTTGAGTTCCTGTCTTTGCTTGTGGGGGATTTTTGAGGGGATGGAGAGAAGAGATGATAAAGAAGAGAACAGGAAAGTTAGGGGTTAAGAGGGAACTCTGGGGTATGAAGACAAATCCTGGAAAAGCTGGTCCGCCTGAATAGCCTGAGACCTCTTGGGAGAAAGGCAAAGGGAAATCAGGGGTGATGCCCAACTCTCTGGAGCATCAAGGGACCGAGGAGCTGCTCCACTGCAGAAGGATCCAGACAAGGGTCAGAAACCTACCCGGAGGGAGGAAAGACCCCCTTCAGTGGCAGTAAGCAGTAGAACAGAAGAAGCAAAGCAGATCTGGAGGAAATAATCCATTTCTTTCAATTTCGTGGTTCCTGTTGACAGCAGCAACTGCCCCCTGAAATGGCCGCTGTGTCAGTGTCCTGTTGCTGCTGGAACCAATGATGACATACTTGGTGGCTTCCTACAACACAGACTTGTTTTCCTACGGTTTTGCAGGTCTGAAGTCTGAATCAAGGCATCGGCAGAGCCACGTTCCTTCCACAGGCTTCAGGGGAGGATCTACTTCCTTGCCTTTTTCACCACCTGGAAGCCGCCAGCTCTCAGCTTGTGGTCCCTGACTCCCATCGCTCCGGCTTCTTGTTCCACTGTCACGTCTCCTGCTAATGACTCTTACAAGGACCTGCTTCCTGCTTCCCTCTTGTGGGGGCCCTCGTCATTCCGTTGGGCCACCCAGATAATCCTGAATAAGCCCCATCTCGGGATTATTGACTTAGTCACCCTTTCAGAATCACTTTTACCATGAAAGCTAACACAGTCACAGATTTCAAGGATTTAGAAGGCCATTCTTCTGTCCACCACAGTAGCATGGAAGGGGGTGGGGTGGACATGAGAAGGCCACAAAGGACACCAGGGAAGGCTGTGAGCCACCAGGACCTACAAGGACCCAAGAAGATTGGGGTTGGGCTCTAAGGTGCGCCTCTCATATGAAAGGGTGGGACTATACTGCAAAATTTGCTACCTTTTGATAAACACAAAACTCCAACTTTCCTGAAGGGTTGTGTTATGCAAAACTAGGGATTTGTTTTGTTTTCAAACATAAAATTATAAGGCATAGGCTTTTGCAAACTATACCTCTCAGAGAGCCCAATAAGATATGCCAACTGGTGAGACCCCCTGAACCAAAGAATATCTAGGGTCTCTTCCTAATTAGACTTTCTAGAACAGCACTGTTCAATACGGTAGCCACTAGCCAACCTAGCTTTAAATTTAAATGACGAATTTGTTTCTTCAGTCACACTAGCCACTTTTCAAGCTCAATTGCCACATGGTATTACATGGCACAAACTAGTTCTTTTGGACATCATTATGGAGAATCCTATCGGTCAGCGTTTTAGTATCGATAATGTGTGCTTGTGCCCACCCTCTGTCACTCCTGCTTGGGCAAAAATGAGTCACTTCCCTGGGTTAATAAGGTGTCCGTTTCTTTCTTTTTAAAAACAATGAATTGATCAATTAATTAATTAATTGAGGGAGGTGGGGGAGAGAACAAGTCAGGAGAGGGGCAGAGGGAGAGGGGTAGAGAGAAAATCCCAAATAGACTCCGTGCTGAGTGCCCAGCCCAAAGCAGGGCTCGATCTCACGACCCTGAGATCATGACCTGAGCCAAATCAAGAGTGGGATGCTCAACGTACTGAGCCACCCAGGCGCCCCAATGAGGTAACCATTTCTAGAAGATGTGATTTACTATGGTTCTCAGGGGGAATTGTGTTTTAAGAGGAGACCAGGAAAGCCCTGGTAATACCATGCACGCTTTACTGTCTGGGGAAAGACTCCCAAAGTAAATGGAAAACAGGGTGGAAGATGATATGCTTATTTTGGGAGGGTCAACTTTCCTGCCCCTGAGACAAGTTCCCTTCATGCCAGGCTCTGCCTCATGCTCTCTACTCTTCTCCAGAAAGGACACCAAGGTCCCCACTTCTCCCCTCTGGGGAGCAGCTCCACGCTGGGTGAACCTGGAGCTGGTGAGAAGGGAAATGCCCCGACTTCCCCTCCTCCTGTACTGAGGCATCTCCTCCTGTCCTGACCCCAAGCCCTGCCCCCAAGCCCTCAGTTTCCAAGGGGCTCTCAGAAAGCCCCCCCCCCCCCCCCCGCCTCCTCCTAAATGCAGGCCATTGTGCCCTCTGGCAAGAGGGAGGCTGAAGCACGTGTTAATTCTGAGAGCACTTCTCCAGAGCCAGGCATTGGTGAAATTCAGGCAGGCTCTTTATTGGTGGGGGAACCAGCAACCCAGAGAGTAGGTGAGGCAAGAGCATTTGGGGACCACAAGCCCCGCCCCCTCCTGCTGCAGAACCCAATCTGGACCAACCAATGGGAGAAGGCGCGGCCTCTCAGGCGGCGGGCGAGGTGGGTGCACGCTCAGTCCTAGCCTAGCTGGGCTCTCTGCGCAGGGCTGGAAGAGTAGGGCTTTAGGCAAGGGTTCTGTATTAGGCTGGTCTGAACCCCACTGGTGCCAGGCGGGGGCTGCTGGTGGGGTGGGCAGGGCTCCAGCCACTTCCCTCTCAAGCTAAGCTCCCTGACCCAGGAGGACCCCACAGAGCAGGGGCAGAATGGTGGGCTCTATCTACCCACCATTCTTCAAACAAGTCACCCAGGGCTCTCCGAAAAGCTGCCCCTTTGCCTCCAGCAGGGAATAATGAAAATGAACTTGTCATTTTCCTGAATGGACATATTTTTTGGCTGACTCAGACTCTTGTAGAGCTAGTATTAGTGGGAACTAAGTGAAACTTCAGCGGGAAGAGGAACAAAAAGGCTCTTATTCCCCAAGATGGAACTCCAAAGTACATTTTGAGCAGAAAAATCTATTTGAATGGTTCCTCCTGCCTTAAAAAAAAACAACGATAAAAAAAACAGATAGTAATTGCGGTGGCATTAAAAACAATGACAACTCAAAACAGCGTGTTCCCATTTCTCAAAATTCTTTTTTTTTTTAAAGATTTTATTTATTTATTCGACAGAGATATAGAGACAGCCAGCGAGAGAGGGAATACAAGCAGGGGGAGTGGGAGAGGAAGAAGCAGGCGCCCAGCGGAGGAGCCTGATGTGGGGCTCGATCCCATCACGCTGGGATCCAGCCCTGAGCTGAAGGCAGACGCTTAACTGCTGTGCCACCCAGGCGCCCCCCATTTCTCAAAATTCTGCACTGCAATGTATAGCAAGGGAAAAGCCAGAGTACCTCTTGATTCCAGGATGCCGAGTTCTAAATTTTCTACAATTCAATGTGTTTTTCAGCTATAAAAAGAATAGCACCCGATTTTTTGGAAAAGGGGGAAATGACATATTGATTTTATTTTCCCCTTCTCCTCTCCTCTCCATGACCTCACAGCATCTCCTAATGACAAGAACCAGGCTTCAAGTTTGGTTTCAAGTTCAGCCCAAGTTTGGAAGTTAAGATGGAGACGTTGCAATTCCTATCTTTGGCAGAGAGGGGATGGAGAAAGAAAAGAGAAAAGGAGGTGGGGAGAGAAAACGGGCTGGTGTTTGCAGAGGCAAACAAACCAAGCAGCACCAGGGAACATTACATCTGGAAATGACACTCAGGGAGGACCTGTGCAGGGGTTCTCAAGCATTTTATTGATTTGTCTATCTAGCAGCAGGACTGCCCCCCACCCCTTTTCCCAAGTGACGTCTTAAGCAAAAGCACAATATCTAAAACTGATAAAAGTAGAGTGCCTCCCAGAGCACATGCCTTGGCATTCCTCTTCCTCCTCTTGAACACCTAGGCTCCTAAATACACCACTGGCAAACCACAGATTTCACCCAAGTCCTGAATATGCCGATGAGGAAGCCAAGGTGCAGAGACGGGAAGTAATTCACTGGAGAAGAGACGGAAAGTTTCTCTTAGATGATGTGGTAAGACCTAGTAGAGACAGACCTAGAAACTTGGAAATGAAGTGAGGTGGGGGGCAGAGGTTAGTAGAGGTAGGGGTGAAAGAGCTGACCATGAGATGACCTTGAGGAGTTGACCGTATAGATTGTGCTGAGCATTGTTCGGGAAGGCTGGACACCCCACAGGTTCCCCGTGTCCCTTCCTTACTCCTCACCAGCTCTTCCAATTCCTGTGTCCTCCACACATAGATGGTTATAACTTACACATTCGACGGAGGGTAAGAGGAACAAATACAAAATGGCAGTGACTTTAGAAAGTCTTCCAATCATCAGGAAGCCTGGGGAGCGCATTCGGTCAAGCATCCGACTCTTGGTTTCAGCTCAGGTGGCGATCTCAAGGTTGTGGGATTGAGCCCTGCATCAGGCTCTGGGCTGAGCACGGAGTCTGCTTAAGACTCTCTCTCCCTCTGCCCCTCCCTCCCACGCTCTGTCTCTCTCTCTCTCTCTGTGTCTACAATGAATTAATTAAAAAAAAGAAAGTCACCCAATCATTAATTTAGAACACCATTGCAAATTTGTTGAATACGATTCTCCACTTTCCTTCTACATCCGTGACAGGCATTCCTAATCAATCATAGCACCTTTCCCTGCTGAGCCGAGATACAACCTCAAAATTATTTCTAACCCAGCACTCCAGACTGCCGTCACCAATTAATCATGATCTGGCTCTTCGGATGAAATTTCTTTGCTCCTCCAGTTTGTGGATGTGAAAACAAGCTCCTTGTCTCTCGTGCCCTGGTATCCTGGCCACACACTTTGACAGCCTGCATGTCAGAAGAGAAGCTTGGAACTGCATTTCTTTAGAATCCTTTTCCCTGTATAACTTCAAGTTAGAGTCTGCCAATAAGGCATTCCTGCAAGAATTGGGAGGTGGAGGACTGCTGGCCTTCTCTGGCTGGTGGATGCAGCTAGGTCCCTGGGCAAAACTCAGAGTTGAGCGTTGCATGCCAGGGTGCCGCGGGCTGCTGGGATGGTCGTGGCAGCAACTGCTGAAGTTTTGGGTCCTTTGCAGCGTCCTAGGGAGCTCCGGTCAATCACCCGCCTTCTGGTGGCTGCCGGCCTGCCCTCTGCTCCCCTGGCCCTTCCAGCAACCATGCAAGTTCCCTGCAGTTAAACCCTTCCTACTTGGAATACCTGGAGTAGCTTCTGTGTTCCTGAGGAACCCTCCCTGACGACTGCAAGACTGTTAACACCTTGAGGGTGAGGAACAGAACTTGGCAGCCTGATCGCCTTTCCCTGCCTTGCTAAACACGAAAGTCAGATTCTTATTGAGTTTAACCTTCCTGTTTTCTGTGTGATTTCTGTGGTCCACCTACACAGAGTGCAGAAAAGGAAGCGATGGGAGAGAGAGTTCCAAAGAATCAGAATAATGGCATCATAGAATTTAGAGCCAGAAGGACCTTTCTACAGAAACATATGGGCTCTCTTCATTTGACTGATGGGAAAAACTAAGGCCGAGAGACGAGCCAGTTCATCTGTGAGCTGGGGGGAGAATCCGGGCCAGCTGACACGGACCAATTCTCGTCCTTGGCCCCCAGGGTCTCAAACACAGGGACTCACGAGAGTTTGCGAGTAAGGCAGAGCCATGCTGAAATGTCTCCTGTAACAGGCTGGCCACTTTGATGTGAGGCAGTAAGCGCCTGGCTGGAAAGGGAAGCCAAGGTGAGTGGAGTTTTCTACTCGGCCTGGGGGGAGGGGCAGGCAGCACGGGACAGGTGTCACAACAGCACAAGGGCACAAAACCACATTGCCCTCATCCTAACCCGACCACGGAAACCCTATCATGTTTCCATCTGTTAACAGGCAGCTCATCTCAAAGAAATTCCTGTTTCTGTATCCTTCTGTATCCGACTGTTGGAAAATGTGTCACGGAATCAAATTGAACTATGGTGTTTTCCTATTGTAATCATCCTCGGGCCTCCATTGGCTTTGGGGTTGTGGCTGTATCAGATTGGATTTCTGCTAGCCAGCCCCTGCCTTAGCAGAGGAAGAACTTTTTGGAAGACCACGAAGGCAGCAGAACTCCGCTTGGGCAACGATGCCCCGAACAGCCACTGCCCCCAGGCGTGTGGCCAGATCCTGGGTGCATGAGCTCCCACCACTGGCCTGGCCCTGGATGCTGGATCCCTGCTCAGGCTGCTGCCTCTGAACGGGGCTGGGGCTGCCATGGGTACTTTGAGAATGAATTCTTCACCCACTTTCTATTTTAAGTTGCCAGCTCTGGATTCATGATCTGCTCGGGGCATCTGGAGAGGCCAGATGCCCACTTTCCCCCAACCTCTGGCAGCTAAAGGGGTCCTCTAATGGGCTCTGATGGCAGATGGCTACATGGCCAGTGCCCATTGTGGCGTCCGTCTTCGTGGTGTGGCTTCAGAGGCCCCTCTTCTCTGAATCTAGCACCACTTCCTTTGACCCAAGGAGCTTCCGGCTGAAAGCTCACATTATTGGGGGTTCTCTGGACTTAGCGCTTTGCCTCCATTAAAATATAACCACTAAGCCTCTCCGTTGCTTTCTTCTCAGTGTGAATGAACGGCAAGTGGGTTATTTTCCAGAATACGCCCAGTCTAGCGCTCCTAGGTTTGTGTGAACGGCACCTCATGTGGACAGTCACCCAGCCCGTCAGCCCGTAGGGAAACGACACTCGCCTCCCCAGAGGGGGCTGTCTAGGTGGGGAGATGCTCCCAGCTCTGGTCCTGCGGTCCCCCAGCTTGTCTTACCTTCCCCCGGGAAAGTCCTGGGGTGAAGCCCGCCCCACTGAGGCACCAGACTCCACTCGGGGACGCGCCTACAGTGTGGGCTGTTGGGGGCAGATAAGGGGGCGCTGCGGGTTGTGGGTCGAAGTTCTCCTCTTACTTGCGGTCATTGTGCCTTTGTATATTCATTCTCTGCACACCTAATCCTCACAGCAGCCTAGCCTACCGGTGAGGAAACTGAGGTCCAAGGAAGTCAACTAAGAGGCCTGACTTCCCTCAGCCGGGCCTGCCTGATCGCCGGTTCCACATCTGTCGCTTGCGTGATCCACCCCCCCACACCAGCCGGCGAGCCTTCCAGACATAAATCAGATGGCCTCATTCCCTGGCTTCAAGCCTTCCAAAACTACTTACCCCTTTCTCTTAGAATGGGATCCGGCCTGCAGCAGGTTTACAGCCCACAGATTCAGTCCCACCGGTATTGGGGGCCCCAGCCCCTCCCCCTGGCTCCTCCAGGCTCTCTGCCAGCCTCCCCAGACCCTGTTTCTCTCACCTCCGTTGTGGGTCGGGGAGGGAGCTTTGCTCTCGCCTTTCCCCCTGCCTGCCACTCCTTTCCCGGTTCTCAACATCCTTCGGGACCCAGGGGAGCATCGCCGCCTCTAGCCTGAGCAGCTGCCCCCTTCCTTACCTTTGTGGTACTTCTCACCGTCTGAAGCAACAGAGCCTTTCAGTTTATGGCTTCTCTACCCCCCCCACCAGACTGAAAGCCCCACCTGGGGAACTGACTTACCCTGGTCTGTCGTGTTCTCCGTGTCTGGGTCATAGTAGGTGCTCAGTAAATACCTTGGGAACCAATCAGTGAATCTTTGGCTCCATTCTCCCACGGCCACCCTTCAGAGTGCTGAGAGAGCGCTTCAGCCTGTGACCAAGGAAAAGGATGACATCAGAGCCAGCCTCGGGCTGTGACTACGGGGGCTGCCTCTGGTCCCTCACTTCGGGGTGAGCTGGGCAGTGACTCAACAGGCAGCCCCTCGGGGAGAAAGTGCTGCACTTCCAACAGCAGGTGCCCAAAGTAACTGAGGGTCACACGGATCCTGTCAAATTCTGGTGACAGTCTTCCAAAGTCAGATTAACCATCATCCCCGAGTCGCGGTCCATGAAGTGAGGCTCAGGGAGGTTAAGGCATCTGTCTGAAGTCCCTGGCCAGTGAGGAGCTAAGCTGGGATTTAACCCAGATCTGCCCGCCGCTAGAGAACGTGCTTCTGCCTGACGCCTGGAAGCCTCGTGAGCTGCCAGGTGTCAGAAGCCTGCTTGTCCTCTGTCCCTCCAGCCCCTCGGTTCCTCCTGTGCCCTCACTCCTGCCCTGGAAGCTCCTTTCAACCTGCTGTCACCTGGTGGGGGTCACAAAGGGCTGCTGGGTCCCCCCCCCAATGTGTTACCATGTGTTGGGCGTCTCCACGTGGTGTCAACAAAATACTGGATGCATTAGATACAAATTAGTTGAGGAAAGAAAATCTATGCTATGGGCTCATTCCCAGTTGTAATCTTTACGACATATATGACATAACCTTCTGCAATTTATAAGCTCTTTTTATTTGTCAATGACTCCAGCAGGTACCTTATCCTGGTGCCGGCCCAGCCTGTCTATGCAGGAGGCTCAGCTCCCGGTTCCCTCAGCTGCTCTGGCTCTGACCCTAGGAAGACCCCAGGCTTGTCCCTTCCTGGGGATTGGCTCCCCCTATGTGGGCCTCGCTGGGAGGAGAATGGGCAGGGCAAGGAGGGGTTCTGGTTTCGGAGGCTTTGCCCGGCTTTCTTGGGTTCGTCCAGCCCAGGGCAGGGCTGGTCCTGTGGCCACGGGAAGAGCCAAAGAGCCCTGCGCGGAGGAAGTAGCACTCAGTGCCACGGCCAGGTTGCTTAAGTACGCATCGAGCCTCAGCGTGGCACTGACTCGGTCCCTTCATGCGGTGTGACTTCAGCCTCAGACTTGGTCCTGGCCTGGGCTGGGACCTCCCTGAAACCCCTTGCCCCACGTGCCTTCTCTACTGCCACTGTCACATAGTTTTATTTCTTGATGACCCTGAGACAGCCCGAATTCAAATGGCTGTTCTGACCCTAGTACTTCAAAGAAAAAACCCAAACTCTATAAGCCCCTGCAAAGCCCCCAAATGTGACTTCAGGATTATCTGTGGCTGTGAATTATCTACCCGTCTCCAGGATGTGGCTGTGACAGAGCTGCTTGACTTGTGTCCCCAAGACCAGTGGCTGCTCCTGGGGAGCCGTTCTGCTCACAGCCTTGCAGGCCAGCCCTCCCATTTTGCATATCCGCAAACTGAGACCCAGAGAGGAGAGCAACTTGCTTGGGGTCCAACGGCTGGAACAGAGCGAGGAGCAGGACCCCCGGGTGTTGGAGGCCTGGGGTGGCACTCTCTCCATGATGGCTGGGGGCTCTGAGTTAGAAAGTACAGGGCGGGCTCCTCTCACCGACTCTCAGGGAGTCGACAGAGTTGTGGCCTCCAGGGCCCAGCTCAGTAGGCCAGCAAATGCGTGACAGTGCTGTGTTTTTGACATCCGTAATTGTCCCTGTTTAAACCTTCCACCCTCTCCCCCCAGATTCTTGATCTCTTGGACTCCCCCAGCAGCAAATTTTTTCTGAGACCGTCATTCCCCTGGAAGCAGCAATGACAGAGAACCGCAGCTTGGAGTATGGATAAAGCCAGGATGGTGGAGTCCCTGTATTGGCCTGAAACCACTGGTCCCCACCACCCTTTGGATGTCCCTTCTATCCAAAGTCAAGTGCATTTCATTTTGCAACTGAAATTTGACTACATTTTAGATCAACCAAGGGAAAAGACAGACCCAAGTCATGCTCCGCCTGGCCCGATTCCAAGCCTGAAGTCCTGCTGATTTGTGCTGATGTCATCCAACCAAGATTTGATGTGAAAGTACGAGAGAAAGCTGCAGGGGAGGGGGGAGGGTGGTGCTGGCTGTGAGGAGAGAGGGGAGGAAAGGTGAAGTTCTGTTTTGTAATATCGGCGGAGAAGGGAGCATGTGGGCACGGGACCGAAAGTCCGGAAACGGCTGTTCTATTCTTGGCTCAGCAGTCAGTGTGCTGGGTGGCCTTGGGCAGGTCACTTCCCCCTGTCGAGCCTCAGTTTCCTTATTTTATAAAACCAAATGGAGGATCTCCAGGCTCCTTTCAGTTCCAAAGAGCCCGTGATTCGAGCTCGCTCCCTGGCCATGGGTGAAGAAATGACTCAGTTTCGTTTCTTAACTTGGGCCCCTCAGCACTTCCCAGTTGGTGCTGGGAACAGGACTAGACACTCATTGGCCGAGCTAATGTGAGTCTCAGCGACGGGGCTACAGCCTGGCCTGCCTCACCCTGCCTCACCCGAGGAGGGGAGAGGGGTGCGGGGCCAGGATTGGCGCCCCAGCATCGATGAGGATTCAGGCTGCAGCTTCGGCTTCTCGAGGCTCAAGTGTCAGTAGATGCTGCTTTTGATCAATGGAAAACACGGAAAGCAACAAATAATAACATCCATTTGCTGGCAATTCCAGTCGTTTGTGGCATTTAATTAGCATAATTGACCTGAACCGGACCTTTTTCTCCACCTGAATTTAAAAATACATCACCGCTCCCCCACCCCACAACATCTGAGAAATTTTCTTTTTTTTTAATGAGGTTTTAACTAAAGCCCAATATCAAAACATCATCTAATACTTTTATCTCATTGAAGACATTTGATGCTTATTAAAATATTATTGCTTTAAGGCTTATTTTGATTTTTTGCCCAAGAGTGTACGCAGAGCCTTGCTACTCAGATAATAACAAAGAAACCTTAAACATGAAGAAAACACATGAAAGGTAATATGTTCCCCATTAGTCCCAGTATCATTTCCCCAGGATTACTGCTTTCCAAATATAGCATTAGTTTAAAAATAAAAGGCCATTTACAGTAATGGGACACTTGCTACTACTTCGGAGCACATGGGCCCTCCGAGGGGTTTGGACAACAGCTTCATTAAGAGGGACTGCAGGGGAATCTTTTAAAAAAAATCCCAGCACGCCTGCTCAAAGGCCCCCCAGACAGGCCACCAACCTTGACCCAAGACCAGGGTCGAACCAGCCTCTTAGTCCTCTTTGAGAACTGCTTCTCTTGGTGCGTTGTTGCTTCCAGAGATGAAAACATTTGGGAAGTTGACAAGCAATCCGTTGGGCACCACCTGGGAGAAGTGACATCCCGGAACTCTGCATTCCGGCCTCCCGTGGGAGAGAGCGTGGCTGCCACCCATGGGGAAGGGGTCCTTTTGGATGTGGGGGTGTCTTTTGTTCTGGGACACGCAGGGGAAGTAAGCTCAGATGGGAAGATTAAGGCATTCAGGAAGTACACGTGTCATGTGTACAAGTTTGGTTTATCTGACCTAGACATGTCACTTTTTTGGCTAAGGATATCTCAGATCCATTTTCAAGGGGATGAACTCATCCAGAAGGGACAGAACAGTCCTGTAGGTAGAAGGGCTCTCTCAAGTGCAGTGAGGGCCACTCCCATTGGCTTCCACCGGCTGGCCTGTGTCAAGCACCCACCGGAAGCGGCCAGCCCACTGAGGGCCCCTGAAGAGACTCATGTTACACGTTCGCTATTTTAGTCCAACAATGCAGGCCCCTTCCGGTTTTGGGAGCTGGTCTCCTGGCACTCATCAAGCGCCCAGCCTCGAGAGGCCTCAGAGAGCCAGGGAGCGAGCTTCCAGCTTGAAGGGAGGGAGAAGCTCTCCTGGTTTTAAATCCCCAGCTACATGCCAACCATATCTTGTTGTCAGCAGAGAATCTTGTTGTCAAGAGGGGGCAATGGAAGAGAATGGAGAGGTGGTAACAAGAGCTAACATGGATTGCCCCGAAGCTTGCCTTCTCCCTGGAGGCAGGTGGCATAGCCCCCTCCCCCCAGTGCCCCCTCCCCCCTTGGGGGAGGGGGCTCTGCTCCACCAGGGCCCCGCCTCTGCCCCAGGGAGGGCTCCTGGCTTGCAGCCAGTTACAAGCTGGTCAGGGCTTGGAGGTGGTGCCCCTGGGTCTACTTTGGAGTCAGAATTTGGACCTCCCTGTCTGACCTCATCTCGTGACTGCTCTGATGCTCTAAATTCCTCCTTCAGGCCATGAATTGCTCATTCCCCTTTGCACTCCCAGCCCAGTGGCTGGCACAGAGCAGGCCCTCGGCGTAAACCCACAGAACGAGCCCCCATGGGTAAGAGTCTCAAGAAAAGACCAAAGGCCTTGAGGGCGGAGCCAGTCCGTGGTGGGTCACCTGATGAGAACTGTGACAACTGCTTCTATGTACAGGGGACTTACCGCTGCCCAGGTTCACAGCGTGAACAGATTCACAGCTCACAGTTCTCTTATTCAATCCCGACCCCACCACCCCGACCCGGAGTAACCTTGCCAGGCCTCACTTGCAAGGAAGGGAACTGGGCCGTGGGGAGTGGGATCTTGAAGGAGCAGAAGCAGACTACCAGGGGTGGGACTGGGAGGACCTCCAGGTATTGGGAGTGGCAGGCACAGGATGTGTGTGGGGCGTGGGGACACAGGGGGCCGGGTGGTACATAGCTTGTCTCCCCCGCATCAATGCTCACTGATGAGCAGAGGCTGCCGGGAACGTAGGGTTGAAGAGGATTCCGAGGATGACAGAGAGCCAGGATCAATTAGCAATGTCAGCCAGGAACCTGGGAGGAAGGGGGTGACCTCCTGCCACAAGCTTGTCATCCCTGGCATCAGGTATGCTTAGAGGACAGTAACATTGTTAGCTCTTTTGACCTCCTGACAGATCCTGATTTGGGGGTGAGGGGGGGAACGCACTGCTATTTATTAATTTCTCTTTCGTGGACAATTTCCTGCTCACTCTGACTCACCGGGCGCTGACATCAGCAGGTTTCGTGCCTCTGTTCCTGGGGACCATCACCTGCCAAGCAGGTCCAACTCCCTCAAAGCCAACACTTAGATCAGAAGGGGAGGGAGTGGGTCCCGCAGTCCCAGGAGGGCCTGGGCAGGGGGAGTGCTGCTGCAAAGCTCCATGGGCCTGAGGAACGCCCTCTTGTCTCCTGCATTTCAAGTGGCTTCCAATGGCCACTGCTGGGAGATGCCCCATTTCTGCTGAGTCAGTGCTATTTCAGACTCTGTTCACCTGTAATGAGTGAGCTGCTCCGGGAGGCATTACCATATTGGACTTGGGGGCTGCCCATGTAAGGCGAGAGGACAATCTGCAAGTCAGAGGTTATGACTTCTGATCTAAGTGTTGGCTTTGAAATATTTAAAACTCCCCTGGAACCAACCTGGGTCAGTGCTGTCCTTCATTCTTCTGAGAAAGCGAAAAAGCCAGTCTGGGAGGACAGAGGCTCCGGGCTGCTTGGCAGGCTGGGAGATCCGTGGGGCCTTCTGGCTAAAGTGAATGAAGCGCAGGTGAGAGCCTGAGTGCACGCAGGTGATGGGGCTCAGGCAGGATCCAGGCCCCCGTGGTCTAAATTCCACAGGGCCCCTCTCCAGCCAAAGCAAGAGCCCCGGCCAGCTGGTGGCAGAATGAGACTTCCCAGGTCCCCGGTCCTTTTCATGTTTCCCGTGTTGTATCTCCCCACCTCGTGAGTGTCACCTGACCTGCCAGTGTGGAAGGCTTTGGAGGTTTTGAACTTGCCCTACATCAAATATGCCCCCTTCTCTGCTGGGGAGAAAACCCCAGCCACTCTGCCACAGACTCAGAGGGCATTTGATTGTCTAGAACACATCAAACAGCCCAACTCGCCCTTGTAAAAGTTTTACAAGAAAATCATTGAAGACCAGAAGAGCTATCCTTCCCCTCTCCTCCTCCTTCACTTTTAAACCCGAGCCGATATTCTCGATTCCCACACTTTGGTGTCGGCTGGCCGGCGAGAGCGCTGGGCTGGCGGGCGTGCGGCGGTGGAAATCTCGGCCCCCGGATCATTACACTTGCAGGCCACGGCTTGTGGGATCTAGTGATTTGGACATATTTTATTTAACCAGCTTAGTAAAAGGTAATATTCAGCAGCTGTGATCTATAGCAGAATTACAATTTTCAGGGTCAAGGAGGGATTTTGATATTCGGAGGTTGGGCAGAATTGCTATGAAATCTCATGAGCTGTCTTTAAAAATAAATGAGAAAATAGGTTATCCAAGAGTCATTGTAAGGGAAAAATCAATAGGCAGTGTCTATTCACTTGGGCTATCAAAATCCTTGAAATTTGAACAAAAGTTTCACGTTTAGTGTACTGTAGGTTTTGAAATATCGGCGCCGGAGGCTCGGTGGGTACGGACTCACTGTGCCGCGCATCCAAACGAGGCAGACCTCGGGCAGCGGCTCGGCGGCCTCGTAAGATGGGGGAGTGTCTGGGTGACCAGATTAGACGGGTAGAAGGAGACTCCTGAAGAAGACCATGGCAGGTGGCCCGCCCAGAAACACGGAGAAGCACCTGCTGTGTGAGGAGTAGGTGTGGCAGCCGGCTCGGTGCCCCTACCCCTGGTCCAGCACGAGGGTCCACGGCGTCTCTGCCCCCACCTGGGAACAAATGACCACTTCACAGGGAACTTCCTGGTGGTGAAATTCTGATTGAGCAGGTTACCTGGAGTGATAGAAGTTGCCTTCATTCATTCATTCATTCATTTGCAATCAGTACTTCGTGTGTTTCAAGTGTGTCTTCCAGCTTTGTGCGGTGCCAGCATCATAGCCAATGACGTTTATCCGAGGCGTGATTATTGCTAATTGAAAACTGTTCCCAACTGGGTCTTCCAGGATGGCATACCCTTGGCACTGAAGAGGCTCATATCAGTCCAACCAACACAGGCTTCCTTTGCTGTCCAGGTGGCTCTGTGACTCAATTCCTATGGCAGGTAACTGCCAGGTAACTCCTCACTGGCCTGAGAACTCTGGTTTGTGGTTCAGTGCTGTTTTCCAATCCCTGGGGCCATGTCTGATATTCAGTGTTAAAACCCAATTAGAAAACATTTTTTTAAATGAATTTTTTTAAATGAATGAAGACGTCAATATCTTCCTTTCGCTATTATTAATATAAGGCTTTCCTGAGGAATTTTAAGGCCATAATCATGAACAATCTTTAAAGAAAAGAAAACAAAAATACCCCAAACTCCCCACCCTCAATATTTGTCCACCACAATGTTACAGAGCAGCCCATTTTATCAAGATGAGGGGGATGGTAATGGCTTATCATATGCCTGGTGGTGCTTTCCATGGGTTACCTAATCGAATCTTCATATCAGTCCTCGGGGTGGGTGATATTTTCCCTGCTTTACAGTCAAGGAAGCAGAGGCTCAGTGAGGAGATGAGTAGATTATTTCAACTCACCAATGAGAGAACCAGTGCTCATATCCAGGTTTGTGGTCACCCTGCAAAGCCATCCCTGGGGCAATTAGACAAGAAGGGGGGGAAAACTGGTATTCAAAAGCAACCTTGACCATGATCCTTTTAAGTTCTCTCATTAAAACAAAAAATGACCCTAGCTATATTCACAGTACAGAAATTGTAGCAAAGTACTGAGGATTTAGAACTCCCCTTTATTTAGAAAGGGAATGAAATTAAGATAAATAATTCAGATGCAAAGGGTGGGAATAGCAGACATTGGATTTAGGCATTTTATTTAACTCATCAAATAATACAGGTTATTTCAGGAAACAACAATCAACATATATTACTTGTACTAATGATATGTAGATTCACATTTCCAAGAAAGGTAATGAAAATAAATTACTTTGTGGAATACAGCAAATAAATAGTGTGGCTTTTTTTTTAAAAAACAAAAAACCCTATGAATATTGGGTGGGGGGAGTGAGGTTATGGAGGCATTGTGGAGCTGGGGGAAGTTGGACCTTGAAACAAATGCCGGCATGAGATGAAGGACAGCACGTGTTAATGACAATTAACAGCAGACATTCTGCCTCCTTCCCCTCATCCCCTTAGTTTTAGGAGCGATTTCTTCCCATCCCCAAGACAGGCTCTGAGCACCGCTCCTGACACCCACCGTGTGCGTGATCCAGATAATGTAATCGCAGCATCATTAGGAACCATGAAATCGCAATTCCCCGGGGAAGGAGCGCTCTCGTTCAGTTACGCACAGAAGAGCCATTAATTAGCAGATTTCAGTTTAAAGTGACTATGTACTACACGGGTTCTAATCCCACTCTGGAGCAACTCTCAGGCCTAATGAATTAGCTGGAGGAAGTCTGGGCAGGAGCCAGAAGACAGCACTCAAAGGGAAATGAAGTGAAATAAGATAAACTTAAAACTGCAAAATTTTAAAATGATCAAGAGATCATCCACTATTGGGGAAAAGCTGTAGAAGAAGCCAAACGGGGGTCATCTGAATTTTCTTCTCTTGAAATGGCACTGTTGAGTATGCCGTTTAATATCTGGACTCCATTTGAGACAACTTGATCTTAATGGACTCACTCATTCATCCCACTCATGTTCTCTTAAAGTGACAGCACTTTTATAGAAGATGACAGGCTGCTACTTTGGACACATTCATCCCTTGGACAGGTGAGTCCTCCAACATCAGGCAAGGCAGGTTGAAAGCTGCACTTGGACCCTCCATGACAGTAGCTTTGGAAATGCTTCTGAAATGGAGATACCCTCTTTCTGGAAGGATAAGTGGAATTGAGATTTTTACCATTCTTGAGAAGATGACCCCTCAACCCAAACCTGGTTGGCACCTACCCTCCTCCATGTTAGTACCTTTGTACTGAGCTTTGAAATTCTGGCCTCACCGTTAAATAAAAGGGATGAATGTAGAGATCAATGACCAGTCTTTGCACACTGGCCTCCGCCCTCGGGCGGGTTGACATCTTTCCATTTCACAACTTGCTTGGATTCCAAATATAGAGTCTATTCCGTATGTTTGCCAGGGAGGAGGGTGCCTTTTAGACTGGCGCTTCAGTTCTAGGACGTCAGACCTACGGACAGTACCTGGGGGACAGACTGACTTGTCAGTGGGTAAACCTACACGAGAGGGGATAAACCCCTTTTTAAGAAAGAAGGGCCATATTCTAAGGCCAAGGGTTGGCACCGCACACTGGTTTCTAAATCCTGCTCATGGGTCTCATCCAAGAGTACCTTCATAATGTGCCTGGGAGCAAGGGAGGGGCACGAGCAAAGTTAATGGTCTGGTTTCCTGATAGGGAAATGGGTGCCCCAGAGGGAAAGTGACTCACCCAGGCAGGACCAGCTCCATAATTTGTGAGATCCAAAGCAAAATGAAAATAAGGAGCCCTGTATTCAGAAAGCAAGAAAAAAAGTGCTTTTTCATTTCTTCCCTGGTCTCTCTCTTGTCATGGTGTTTAAATTTTTCTAGTTAATGTCTTCCGAGTCAAGTCAAAATTTGAAATCACTAGCATGGATTTTACTGTTCATTTTATATTGTGCCACGCCAGTTTTAAAAGCAAGTATCAGAATATTTCCGTGTGTGGAATCAGCAGGTACATGACCTATGCTGTGGCTTGTTTCGAGGGGTGCCTCAACCAGAAGCGACAAGAAGACTCAGGTCCGAAGAGACAAGCCGGACTCAGGAACATTGGCAGAAAGAAGAGAGGGCTCCCCCAGGCCTGAGGATTCTCTCAGGGGGAGGTCGGACCCTCAGGGTGCTGACCCCTGCCTTGTGACTTGGGCACGCACTTGCTCTCCAGCCTGGGGGTCAGGTTCCCTTCCTTCCCAGTGGCTGGACAGATAGGTTGTGCCCCAGGCCCGGGACAGGAGGTCAAGGAAGGCATCTTCCTCTTCTGCAAGGTCCCTGCCCCAGTCCTCAGCAGATGGGCAACCCCAGGGGCAGGGCAACCGTGGTGCCAGGATGCACGAGGTATACCCAGAGCCTCCACTGGGGTGGATTAGAGGCGTGCCCCGGTGCGTCCCCCACTAAATGTGTCCTGATGCTGTCAGCATAGGGCTGGGCCCGCAGGGGCCCTGCCCCCACCCCAGGATGCCATGGGCTGCACCTGTCCAACCCTTGACCCTTCCCATGCCTGAGCCCGGGCTGGGGGCAGGTTGGCAGCAGCTGCTGCATGGAGGTTGGGGTGGGAAGGCCGAGTGGAACGGGGGTTCCAGGGGGCTGAGCATCAGACCCCAGAAGCAGGGAGGTGGTGGGAAGCAGGACTGCCTAGGAGCCAGGGCTCCAAGCTCCCCGTTCATGGCCCGTTGTCTCACTGAACTTCATTTACAAAACCCAATCACGAAGATAAAATTATCACGAATTTCCATATAGCGACTGTACAGCATTAAGCCCCCAGCGGGGGGCCCTTCTGAAGGTGGGGTCATGCACGTGGCTGCACAGGTCACAAGCCCGTGCCCTCAGCCCTGCACCCAAGACCGTTCAGAAGCTCAGCGCACCAAATCTCCTGCTCTTCTAGGGGGTTCTACACACCAGGGGCTGCCATCTTACCCCAGTGCCCTTGGCCCTCACACAGTTAGGAACAGTCCCTCTTCTCTGCTGTGGATGACTGGAGTTGGCAGAGGCCTACCTTCCTGAGACTTTCCAAGCAACTTTCCCATTTGCCAGATGAGGAACTGAAGCCCCGAGCAGGCTCTGACTTGTCACCATGAGGCCACATGGTGGCTGGTGGCATGGAAGGGCCCAGAGCCTTGAGTACCTCCGGCCTGGAAGACGCCAGACTTTGGGCAAAGAGCGAAGCCTCGTGGGGTCTCCCTGCTAGGCTCTTCCTGGGTGTGCACACGCCACCCCCACAGCCACCAGAGCCTGGAGCTTGTCAGGGCCTCGCCCAGCTCTAAAGCAGCGTCCCCTTAGCATCAGCAGCCCAGGTGTTTGCCAGAGGCCTCTGTGGGCTCAGGGTCGGAGGAAGGGGGGGACTCCAAAGCTTACCTAGTTATTCCCCACAAGATTCTTTTGCTAGTGATGGCGGACTTGAGCACAAACATGCCTTTCCCCCGGGACGTTAGTAGGTCAGCTGAGGGGACACCCAGGGTGTCCTCTGCCGGTTCCTCAGGAGAGAAAAGATCTGACATTCAGGGAAAAAATGATCACAGCCAACAGAGATGGAACTTAGTTTTTCTATGGTTTAAAAAGAATGCAATGGAGGAACGTTAGCCCCGAGGCGTGAAGGCCAGCACTAGCAAAGAGGCCCCGTGGCTGGGCCGTGGCTTCCAGAATGCGGTGCTGAGTTACACCTCCTTGTGCAGAGGAGAGAAACCCAGCTGAAGACCTGGAGTCCATTCCTGGCCCTGCCGCCCATGTGCTGGGTGGTGTCGACGCACCCTCTCTGCACCCTATCTCCCCAACTGAACAAGCGGGTTGGCCAAAATGGTCCCTAAAGCCTGCACAGCTAGAGAGTTCCGTGAATCTGAGCCCATCCACCTGGCCGTCAAGGTGGCCAGCCTGGAGCCCAAGGGACACGGGTCCCACATTTCCTCCTTTCCAACCCTGCTCTCCCTGGCTCTGTGGGTTTCGTCTCCCCCCACGGGAGCTCAGGGAGGCCCATCCGGAGGCCAGGACCGCGGCAGCCTTTGCTGGGATGCCCAGGCCCCTCCTGTCCCCGGATCAAAGTTTCTCCACTGTCTGGGGGCTGGTGGGGGGGGAGGGTGACCCATCAGCCTCGTGCCCAAATCTGGATTCTGCTTCTATTTTCCCCTTTCTGCATGGGGGACAGAGAGAGAAGAAGGAGAGAGAAGCCTTTGAAAAATGTCTCCTGCTCCATCGCTCAGCAATTCACCTCGCCGCCGAGCCCAGTGACACTCCCGTGGTGCACCTCTTAGCCACTCGGCAACTTTTTTCCCTTTTATGATATTTTGGGTTTCTGATTGCCTGCCAAGTCGAACCTTTATCATTTAATAAGCAGAAAAAAAAGGAAGAAAGGAAAAAGAAAAAAGGAAAAAAATCCTCTAAGTCAGTCCCAATCTAAAGGGTCCCCATTCCTGTCCCCTGCGTCTCTGGGGCTGGTCCTGGACACGGAGCCAGTGCTCATGGGGACTCAACCACTTGCAGGCAAACGTCAACTCTACTCCAATGGGGCCATTTTGCACACGTAGTCGTGGGAACCGCCCGGAGGCAGGAACACAGAGCACTAGAAGGCGTGGCGAGGGTTCGTGGAGGTGGGGCGCTGACCTGGGGGGGCCGCGGTGGGAGGTGGCAGGGGTGTGGGCAGCACGGCAGGATTTCTGCCCTCGGCAGTGACCTGCCTGAGAGCAGACAGCAAGGCAGGGCTCTGAGGACGAAAACAGCTGTCCCATCTGCAGCCCCAGGGCCGGGGGACTGCCGTGCTTGTTTTCTTACCTCGCGTCTTCACCACGTGTCTTTGGGGCCTGGCACATGGAAGACGGCCAGTGGGTACTTTGTGACTAGCTGAATAAATCTGATTATACCTCTCATGCTTCAAACAGGGAAAGCCTCGGTTGTTTAGAAGTCCTGTTGGGGACAGTGATGAGCCCATGAAGCCCCTAGCTCTTCTCACTCTGCAGTTTCTTGATGGGGGTGTGTGCATGAGGGGGAGATAGAAATCAAGCAGAGACATTTTCTGAGAGTCACGATGTCCCCGCTGTGCTGAGACCCCTGGATGGGGCAGCGTGGGGAGGGGCTGCCCGGGGTGTAAGCAATCAGTTTTGGTCTCTTCTCCAAATGCCTTGGCCTCCTCACCTCAGCAGGGTTGGGGGGGAGCAGCCTGGAGCAGCTCCCCAAGGAAAGCACTGTCTCCTGTTCTAACTACCCCCCCACCTCCTGCCTTCCTGCCCTTTCTCCTCCCCGTCAGCAAGGGCACTGCTGTGGGATGTGCCAGGGGACCCTCACCCAGTTATCTTGCCTTGGCAGAGCCCATGTGTTCTCTGACCTGAGTGGTCCTGGGCCCTGGGGCCAGGGTGTGTGAGGGCTTCTACAGCAAGGCCGTGCCCCACCCCCGCCCGGGTAACCCATTCATTACCCAAAAGGGCCGCTGCTCCCAGGAGAAACCACCAGGGAGCTCGTCCCAGGCAACCAAGGTCTTCTTCCCTTCTACCCCCTTCTCCCAAAGACCACCAGCTGCTCCTTGCCACGGTGGGTCTTTCCTCCCCCAAACCCAAAACCTGCCCTCAGGAAGGGGTCAGACAGTTCACCAGGAGGGATCAGTCGTCGACGGGACTGAAGCTGACCAGGAGGAGAAGAACTTGCATTTTGCCAGGGCTCAAGGTCAGACACCAAAGGAACGGCCCTTTAGAGGCAGGATTTCAGGTAGCTACCCGCTCACAGGCGTTCCTGGGCAGAGACCTGGCTCATCTTACAACTGTACGTGGCTCGGAGGGCCAAGGCCTGGGTCACCTCCTGTGCCCTAAAGAGACGGGAACGAGGAAGGGGATAGTGTGGCGGGCTTCAGGCCCTGCGCATTCAGCCTCCTACGGCTGAGGCTTCTCTAGTGAATTTAACAACAACCCCATTCCGCAAAGACGTGACGGGTTCTGGCCACATCGTTGGCCCCGCTCTCTTCTGATGGTGTGAGATGGAAAATTAACAGGCACATGCAGTGTGGCACGCCAAGGCGCTTAGCCCAGTGCTGGGCATGCGGGAGGCCGCCATGAGGGTCAGCGGAGGGTGCCTCTGTGCCCTGGGTCTTTGGCAGAACTTTCTGGAGAGAAGCTGGAGCCTGAGGATGTATTTCATTCTCAACTCTGTGGGGCCTCATCATGCAAAAAACATTTCTGTCCAACTCAGGTACTTTTCTTGGCAAAATAAGTTAAAAACAAAAAAGTTGAGGCAACAAAGCGCACTGAGCTGGAGAAGGGCCTTGGCCCCCTTCCATCCCCCCCAGTACTGTCCCCTCCTGAGCACACCTGGGGAGGCCGAGGGGCGGGGGAAGGAGGGGGCTGCGCTGAACGGCGCCGTCCTGCCCCCAGGAAAAGTCCAGGCAGCTCTCAGTGGAGCCGTGTGTGCAGCGGATCAATACGGGCTTCGGGCCGCTGACCTATTATTCACGCCAAAGGGCCTTGTTTGGATGAAGAGAAGGAGGGGGTGCACGAGTTCACAGAATCACAGTCTAGAGCTCTGCTGCCTGGCATTTCCCCCTCTCTCTGCGATGCCTTCGTTATTTATGTAGCACGAGTAATGAGGTGATTCAGGATGAGGAAGTGCTTTTCCCACAGCATGCTGGGAGCTCCTTGAGGCATGACAACAGAGGTTGCGTGTGATTTGGGCCGGAGTCCTGGGAGATAGGCACCCTGTCTTTCCCCCGCTTGGGCGCGTCTTGAAGGAGGCCAGTAATGGGCCCGGGTGGCACAAGGTAGGGCCCAATGCCGGTGCCCTTCCCTCTTAACTATCTCCTGGGATGAGTCCCACTAACCATTTTCTGTCCCCTGGTGCTGGGAATCCATCCTTAACCCATATCCCATCTGTTCCTCACCTCCTTACACATTCCCAACCCACTTGTCCTGTCATTTTGGGTTTGCGCCACCATCTTGTTTTTGCCCTACTTGCCTCTGGTAAGTCGGCTTTGGAACATTCACCTTATTACTGACCTAGAATCCTAATGGACACGGGCAGTCTCTCAGCATTCCCTGTGTCTTCCCTCCTCTACAACAGAAGAGGGTGCTGACCCTGTATCCAGCCCTGGCTCCAATCACATGCACTATTCTGCCTGCCCCTGGCTGCTCTTGGTTACCCTGCAATGTCTCCTTTCTTGGGGAGTATCCTGTGGCTTTAAGAACCTCTCTGAGATGTCCACACAGTCCCCTGCCCCATTTTTAAAAGGCTGGCATCCTGTCTAAGAGCTACCTGACTAGTCACAAAATGTGGATGGTTCCTGGCAGACCCTAGTGGTTGAAGCCCAATGGGCTGCAGGCAAAGCCATACAAACAAGGATGTTTCCAGAAGTTTGGCTTCAGGTTAGTGAATTATACCATAGGATGCGGTCAAGTTTGAGGGTTGGAGACTCATCTCAGGCAACCAGTGTCTCTGGGAGTCAGATATGGGATGGCTTACCACAAAGCCTTCCTTCCTTTTGGAAAAACGACTCTGAGCCTATCTTTTGCTGAGGTGTGGTGTCCGTTAAAAGGTGGTAAGCTGTCACGTGGCTAATTTGGAACAGACTGAAATGGAGGCTTGAGACCCCTTAGACCTGGTCTGTGTGCCGTTTCCGTGCCCACGGTGATCTCTGAAGCTCAGGGCAGGCCTCGCTTGGCTCCCACCTGCTGGACCTGCCCCTCCTATGCCACAGCTCCTGCTGGGACCGTCTGTCCTTGGGTGGGTGATGCTGAGAGATGGTGGCTGAGCAGGGGACACGTGCCGTCTCTCCCCTTCGCATCCACGGAGTGGCCGCCCGAGGGGTCTGTCTTTCTGGGGACAGGTGGGTGGGAGTAAAGCAGGTTGGCAGAAAAGTACTCCTCGTTCCCTGATATTGACCAGCACACCCCAGCCCTGAAGTACTAATGCACCAGGCCTCTGAGAGTGGCTTCCATGGCTCTGTGAAACTCATCGGATCAAATGGGGAGACCAGATGCAGCCAGCCGTTCTGGCATGGAGAATGCCACTGACTTTAGACTCGGGATGATGATGATGACAATGGTGATGATGATGGAGTTTTTCCCCCACGAAGCTCGGAGCCCACGGAAAAGCTGATGATTTCACCAACGGCAAGTCCCAGAAAGGAAAAAAAGATAGAAGGTCTCTCCCAGCAAAGCATCGCTCCTATTGTCTCTCAGGGAAGCACTGTTCGCAATGAGCTCACTGACTCCACAGAGACGCCCCATCACACCCTCCCCAAGCCAGCCGACCGGACACACAAGTGTTCCTTTAAGAAATCCCTACTTACTCTCCAGACCACAGTCCTCCAACCACACACTCAGCTAGTGGAGGACACAAGTGGACCAGAGACAGGGGCCTCACAGAGGTTCCTTTGAAACCAGCCCCAGCCACAACCAACCAACAGCCCTTGGCTCTGGCCCTGCGTTTCTCCCAGGAAAGCCACCTCCACTCCCAGGCGCCGCGTGCCCCACCAGGCTACAGTTCAAACCAAAGAGGCGAGGAAATCATTGCTTGTCGTTAATTCTCAACTACGTGGACAAACGGCTATAAATATTTATGATGGGAAATTTCATTATTTAAAAATTCGGCTCTAAATTTCCAGCTAACTCCATGAAGAATGCCTGCTGAACAGGTTGCAAATTACGAACAATTATTTTTCTCTTCTGCATTTGAATAGAACTTACAGCTAAAGTCATTTAAAGGGGTTAACATCCACCTTAATTAAATATTAAAGTGTGCCTGTACCTGCTGCTATTGTTGCCCCTTCGAAGAAGATATAACCTACTTTTGACAAGTTTTCATCTTTCTCTGTGGAAGACGCTACGTGAAATCAAATCAGTGGCAAAGAGGAGAGTAATGAATAATCTATTTCATATTCCAACAGCACCCAGAGCTCGGGAGTGGAAAAATATTCAGTCAGAGGACGGCAAGAGGCTGCTTGGGTACCACATGACACAGCTAATGTTTAAATAATAATAATAATAAAAAGCGATAAACAAATCATTAGCCCTTAACAGTTGTTTAATGCAATTTGTTAATGAACGTAATGGTGGGGACTCATAATGAAAGAAAATAAAAACGTCTAAACAGGCGCCAAGTTGCTGGCGATGCGCAATTATTTCCTTGTCAAGTTTTTATGATTTAATGAGCCCCTCTGGGACTGACGGCTGTCAGTCAGTCGTGACTTTTTGACACCATTACAACTTCAAATACAGCAGCAGGCAGGCTGTTTTCCTCGGATTTGAAATACTGAAATGATCTGACAGTTTTAAAGAAAAGATGTGCAAAAAAAAAAAAAAAAGAGGAGAGAGGGAGAGAAAGACAGTTGCTTTCCTTTCTTTCCACCCCCTTCCCTTCTTCTACCGGTGGATAATCTCTGGATGCTGTTTGGTAATGAAAATCCAATCACTGAGGTCATTATCTGATGAGGTTTTTGGAACAGGCAGGCTTTTTTCCCCCTCTTTATTTCTTTACTTAATGATAACCCTCAATGGGCTTGCCCCGCATGGGACGGCCAGAGCCGCACAATTTTGTTCACCATTAATTTCAGCCTTTGAAGCTCAGGGCTCAGAAGCAGCAGCAAAGCAAACCCCCCACCAAGCCGGTTCCAAAATAAGACAACCCGGCCCGCCTGAAACAGAATAGCAAATGGCCTCCCGGCCCAGGCCCGGCGGCTGACGTCAAGCCCCGCGCATCTGCAGGCATTCGCCTTCAACACGGAACATTTACAACTCTTTACAACTTAAGAGACTTTAATTAAATTGCTTTTGATTCCGGAGCAGGGTAGCATCCGCTTTATTTATTCGGTCGGGGAAACTGTTTAGTCTGCGTGAATTTTAGATGGCAAGGGCTTCCTCCTCCTCCTCGTCCTCGTCTGCGTCCTCGCCTTCACCCCGTCCCCGCCTCCCCCGTGAACATCATTTTTAGCCCAGGAGCCCAACCGTAGAAACGGTCCTCCATCAAAGTCTACACGTTAAGTTCCTAGAACCTTCCACAGATCTAGGCCCTGCTTCGCCTCGGTGGGCTTTCTCCCTTCCCCGGTGGAGCAGGGAAGTGGGGAGAAAACTGTGCCTCCACCGGGGCCCCCGTGCATTTCTCCTCCAGCACCCGGGAGCGCCAGGCGGGAGTTCGGGGACTCCAGACCAGCTTCTTCCGAAGCGCTCGCTATCTGGGTCACTTCTCCAGGTGGGTCGGACGGGGCTGTTAGGCCAAGGGTTATCTGTCCAGATTCTCTCACTCCCGAGGTTGAATTGGGGCAAAATCTCAGGCAAGAGCTGATAAAGAGAACTGGCAAGAAAAAAAGCCATTGAGGGGTGAGCAGGGCGTCCCTCCCCGTTTCATCTACTTCGACACGAACACCAGGTTTTACTGAAATCTTTAGGAGCCGGCGGGTTTCGACCATCGGATCAACCTGGCTTGCTGGGTGGCCTGGGGAAGAGGCGTGAGGTGCAGGTCCAGAGCTGGTGACACACCTCAGCTAAGATCAACAGTTTCAAAAGCACCCACCCGAGAGGTTGGTGTAATACTTCCCCGCCATTAGTGTTTCCGAACGGGAAGGAGGTTGGTTGGTTGGT